>NC_080741.1:16699752-17027323 GCF_020826845.1 Diceros bicornis minor
GAATTATGCAGGAAGCCTTACTAAAATGAGACTGCTACAGTATTACTTGTAGTTCGTTGTTAAACTGAGATGTTTTTTCTTACCTTGTTACTGCCCCAGAGAATATCCTTTCAATAATCCTGTTTGATGAAGCTAAATGTAAATAAGAAATTACAAAGCTAGTTAGAAACATGTTCCATAAAAGAAATACTTTTGCCAAATTTATTTTCAGTAGCTTTAAGCTAAAACATAATGATCTTCCATGATGAGAATATGAGTAAACTTTTACTTATGTGTAATTTATACTTTTTGAAAGTAAGAATTTGAGGTGGCTTACTCTATCAGTCAGTCAATCATTTAAAAAAAGAACAGGCAAATGGATGTGCCTGACAGCTGGGATGTATTAATATAGTTGAGCACTAAACATCCTAACAACCAAGACAAAAATGTATAGAATTTTGGTTGATCTTGTTATGCAATGAGACAAGATAATTTTTCCTCTAAAACGAGACAAATTTTATCCTAGCATTAAATTCAAGGAGGAACTGATCATCAGCTCCTAATATAAGGGACTTTGAGTAAAGCAATGGAAATGGTTTCAAATAGAATTTTATAAAAGATACCGAAACATACCATAAATATACTTTTCTTATATTTTCATTCTATAAAAGTCCAGGATATAACATATAATTTAAAAAAATTCCATCAGTAAGTTTTATTCAAAGAGAGACAGAATTATATCTTAAAACAGTATGTTGCTTTTGATGATAGATCCTAGAGAACTGATAACCCTGTAACTCATTATGGATTCAAAATAACCAAAGGCATTATTTTAAAAAAAAAAGGAGATGCCAACAGATGTTCCACTTAGGGATGTGGTGAGGACAGGAATCTGTTTTTTTAATAAGTTCCCCAGGCAATGGCATGCACACTAAAATTTCAGAACCAGTGATGAGGTCATTAGAGAGTTAGCAGATATCAGCATCTAAGTCTTCTGCACAGAGTTAGGCACAGTCAACATAAAGGTAAACTAGTTTGGCTGAAGAATGCTGGAAATATGTGTCAGTACAGCCATGCCTGGCCACATACCAAAGCTTATATAAGGACACTCTAGACTTTGTTGAGCGTTGGTTTATGGGGTTAATAATTTGTACTAGATGGAAAAAAAGAGGGCTGTATAGGAAAAGCAAGGATATTTAATTCTAAAGCTAAAGTCTTTCTGAAAGTCTTTTTAAGATTTCAAAGGTTTAGCTTCCTAAAACTGAGGATCATGTTGTCCCATTAAGGACAGGTTGGTGGGTGAGCAATTATGTAAAGTTTCAGTGGCCCCTTCATTATACAGGCCTAGATGCCTGCTTTTCTGGACTTTATCCCTTTAACATGCCTCTAATGAGTTGCTATGTGTATATATACAATAGTTTGAGTCTTAACAAGAATAATGGTTATGTCAGCCAGAGAGGGTGCTTTAGAGCCCATAGCGTGACCTCTGGAGTCTGGCTTATGTTGTAGAGATGATCTGGCCACTGGTAATTAGAAAGTGCATAGCTAATAAAGCTGACCCAATACTCCTATGAATATATCCATTTTTATGCTAGTCTGGTGACAGGAAGGTTATGTCTACTTAAAGAAGGAATGATATAGTACTAAGATGCTTGTTTATCAAATAAGTACATTTGAGTATCTCCTCTTGGTGCCTGGTTGGCACTTGAGAAATTGAGAGGTAGAACTCTGTTTCTTAAATAGGGAAAGTTCTATGAAACTTGACATCATATAGAATGAACCTTTTCTTAAGATGTGTAATATTAGTCACAGATAAACCAAATAACAGAAGTGAAATTCAATGCATTTATTTAAGATTTGTACTCTGCTACCTCTAAAAGGCTAAAGGCTGGTTAAAAAAAAAGTCAACAGTTTCTGAGAAGACATTTAAGAACAGAACAGGGACAATCTTTTGAGAGAACGAATCGATGTATCTTGGTGCTTGGTTAAGAATATTAAATCAGCAGGTAATAGGTTCTAAGTTTACTACTGGTAAAAGTGAAGCAAAAGGGTAATATCACGTGATATGTCATTATTTGTTTTCCAACAAAAGAAAGCACACAAAATTCATCTGCAGAGAAAATATCTTTTCTGGAACTAAATTCCAAAAAGTAAGTTTTTATAAGAGTCTTTGAAAACATTGGCAAGTTATAAACATTATTTTCATCCTTGGCTGTTTATAAGTACTGTAAAATGGGAAATTTATAAAAGGTGTATAAACATTCTCTTTCAAATCAAATAAACTTTACATAGATGTGGATCTTATTCAATTCATCATCAGAAAATAAACATCACGGGCTGGGCTGGTGGCGTAGTGGTTATGTTCACGCGTTCTGCTTCCAAGGCCCGGGGTTCACAGGTTCGGATCCCGGGCGTGGACAGATGCACCACTCATCAAGCCATCATGTGGCGGCATCCCACATACAAAACAGAGGAAGATGGGCACAGATGTTAGCTCATGGCTAATCTTCCTCAGCAAAAAGAGGAAGATTGGCAATGGATGTTAGCTCAGAGCCAGTCTTCCTCACCAAAAAAAAAAAAAGAAAGAAAGAAAGAAAAGAAACATCACTATAAAGACTTGCCAATTCATCAAAACTAAGATTCTAATTGCTCACTTACCTCCAAACCCTTATCTTACACCTGGCCTCTAAATAAAAAATTAGTATCTTCACCCATTCCCACTTAAAAATTCTTGGCTCTTTAAAGTGGACTTGATTAGATACAGAATTTAAGAAATAGGAATTCCCCATAATGAGTGTGGACAATGTATATAACTCTTGCCTTCTTCAAAAATAGTTAAGTCTTAACATCTATAGAAACACTCACCCTGGTCATTGTATCGAGAGAGATCGGCCTGGCTGATGTAGAGGTCATGATCACTATCTAGTTCCCAGAATTTACAATAAATAACATAGAAATGTTCATAGGAGAAGTAATCTGTGATTTGGTTTATATCTTCCTCTTCTTCCAAAAGAGCTAGAGTCTGAAATGGTATGAATAGAATGATTAATTTATTTTAAAATTATGAAAACCCAGCTTTGGCCATTATACAGAGTTTAATAAATTTTTATTTTAAATTCAATTAAAAATTTTGGTTTTGGTAGTAAACCAAGAACTTTATAAGGCAACCTCATCCTACCTTTAATCAGCTGATCAATCTACAACCATTTACGAGCTCTTAATATGCTTAGCAAAGAGTCAGATGCTGTGGAGGATTTAAAAGCAGGGAAAGAGAAGGACCATCACCAGGGGACTATAGCCTATCAGGGGTCCCCAGACTAGCAAGCACAGAACAATCAGACAACAGGCTTAATTACATGGCCATAAACTGACATTGCTTTTAACTTTTCAAAGTTATGAAGAGTAGGCACCCATTATAGTAAGAAGAGTAGGCATCCACATATAGGCTTTGGTTTTGTAATGAAATCAAGTTTACTATAAAGGTGACTTATGTCACCATTGTGATCACGTGCGGTGGGCTGGCATAGAAGGCATGAGGGGTGAAGCTGCAGGGCCCTGAGCTGGAAGTAAACCCGGGTCTCCCCTGACTCACTGTGTGCCCCTAGGGAAAACACCAGAAACAATGATTTTGAACCCAGAATTCTTATAATCACCCAAATTATCATAGAAGTAGGCAGAAAAATGAAGACATTTTCAGTAATAAAAGATTCAGAAAGAAAGATAAAAGAAATCATAAGGACACTTGGGAAACAGAAAAAGCAAAATGAGATGGCAGAAATAAGATCAGAATTAATAATAATCACAATAAAGGTAAAATGAGTTAAATCTCCCTATTGAAAGATTTTCAAACTGAGTATAAAAATCAAACCCAAAGAACAGATCTAGATATACACTGTCCTAAGAGATAAGTCTAAAATAAAATTTAAAAGAAAGGTTAAAAAAAAAAATTGGACAAATGTACTAACTAAATCTTAAAAAGAAAACATGTCAATGTTATTAGAAAATAAAATGGAATTCAAGGTGAAAAACATTAAAAGGGACAAAGGTGGCTATTTCATAATGCAAATGTATTGCTTTGATAAAAAACTATTTTCTAAAATGTAACTACTGGGAAACCAAACGGCTTTGGCATATTGAAAACAATGTAAATTATTAAATTATGGTAAATCCACTCTGTGGAAGATTCTACGGCCAGTAAAAATTATAAAGTCTACATAGAAACAAAGGAAAACCGTGATGTGGTAAGTGCAAAATATGGATACAAAATTGTACACACTAAGAACTATGTAAAATTCTAGAATCCAAATATGCCTATGAATGAGACTAGATAAACACACACAAAAATGCTATTATAGTTTTATTAGGGTGATAAAATATGATTTTTCTTCTGTTTTCCAAACTTGCTTGCATTGTTTTGTTTTATAAAATGCTCTTTAATGTGTATAACACAGAATACATACAATAAAACAAATCTTGAGAGGCAAGGGGCTCACATTTTTCACCTACTGGATTGTCATAGAATGAAAAAGAGAACTTCTGTTGATGAGTACGTAAGTGTAAGTATGAACTACTACAGGTTTTAGGAGGGTAACTTGGCAGGATCTATCAAATTCAAAACACACATATCATCGGATGCAGGATTTTCCCTCCAGTAGTCTTTTCTAGAGAAATTCTTATATACAAACAAGAGGAAAGTATAAAGATGTTTGCTGCATCACTGTAACAGGGAAAATATGAAAACAACTTGAACATCATCAATAGATGAATATGTAATTAATCACAGTATAGTCAAGCCATAGTAGTTAAAAGTAGTTAAAAGAATGAGATGGATTTATACGACTGGAAAGGAAAAGAACATCAAGACATACTGTTAAGTGAAAAAAGACAGTTAACAATAATAAGTATGATCTCATATATTAAAAAAAACCCAAAACCTCAAAAAAGCAGCCATACGAAATAAGACTATATACTCCATGTATAAATATATAAGAGAATAAAACCACAGATAACGGGTTCCCTCTGGGAAGGGGAGTTAAATGGCAGGGTGAAGAGATAAATAGTGACTTCTGCTGATTGTTCTAGGTATCTTCATGTTATTTGAATGTTTTATGATCATATATTCATATACTAAGAGGAAGACTAAGGAGAGGGGTAGGAAAGAAAACAGGGGAAAATAAATCATGCCCTAGGAAGCAGAAGACTGGGTTCTATTTCCAGTTCAGCCACTTACTTGCTGTGTGATCTTATCACAAATTTTATCATCAGTAAAAACAAAACACGGATTATAATAATGATCCAGAAACTACAAACTCTAATGTGCTTCAGGAATGCGAGGGATTATTATCATTCTTAAAGTGTAAGCCTTCTTTTATGAAATTATTGCCATCTCAACCCATCCCATATTACCTACTGAGAGCCCAAGCAGGCATCAGGTATTCAATAAACATTAATAATGACTGTGATGATTACTGTTCATTTTAGAATAAAAAAAGTTTGTATATCTATTACTGGCTACTAATCTTGCCAAGTCTTCATTACTCTGTCTCAGACGAAGATAAGAAAAAATAGAGTAAATAAGGTTGTACTGTTAGTCTAAGCTTCATTTAGTATGATTCATATTTCATTTCCTTTCAAGTGTGAACAATTCTACTTTCTTTAGGTTAATAGAAGCTTGAAGAATCAGGCATGAAGATTACCTCAGTGAAAGGCTCCCACTAGTGGTCAATACTTTTGCTCTCATTTGGTAAAATACATAAACTAACTGAAAGTATTCTTTCTTAAAAGAAATTTTTAGTACTTTTCTCCAGCAGGAGTTGGATAAAGAATCATTGCTGAAAGGATCAAGTCGAAATTCCTCTATTTCTTGTGCAAGGCCTTTCCCAACCCAGCCCCATCTCACCCCCCCGGCCTCATCACTGGTCACTCTCTCCATGGAGCCTTTGGCCACTTAAGACTGTTCTGCAGTTCCTGAACATGACACTTTCATGCTTCTGGGCCTTTGCTTATGCTGCTTCCTCCTCTATCTGGAATCCCCTTTTCTTCTAATTTTTTATCTTGGTAAACTCTTGATATCCTCCAAGGTCTTGATCACATGCCAGTCCTTCTGTGAAGCCTTCTCTGCATATTAATTATACATTTCTGTGGAATTTTTCAAGTCAGGTGTGGCTGTGTGTGCACTTTTCTCTTTTGCTCCACAGTGCATGCCTTGATGCAAAAATCCCTTCTTATTCATCTCTATTCCCCTCAACACATCCCGGGTATTTGATAAATGCTTAATGACTCAAAGTAGTGCCACTGCTTTGCATACAATGAGCACTCAAATATATATTAAATGAAGTAAGAATATTATTTAAATTGCTCCTTATATATGAATTCCAATGAGAGGCATACTTGCAAAAAGTTGCTTTTTCTTATCTCTGTCGAAGTAATTTTTCCACTCCAAGATCTGTTGACTGTGTAGAATATTCTCTGAATAACCTGGTTCCAAAAGGAAAACAAAACCAAATAAAAACATTAAAGATATTTATTACTTCATCAAAGGCCATCTTATGAATATACTCTGAACCAAGCTAAGTTTTGGCTTTTCGATTATGTCAAGTGTCATTTCTAGTAAAAATTAATGCTATATTTTAAAAATCTATTGCAATAGTTTGCATCTGCCCCTATAATTCCAGGAAGAATTAAAAAAAACAACCTTTGCTCATAAGTCTGCATTTCCCAGCTGCCAACATGTCACTTCCTTTGTTTACCTCTCCTCTTACACTGTGCTGCCTGATTGAAGAAGCGTTTATTGGGCTGCATATTTTGGGAAGGCAAATGAAGTGGGAAATATGCTCTGGGTTGGCTTCACAATTAATGGGTCAGAAAAATGGCTGCCAACATGACGTGATTCAAGAGGGCATTATCCTGGTTATCACAGCCTTGTTCATTGGAGTCTTGAAGACTTCTGGTCTCCTGATTCTCTCTGGAAACTCAAATACATCTGGGATAATTTATATCCCGAGTCCTTATTTGGGCATGAACAATTTTGTTATTAGCTAGTGTTTTAATGAGTTTAACAGATGTGAAACTCTGGAGAAGACTCTGGACAGGGAGAGGAGGGGACGGGTAGCAAATGTGTCTGAGATTGAGGATGTGTGTGCTACGGTGTAGGGGAGGATTGGAGAAGGAAGACAGAGGCTGCAATCCTGGAGGTAGGAGGCCACAGTGCATTCTTAACAATTTTACCAGGGGTTATTCCCACCCATTTAATTTCCCTTTGACCTACTAGGTTTTTTTCTCCTCCAAACGGAAGCAGTGGTGAGAAGAGCAATTTAAGCAGCTTTTTTGGTACTTTGGCTTTGATTTTGATTATGTAATAATACAGAAATCCTACATCCTTAGTGGTTTTATCATGGAAGAGGTTAGATCCTTTTTAAAAGCTATTTTAGTGCAAGAAGAACAAAAAAGGGAAGATATTTGGACATCTACCCAAAGAGTAAGCCTAAAGAGGGACTAAACCACCATTCTGCTTCTGGATTCTTTAGCAAAGAGAGTGACTCTCAAATAGAACAGGGGAAAAACTAGCCTCAGGTTGAAGGTCCAGACTTCTGCTGCCCAGCATTCCTCACCCCACCCCTGCTATCAGTGCTAACTCCTTCTAACCCTTCATAATCTAGCCCAATTGCCAACTCCATAGAAAGCCCCAGAACAGGGAGCTCTGTCTTCTGTACTCCTGCTGTCACCTGAGTCTCCTTCAGTCATCCTGTGGTTATATTCTAAACACCGATGCACCTGACCGTCACCACCTCCAAACTCTAAGGACCCAGGTCTTTCTTGACTTGCATCCTAGTGCCATCCTAGTGTAAGAAGATTTACTTTCTTAGCAACTTTCAAATATGCAATACAGCATTATTAACTATAGTCACCATGCTGTACATTACATCCCCAGGACTTATTTACTTTTATAAGTGGAAGTTTGTACCTTTTGACTACCTTCACCCATTTTTCCCAGCCCCAACCCTCCACTTTTGGCAACCACCCATCTGCCCTCTGTATCTAGGAGCTTGTTTCTTTTTTTGGTTTTTTTAGATTCCACATATAAAAGAGATCATACAGTATTTGTCTTTCTTCGTCTGACTTATTTCACTTAGCATAATGCCCTCAAGGTCCATCCATGTTGCAAATGGGATGATTTCATTCTTTTCTATGCCTGAATAATATTCCATTGTGTGTATGTATATGTGTGTGTGTGTGTGTGTGTGTGTGTATGTCTATCTATCACATTTTCTTTATCCATTCATCCACTGATGGACATTTAGGTTGTTTCCCTTTCTTGGCTATTGTAAATAACGCTGCAATGAACATAGGGGTGCATATCATACGGTTGTTCTATTTTTAATTTTTTGAGGAAGCTCCATACTGTCTTCCATAGTGGCTGCACCAATTTACATTCCCACCAACAGTGCACAGGGTTCCCTTTACTCCACATCCTCACCAACACTTGTTTTTTCTTGTCTTTTTGATAATAGCCATTCTAACAGTTGTGAGGTGATATTTCATTGTGGTTTTGATTTGCATTTCCCTGACGATTAGTGATCATGAGCATCTTTTCATGTATCTGTTGGCCATCTATATGTCTTCTTTGGAAAATTGCTTGATAAATTAACAAGGTTTGAAAGCTGTTTAATAAAGATGTTCATGTTATATGTGTGATAGAGACATATGGGTTGGATTCATAGCTAGTTGGATAACTCTATTCAGAGTTTTGAATAGCAGATGGATACCAACCCAAGAAAGGTTTCTAATTAGTATTTCACATACATCAGTAGTGTTGTCTATGATTTATAGATTGTATATAAAATGTGCAGAAAACATAAAACAGGGAAGGGTAACTATATTTAAAATTATTATGAAAGACACTACTAATGTAGTAATGGTTACTCTTGAGGAAAAAGTAAGACTAGAGTGTAGATGTGACCATGATCTGAATGGTTGACTATCAGGTGGAAGAAAAAACTGACTTGTTCTGCGTTGCACCAGAAGGCAGAACTAGAACTACTGGATAGAAATGCCCTTATGCTGAAATGCTTCAATATAAGGAAGAGTTTTCTAAAATTATGCCTATAAAGCAATGGGTTGTATGAAGTAGTGAGGTTTCTCCTCACCACAATTATTTAGGCAGAAGTTGACGGGATTCCTGCATTAGGTGGGAGCTAGGACTAGCTGGTTCTAATTTCGTTACTGGCCCCAATCATTCAGACTCTGACTGAGGTGCTCTAGGGCAGAGAATGTACCTTAGTCAACACTGTATTCTTAGCACCAGCTTGGCAGAAGTTCATATAAAAAAGATGGAGGATTTTTAGCACAGAAATAATATAAATGAAAATAAACACTAAGAATATCATTTATCATAGTTCCATGTCCCCTCTCTCAAGTTAGTCAATTTCAATACGTATTATTACACCAAATTTTTCTTTGTTGAACATTATTAGATTTTTGTCCCTATTTCTTGATTTTGAACACAAATTTATCTTAAAGTCTAAGTTTCCTGTCTATCTAAATTTTCTGTTTATATACTCCTCAAATATTTTATATTATTTATGGAAGTACTTTGTTACACTTAACATTATAAAACTTTAATCTGTATTTATTTTTGCTTCTTATTTTATTCTTTTTTTCTTCATGTCTTTGTTCTTTTTGACAGAATTTTTAAAATTTGCAAAAATTTTGACTGTTAAGCATTTCCTATTTTTAGTCTCTGCTAACCTGCTTAACTAGTACTATACAAAAATGTACCTGTATTCCATTCTTCCACAGCCTAAGTCTCCTTATTCAGTGGCCCTACTTCATCAGCACATTTATTGGTTTCCACATTACTGATACAGCATTTTAGCTTATCAAGGTAGGGGCACCATCTAGCGGTGAGAGCATGGAGCTGCCGGTTCTACGTTATTTACAGTTGTTTTTTCCTCTAACTTTTGGTCTCCCACTTTGAGGTAAATAAAAAAAGAAATTACTCACAATTATAAAAATATAAAACAAAATTTAAAAATTAATAATAGTAAGAATAATTGTTTACTACCAATGAGGGGAATGAAATTCGACAAATTTTCACCAAGGGATCTCTAGTTACTTGACAGACAATTAGAATCATAAGTCAGTTTCCTTTCTATTTCTTTATCTCTATTGAATTGGAAACCTCTAATCCACAATTATAGGTCACCAGGAATGTAGTGTTTGGTGGCTCTGTCAGTTTTTAACAAGCGGCTAGAATGCAGACACAGAAATTACAAAGAGATTTTGCTCACTGTAGGTGCCCTGACTGCAGATGAGCACAGTGCTGGAGGCCTGGCTCTTCCACTCGGCAGGACGTAGTGAGTGGATTCCTGATCCACGCTTGTCAATCTGGCTCTGAAAAGTATTTCTTCATGGTCTTCAGCAGAATTTGGACTTTAAAAGAATCTATCTAATAAAAATGATTTCTTTCTTTGTCAAGAGGAAAAGATCTCAAGGGGAAAGAGTTAAGTAGCTGGTGATGAGCAGTCTCTACCACAGTTGAGTCTTAGGAAATCGTACCTTGTCCTCAACAATTAAAATCCTGGCGTTTTTTGGCCCGAAGTGATGGATTCGGGCCAATCAAGACACTGAATACATCACCAAGTAGACACCATCTGAGCAAGCCACAGAAATATCTTTACTGCCAGCACCAGTGTCACAAAGAAATATTTTCAATCTCATCACTCATTATTTTTTTTTTTTTGAGGAAGATCAGCCCTGGCTAACATCCATGCTAATCCTCCTCTTTTTGCTGAGGAAGACCAGCTCTGAGCTAACATCTATTGCCAATCCTCCTCCTTTTCTTTCCCCAAAGCTCCAGTAGATAGTTGTATGTCATAGTTGCACATCCTTCTAGTTGCTGTATGTGGGACACAGCCTCAGCATGGCCGGAGAAGCGGTGCGTTGGTGCGCGCCCGGGATCCGAACCCGGGCTGCCAGTAGCAGAGCGCGCGCACTTAACTGCTAAGCCACGGGGCCGGCCCTCATCACTTATTTTAAAAACTCATATGAGCACCTCTTTCCTCAAAAGTCAGCATATGCCAGTTAGGATAAGCAGAGTCTTTCATTCACTGGCAATTTCTTTGCATGGCATGCAAAACTGCAAACTCAAGGGCTACACTTTGCTGGTATTTCCAGTTTTTAATTTTCATTCAATATCAAGAGGCTTATTTCTCAACTGCCAACTCTTCTCTGGAAATAAAGGAGAATATGGAGTTACTTTAGGTGTAATCTCTCATGTGGGTAGTGATGTCCTTTTCTGCTATATGTATAGCTGGCACTCTGTCTTTCCACTCTAAAAACAGCTGACAAAATAATTAACTAAACAAACAAAAAGTCTTTTCCTGTAGCATAGGTTTTCCTATGATGAATAGAAAATAAAAGTTGCCCAACTTTTTTCTTCATCATATATGTGCTACACATAAGCTAATATTTGAGTCATACTCTGTCAGCAGTTTCTTCCAACTGTAAAGTGAAATAACTGAATAACTCTAGCATGCAAACAAAATATATTAATTGTTCTACACTGTATGCCACTGAGATTACAGAACATTCCATAGGGTCATATGACAAATTAATTTTGCTTTTTCTGAGATATTTGTCATTAATTCTGAGACTGATCTTTGTAAGTTTCTTGGAAATAGTGTGATCTTATCTGTGTTTGTCATGAGCAGGGTAGAGAATGATGCCTCTCTAATTTGCTCACTTTTATGACTTCACCAACAAAATTAATTAACTTCATACTAGAAAGCTTATTTTGTATTTGTTCTAGAAAAACTCACTGTACTCTTAAATAACGCAAAAGTTTCAATGACTTAATGCCATTATTTGACCAAATTTCATAATAGAAAAAGCACTGAGGAGAATGGACAACCAGTCCAATAAAATTCTGTTTCCAGAGATTCATTGTGATCCTTTTTATTTGCACTTTTCCTTTTTGGATGGTAGTATTAGATTATCACAACAGTAGATACACTTAGTACATACAGATTCACATTCTGTATTCTCAATTGGATCTTGTTTACTATTTATATTATGATGCTGTTTTGAGTTGCCCTATTATCATTATTTTATCACAAGTATTTTACACTTTAATGAGTAATTCTGAAGAATGGATTAATTTTCGTCAATTGGGGATAAAGCAGCATAATATTTATAAAGTGTAAATTTTAAACATGTAACAATAATATGCAAATACCATGGAACTATGTCAGCAGAGATAATTAATTAACTGACCAATGTAGTTCTTTTTGTTCAATGATTAACATAATAGAATTTTTTGGGAAATGTGAATTATATGTGAACAAAATTGTTTCATGGCTTTTCACTCTGAAATCATAAAACTTCCTGGGACCACTTACTAGATTACCACAGACCATCACAGGTCCACGGATCATACTTCAATAAATACCAAACTAGAAAGTGTAGACAAAATTTATGTCTATTACAATTCTGTTCTTGAACATCTTTTCTAAGAATAAATTCCAATAAAAAGTTCCTCTGTAGAGAGCATTTTCTAAATTGGTAGGAGGTTGAACTAGATAATCTTTAAGATCTTTTTCAACTCTTAAGATTCTAAATTATACTATTAATATGCCCTGAGTTTACAGAAGAGTCAATAATCAGAACCCAATTCCCTTTGGGACTGAAGCTAGAGTTAATGTGTAGAATTCTTCCTTTTTTCTTTTTTTTATTGAGGTCACAGTGGTTTATAAGATTATACAAATTTCAGGTGTACATCATTATATTTTGACTTCTGTACAGACTGCATCGTGTTCACCACCAAAAGTCTAGTTGCCGTCCATCACCGTACACATGTGCCCCTTTACCCCTTTTGCCCACCCCCTGCCCCCTTCCCCTCTGGTAACCACCAATCTGTTCTCTGTACCTATGTGTTTGTTTGTTTATCTTCCATATATAAGTGAAGTCATACTGTAATTATCTTTGTCTGACTTTTTTTTTTTTTTTTTTTTTTTAGATTTTTTTTTTTTTTTTTTTTGGTGAGGAGATCAGTCCTGTGCTAACATCCGCCAATCCTCCTCTTTTTTTTGCTGAGGAAGACGGCCCTGGGCTAACATCTGTGCCCATCTTCCTCCACTTTATATGGGACGCCGCCACAGCATGGCTTGCCAAGCAGTGCGTCGGTGCGCACCCGGGATCCGAACCAGCGAACCCCGGGCCGCCGCAGCGGAGCGCGCGCACTTAACCGCTTGCGCCACCGGGCCGGCCCCTGTCTGACTTATTTTGCTTAGCATAATACCCTCAAGGCCCATCAATGTTGTCGCAAAGGGCACAATTTTGTCTTTTTTAATGGCTGAGTAGTGTTCCGTTGTGTGTGTGTGTATACACATCTTCTTTACCCATTCATCTATTGATGGGCACTTAGGTTGGCTGTGTATTCTTAAGCACGAATAATTTCACTTATTTACTCAATAAATATTTACTATGTATCTACTATGTGCTAGGCACTATTCTAGGAATTGGAGATACAGCAGTGAAAAATACAGTCAAAGTCCCTGCTGTCATGGAGTTTATATTATAGGGAAGGAGACGGACAATAAACAAAAAATTTAAATATCAGATGATATATAAGTGAAGAAGAAAAATAAAGCAGAACAAAGAAATAGAGTGTAGGGGGAGGGACAGAGGGAGAAGAAGGGTGAAGAAGGCAGAGGGTGACCATGGAAGGCCTCACTAATAAGGAATATCTGAGCAGATATCTGGATGAAGTCAGGGAGTGAGTCACGTGGAAATCTGTGGGAAGAGCGTTCCAGGCAGAGGAAAGAGTAAGAACAACGCACCTGGGACAGAACTGGTTTTGGTCTGTTCCAGTAACAGTGAGGAGGCCACTGTGGCTTCCTCACTGAATGAGAATGAGCAAGGGGCAGGGTGGGAGCAGATAAGATCAGAGAGTAGTGGTTGTGAGGGTGTAGGGGAATTATAGAGAGTCTTTGCAAGGACTTGGGCTTGTATTCTGAGTGAGACGGGAAACCACTGGAGGGTTTGAGCAGAGGAGGGACATGATCTGACTTACATTTTCAAAGCATAACTCTTCCTTGTGGAGACTAGACTGTAGGGCAATGAGGGTGCAAGCAGGGAGACCAATTAGAAGTAATCCAAATGAGAAACGAGAGTGACTGGGCCAGGATGATTGTGGCGGAGGTAATTTAGTATAGTGTTGTGGTTAACAGGCAAAAATAACTTCTGAGATAATCTTAGATGACAGTGACACCTTCTGGCTCAAATAAAGTCTTACAAAGTTTTATGACAGAGGAGAACCAAAGTAAAAGCAAAGAATGAAGTTCCTACAGGAGAAAAAGAATGGTAGTAGTATACTTGTAACTCAACAGAACCTAACAAATCTACGGCTCTAAGAATGACAGTGTCTTCCTTAGAGGAGACTGCCCTATTTACTGGGGGATCTGAGCCAGAGGCAAGGGCCATCTCACTTGAGTGTGGCTGTGAGTGTAGGTGTGCCCTGGGGCTCACCTTCGGAATTCCTCCAAGGATAATCTGGAGCTAGGGCAGAGAATGCCTGACGTGGCTGCAGTGTGCACTGCAAGCCTGTGTGTTTCTCACTGCTAATTCATGCCCTGCCTGTGACTGATCAAATGCAGCTTTGCATGAGAAACAGGGAATGAGAGCACCTCACAAAACAGGCGAGTATAATTATGTTATTTTAAATTCTTACATGATTTGTTTTCTGATTACATGCAAGCTATTTCTCATTATTATTTCCAGTTCTAACTTTGAGGTTACTACAGACACATTTCTGGGAAAGGCTGTTGAAAATTCTTTTCAGTATTATTTGCAAATGCTGAAGATCAACTGGGTATCAATATTAATGACATAGCAAAAGGTATACCTCATAAGACCAGACAGAATAAATATATTACTTTAATTCTGTATACAAGAGACCTCTTAAGCATTGGGTAAATATAAGAAGGGAAACAGATTTAAATAATTAATTCAAATTTACTGCACCTTCCTTCCACTTACAGTAGTCATTATAGCCCATGTTACCTTTTGCATAAATATAGTAAAGCCTAGATACTAGAGACTGATAAAAAGGAGACTTATGGAGTTACATTAAGAGAAAAGAAAACTTAGCCTACGGTGGTGATGTAGCGGGAGTGGAATTCTGGAGCATCTTTCAGGAACGTGAGGCCAGGGTGTGTATCCACCACATCCTGAAAAAGAACACCAAAACTAAATTAACAAACATACAAAAAAAAAACCAAAAAACAAAACACCAAAATGCTTACAGAATTTTTTCCTTGTAGACTAAGTTGCCAGTCAAACAAACTTGCTATTTCAGAATATTGAACAATGCATTTAAAATTTAATTAACACTTTATTAAATTCAAATTTTATCAAAAGCAAACTTATGTGTGCTTTTCAATAGGCATGGTACACCTCAATAAAAAGTTAAAATTTTGGGGCCGGCCCGGTGGCGCAAGCGGTTAAGTGCGCGCTCCGCTGCGGCGGCCCGGGGTTCGCTGGTTCGGATCCCGGGCGCGCACAGACGCACTGCTTGGCAAGCCATGCTGTGGCGGCGTCCCATATAAAGTGGAGGAAGATGGGCACAGATGTTAGCCCAGGGCCGTCTTCCTCAGCAAAAAAAGAGGAGGATTGGCGGATGTTAGCACAGGGCTGATCTCCTCACAAAAAAAAAAAAAAAAAAAAAAAAAAGTTAAAATTTTAATTTAGCTATATTTGGTGATTTGTGAATCAAATGTCTCAATACTGTAATTCTAACACATCAAGCCATGTCAGGGAAATTCACTCCACAGATCTTGGTAGGAGTTGCTAAGTGAAATTTACACAGAAAATATAATAGACATAAGCCAACAGAATGATTCTTTCTTAACCTAGAGACACGGAAATTTTTGGAAAAAAAAAAAAAGAGCCATGTAGCCAAGTAGTTTGAAATCTGTTAAGTTGTGTGACCCAGCTAACGTCCATCAAAATAATTCCGTTGACAAATCTGTTTTCAATTTAAGATTTTGTTTTATTTTAATATCTGATATCTTGTTGTCATGGAAGACTATTAGAATATTAAAACCTTGAAATACTGTTTTCATTTTCTAATTAGATTTTTAAAGCACTTTGAATGATCCTAGAGAACTATTAGAGATAATTACTGTTAATAACAGAGGCAACAGCAATGTATATATCTATATTAATCTATATTAATAGATATAATCTATTAATTAGCTAGTCATCAATGGACAGACATCAGTTATATCTCTCTTTTTTGTTTCCTCAGAGAAGTTAGCTATACATACCTACCAACACAGTCTAAAATCAATGGACCTTACTATTTGTTTACCTTTTTATTTGAAAATAATTTTAGACTTACAAAAAAGTTGCAAAAATATTACAGATAGATTTCCTACACCCTTCTCCCAGCGTCCCATAAGGGTAACAACTTACAAACCATAGTACAATTCTCAAAACGAGGAAATAAACATTCATACAATACTACACTACACACCTTATTCAAATTTTACCAGCTTTTCCCCTACTGTCTTTTTCTGTTCCCAGATCCTGCACTGCAGTTAGTTCTTGTGTTTCACTGGTCTCTCCCAATCTGTAATAGTTCCTCAGTCTTTCCTTGTATTTCATGATTTTGATACTTTTAATGAGTTCTGGTCTGTTATTCTGTAGTATGTTTCTCAATGTGGTTTTGTCTGATGTTTTCTCATGATTAAAGTTAGACACTTTCAGCAGGTATACCACAGAAATGATGCTGTGTGCTTTCCAGTCATACAAGGAGTATGTGGTGTCACTACACACGTCTTATATCTTGTGGTGTTAACTTTGAACATACTTGGTTGAAGTGGTGTCTTGCTGGGCTTGCCACCATAAAGTTATTATTTTCTCTTAATAATTGATAAATATTGTGGGGGAGATACATTGAGACTCTGCCAATATCCTGTTTCTCTGCAAACTTTTGCCTACTGATTTTAGCAGCTATTGGTGGAACTTGACTGTGCTTTTATATTGTGGTGTTTACCTAATAGTGATTTTGTATTTTCTTTATTCCTTCTACATTTATTAACTGGAATTCTTCTGTAAGGAAGAGCTGTCCCTTCTCTCCCATTTATTTATTTATTCAATTTATATCACTATAGACTCATGGATCTTTATTTTATTCTATGGGTTATAATCTAATACTATCATTATTTATTTTGTTGCTCAAACTGATCTATCTAGCTTTGGCCATTGGGAACTCTATCAGGCCATTGGGACTCCATTGGGAAACCTGTGTCCTCTTGACATGCCCCATCCTTTTGTGAGCACTTCCGTATTTTCTGGTATCACAAGATGGTCCAGGCTCATTTTATATTTTCCTTGCTTCAGCCCTAGAATCAACCTTTTCTCCAAGTAGCTCTGGTTCCTTGGAGAATGGTGTTTAGAAACCAAATCTGGGTGCTAGGTGTGCTCATTACTACTAGAGAGTCACTGCTACTGAGCCCTCTTAGCAGGCAGAACTAGGAATATATGTATGTATAGTAATCCATGCATACACACATACTTTTTTCTTTCTATATCTATTAAAAACTATGTAACCATACAGATAATTCTGATTCCAATCCAATACCACAATTCTAGCCTTCCCCTTTCCTTTGTAACTTTAACAGAATCGCCAATCCATATTCCATTGAGAAACAAATTTACTAACTACAGTACAGTATTTGTGTCCAGTTCCTTTTGTCTTTAGTCAGAGTATCCAGCTAAAATAGTTTTCCAAGGTTACTTAGATTATCTCTTTCCTTTTTCTTCCTTTATCCTCTTTAACATGGTTATGTTATTCATTTGTAATATAGTTCAGTTCATTTGTTACTATTTACATTCTATTTGGGTTTCTTTCCCACAGGTCCTCGATGATTTTAATTCATTATTTCTTGGAGGGAGAGTATGTGAAACATTACTATGGTTCTAAGAGTCAAAGATAATGTAGAATTGACATCTTAACAATATCGAGTCTTCCTATCCATAAAGAAGACATATCTCTTCATTTATATAAATCTTCTTTAATTTCTCTCCACAATGTTTTGCTGTTTTCAGTGTACAGGTTTTGCACATCTTTTGTCAGATTCATCTTTAAGTATTTAATATTTTTGGGTAGTATTATAAATGGTATTTAAAAAATTTAAATTTCCAATTGTTTGTTGCTAGTATATAGAAAGAAAATTGACTTCTGAATATTGATCATGCATCTAAAAGCTTGCTAAATTCACTTATTAAATACAGCTTTAACAGTATCCCATAAATTTTGATATGTTGTGTTTGCATTTTCATTCAGTTCAAATACTTCCTAATTTTCCTTCTGATTTGTTACCTGATCCATGGGTTACTTAGAAGTGTTATTTACTTATCAAGTATTTGGGAATTTTTCACAGATCTGTTATTATTTCTAATTTAATTCCATTATGGTCAGAGAACATACTTTATGAGCTGAATATTTAAAATTTATTGAGATTTGTTCTATGGTCGAGAATATGGTCTATCTTGGTAACTATTCTGTATACATGTTAAAGGAATGTGTATTCTGCTGTTTTTGGGTGAAATGTAATATAAAAAACAACCACCACCACCACCAAACAAATATATAGACACAGAGATTAGACTGGTGGTTACCAGAGGGGAAGCGGGGAGGGAAGAGGGTGAAAGGGGTGATAGGGCACGTGTGTATGGTGATGGATGGAAAATGGTCTTTGTTTTCCTTTGCCACCTTCTTTTGGGTTAACTCAGTGTTCTTTATGATTCTTCCATTTTATTTCCATTTTGGCTCATCAGCTACAACTCTCTGTTATTTTAGTGGTTGTGTCAGTGGTTACAGCACACATCTCTAACTTACCACAATCTACTTTCAAGTGATGTTATACCACTTCATGGATTATATGCGAACCATACGATAGTGTACTTCCATTTCTCTTCTCCCAGCCTTTATGTTACTGTTGTCAAATTGTACTTAAACATATGTTATAAACACAATACACTGTTGATAGTTTTTTTTAAAAAAGAGTTAATTGACTTCTAAAGAGATATGAATAATAAAAAGTCACATACATTTATCCATGTTATTATCATTTCTGGAGCTCTCCATTCCTTTGTGTAGATTTATATGGCCATCTGGTATTGTTTTCTTCCTTACCTAAACAACTTTTTTTTTTTTTTTTTTAAAACAACATTTCTTATAGTGCATTTCTGCTGGTGATGAATTCTTTTAGCATTTCTATGTCCAAAAAACCCCTTTAATTTACCTTTCTTTTTGAAAGATATTTTCACTGAGTATAGTATTCTAGGTTGATAGTTCTTTTCTTTCTGTGCTTAAAAGATGTTGCTCCACTGTCTTCTGGCTTGGATTGTTTCCAACATGAAATTGGCTGACATGTTTATCTTTATTCCACTCTATGAAATGTGACTATTTTCTCTGGCTGCTTTTCAAACATTCCCTCCATTACTGGTTTTGAGCCATTTTATTGTGATGCGCCTTGGTATAATTTTGTGTTTCTTGTGCTTTGGGCTTATTGAGCATCTTGAGTTTTGAGTTTATAGTTTTATCAAATATAGAAAATTTTGGGCCATTATCTCTTCAAATAATTTTTCTGGCCCTCTGCAATGCAATTCCACAGGCCATTCATGCTTTTGACTAACTGACTGTAAATTTGGGGGTTTTCACTACCCCCTCAGGTTCGACAATTTGTCTGAATGACCCATAGAACTGAGGAAAGTGCTGTATGTTATGATTACTATTCTATCATAAAGGATACAAATCAGGAAGAGCTAAATAAGAGACACATAAGGCAAAGTCTGGGAAGGTCCCAAATGTGGAGCTTCTGCATCCTCAGGACATGTTACCTTCCCAGCACAGCACTGTGTATCATTAACCAGGGAAGCTCAATTGAGCTTCCGTGTCTAGAGCTTTTTTATTGGGTTTCATTATGTAGGCACGATTGATTGAATCATTGGCCACATGGCTGAATTCAATCTCCAGGCTCCCTCCTCTCTTTGGAGGTCATGCTGATATCATCTGGCTAAAAGCCCCAACCTCTAATCACATGGTTGGCCTCTCTGGCATGGCAAACCCCCATCTTGAAACTATCTAGGGGCCCACCATGAGTTACTTCATTAGTATAAACTCAGGCATGGTCCTAGGAGCCCAACATGAAAAACAAAGACACTCCTATCATTTGGGAAATTCCAAGGGTTTAGAAGCTCTGTTCTAGGAACCTGGGACAAAGACCTGACAAACTCTTGATTTTACAACACCCCCTCTTCTATTTATAAGTATGCTGGGTTGCTTGAAATTACGTCCCACAGCTCACTGATGCTCTCTTCATTTTAATACTTTTTTGTGTGTCTGTGTCTCATTTTGTATAGTTTCTATTGTCTTCATTTCATTTACAATGTTTAATTTGCTGTTAATTCAATCTGGTGTATTTTTCACCCCAGACATCTTAGTTTTAATCTCTACAAGTTCAACTTGTGTCTTTTAAAATATATTCAGTTATGATATCTGTTTTAATGTACTTATCTCCTAATTCTAACATCTGTGTCAGTTCTGGGTCAGTTTCAACTGATTGATTTTTCTCTATATTATCAATTATATTTTTCTGCCTCTTTGCATGCCTAATGATGCCAGCCATTATGAATTTTACCTTGTTGAGTGCTGGATATTTTTATATTCTTATAAATATTCTCAAGCTATGCTCTGGAATGCTGTTACTTTAAAACCTTTTTATCCTTTTAGGTTTTGCTTCTTATATTTGTTAGGCAGGACCTAGCAGTGTTTATTTAATCTGGGGCTAATTATTCCCCACTACTGAGGCAAGACTCCTATGACTACTCCACTCAAATTCCCATGTATTATGAAGTTTTCCAGCTTGGCTGGTAGGGACAGAGACTATTCTCGGCTCTGTGTGACTCACAGGTACTGTTCTCTATAATCTTGAATATCTCTTTCTTCAGCTTTGGTTACTTTCCTCACATATATCTGCTGATCAGTACTTCGCTGAATACTCATGGAAGAGTTCTGAAGATTTCTACAGTTTTCTCTTTGTGCAATTCTTTCCTCTCTGGTGCTCTGTCCTGAGAATTCTACTTACCTTGATCCTCCTAGACTGTCGGCTCTTTCTCCTAATCTCAGGGAGTCTGTTGGCTTGGAAACTTTCCCAAGGCAAATAAGCTGGGACAATCATAAGGCTCACCTTGTTTGTTTTCTGTTTCTTAGGAATCACTATCTCTTGTCGCCAGATGTCCAGCATCTTGAAAACCATTGTTTTGTATTTCTTGCCTGATATTTTTTGTTGTTTCAAGTGGGAAGGCAAATCCAGTCCCTGTTACTCCATGTTGGCCAGAAATGGAAGATCTGCTGATTTTGTATGTTAATTTTATTTCCTCCTACTGTATTGAATTCTTTTGAGTTGGCTTTAACATTGATTCTTTTGAGGTTTACTGTCATGTCATTTATAATTAAATACTTTTACTTTTCCAACTATACTTATGCCTCTTAATTGTTTTCTCTTGTATAATTACTCTAGTACAATGGTGAACAGTAGCAGAGATAGTGGGCATCCTTGCCTTGTTTCTGATCTTAGTGGAAATGACTCTAATATTTTCCCATTAAATAAGGTACTGGCTTTAGTACTAAGGTATATATATTTTATCATGTTCAAGTATCTCAAATACCTATTTTCTTGAGCATGTTTTGATGAATAGGTATTAAATTTTGTCGAATGTCTTTTCACCATCTATTGAGACAATCATGATTTTTCTTATATATGATATATAATATTAATAAAGATCCTAATATTGAACCAATCTTGCCTTCCTGGAATAAATCCCACTAGGTTACATGCATTCTGTTTGGTAATATTTTATTTACTACTTTTTATCATTAATCATGAATTATATTTATTTGAAATTTTCTTTTTTTGTACTGTCTTTACCTGATTTAGGTATCAGTGTTATTCTTATTTCATAAAAGAAGCTACAGAGTTTTCCTTCCTTTTCAATTCTCTGGAATAATGTATTGAGCATTAGGACTATCTGGTCTTTGAAGATTTGGAAGAATTCCCTTGCGAAACTACCTGGGACTGGTGCTTTTTTGTACGGTAGTTCCTTAGTAAATCTCTATACATACTTCTATAGAAATCAGTCTGTTAAGCTTTCTAAATCAAATGGGGTCAATTTTGGTCATATGTATTTTCCTAGCAAATTATCCATTTCATTTAGGTTTTCAAATTTATTTCCACAGAGGTCTGCAAGACAGTATTTTATGATTTTTAAAAATTTCTTCTGTTTCAATGGTTATTTCCTCTTTGTCATTTCTTATTTGGGTATTAGTGCTTTCTCCTTTTTTCTTGATAAAATTAGATAGTTGTTGGTCTATTTTGTTACTGTTTTCCCCAAACCAAGATTTCAATTTATTAAAAGCGCTACTGGTTTTTATTCTCTCTCTAATTTCTGATCATTATTGGGGGTAGAGTGATGGGTACATAGGGGTTCAGTATACCACTCTATCTACATTTGTATATGTTCAAAATTCTCTATAACAAAACATTTTAAACATTACATATACAAATGGTATAAAATCAAGAAGTAGACTAGAAGTGAGGCCAAAGGCTAGATGGATGGAGAGGTTGATAGAATGTTTCTTTCCATCATAAGCCAAACCACACCTTTAATACATTGCTTAGAAATAGCTTCAGCCAGATATCCAATTTCATCTTCACAAGTTCTACCTTGCACAAAACACTAGGACTCAAACACAATTCAGCCAAGGTCTTTGACTTTTTGGTGTATGTGTGTGAGGAAGATTAGCTGTGAGCTAACATCTGTTGCCCATCCTCCTTTTTTTTGCTGAGGAAGATTAGCCCTGGGTTAACATCTGTGCCCATCTTCCTCTACTTTATATGTGGGACGCCTGCCACAGTATTGCTTGACAAGCGGTGTGTAGGTCCGTGCCTGGGATCCGAACCTGCGAACCTTGGGCCGACAAAGCGGAGTGTGCGAACTTAAGCACTGTGCCACTGGGCTGGCCCCTGGCTTCACTTCTTTTCAATCATTTATATTTTTATTTCTTTTGCTGGTTACCTCTATAATTAAACAAATTTAATTATAATTTAAATATAAACACTATGTTATAATTACTTTTCTTTCTTGCTTTATCAACTTTAGAATTATATCTATTATTCTTAGCTAGGGAAGATGAGGATTTAGCTCATTTATACCGTCCCACTTTACTCCCCTTCCCCAATATTTGAGGTATGATTTTTTTAAACATGAATGAATACTTGATTATATTAAAGACATTAATTTAGATGTAATATGAATATTGTATTTTTATTTTTATTTTTTTGCTGAGGAAGATTAGCCCTTAGCTAACATCTGTGCCTATCTTCCTCTATTTTGTATATGGGACACCACCACAGCATGGCTTGATGAGCAGTGTATAGGTCCATGCCTGGAATCCAAACTCATGAACCCCAGGCCACTGAAGCAGAGCGCACGAACTTAACCGCTATGCCAGTGAGCCAGCCCTTGCATGTTTTTTTTTTATTGAGGAAACACTGGTTTATAACATATAAATTTCAAGTGTAATTATATTTCGATTTGTGTAGATTATATCATGTTCACGACCCAAAGATCAATTACCATCCATCACCATAGACATGTGTCCAGTCACCCTTTTTGCCCTCCTCCCTCCCATTCTCCCCTCTGGTAGCCACCAATCTAATGTCTGTATCTATTTGATTGCTTGTTGTTGTTTTTATTTTCTGTTTATGAGTGAGACCATATGGTATTTGACTTTCTCCCTCTGACTTATTTCGCTTAGCATAATACCCTCAAGGTCCATCTACATTGTCACAAATGGCAAGATTTTATCTTTTTATGGCTGAGTAGTATTCTATTGTGTACGTATACCACATCTTCTTTATCCATTCGTCTCCTGACAGGCACTTAGGTTGTTTCCAAGTCTTGGCTATTGTGAATAATGCCGCAGCGAACACAGGGGTGCCTATATCTTTACGCATTCGTGTTTTCACGTTCTTTGGATAAATACCCAGCAGTGGAATAGCAGGATCGTATGGTAGTTCTATTCTTAATTTTTTGAGGCATCTCCATAGTGTTTTCCATAGTGGCTGCACCACTTTGCATTCCCAGCAACAGTGTATGAGAGTTCCCTTTTCTCCACATCCTCTTCAACACTTGTTATTTCTTGTCTTGTTAATTACAGCCATTCTGATGAGTGTGAGGTGATATCTCATTGTAGTTTTGATTTGCATTTCCCTAATAATTAGTGATATTGAACATCTTTTCATGTGCCTGTTGCCCATCTGTATATCTTCTTTGGAAAAATGTCTGTTCAGATCTTTTGCCCATTTTTTAATAAGGTTATTTTTTTGTTGTTGAGATATACGAGTTCTTTATATATCTTGGATATTAACCCCTTATCAGATATATGGTTTGCAAATATCTTCTCCCAATTGTTAGGCTGTCTTTTTGTTCTGTTGACAGTTTCCTTTGCTGTGCAGAAGATTTTAGTTTGATGTAGTCTCATTTGTTTATTTTTTCTATTGTTTCCCTTGCCTGGTCAGACATGGTGCTTGAAAACATGCTGCTAAGACTGATGTCAAAGAGTGTACTGCCTATGTTTTCTTCTAGAAGTTTTATGATTTCAGGACTTACATTCAAGTCTTTAATCCATTTTGAGTTAATTTTTGTGTATGATGTAAGATAACGGTTTACTTTCATTCTTTTGCATATGGCTGTCTAGTTTTCCCGACACCATTTATTGAAGAGACTTTCCTTTCTCCATTGTATGTTCTTGGCTCCCTTGTCGAAAATTAGCTGTCCACAGATGTGTGGGTTTATTTCTGGGCTCTCGATTCTGTTCCATTATCTGTGTGTCTGTTTCTGTGCTAGTACCACGCTGTTTTGATTACTATAGCCTTGTAGTATATTTTGAAATCAGGGAGTGTGATGCCTCCAGCTTCGTTCTTTTTCTCAGGACTCCTTTGGCTATTCAGGGTCTTTTGATGTTCCATATAAATTTTAGGATTCTTTGTTCTATTTCTGTGAAAAATGTCACTGGAACTTTGATAGGGATTGCACTGAATCTGTAGATTGCTTTAGGAAGTATGGACATTTTAACTATGTTAATTCTTCCAATCCAAGAGCATGGATTATCCTTCCATTTCTTTATGTCTTCTTCAATTTCTTTCAACAATGTCTTATGGTTTTCAGTGTACAGGTCTTTTACCTCTTTGGTTAAATATATTCCTAGGTATTTTATTCTTTCTGTTGCAGTTGTAAATGGGATTGTATTCTTAATTTCTCTTTCTGCTACTTCGTTGTTAGTGTATAGAAACACAACTGATTTTTGTATGTTGATTTTATATCCTGCAACTTTACTGTATTCATTTATCATTTCTAAAAGGTTCTTGGTAGATTCTTTAGAGTTTTCTATATATAAAATCATATCATCTGCTGAGGTATGATTTTTAGTTCTTGTATTGGTTATCTTTGTAAACTGCAAATAATATATTTAAACATTTAATTCTCACTCCATTCATCTTAGTGTCTTAATTTCCCTTTACATAGGATGATGATAACAGCACCCCTACTCTTATTCTCTCTTCTTCTCCCTCTTTTTGCCCCTTCACATTTTGTTGGCAGTATTTTGACTTTTACATTGTTCAGGTTGTTTAAATAATGTTCTACAACCACAATAAAATTTTCTACAGTTTATCCATAGGGTCATTTCAGACGTTATACATTAAAATATTTTACAATATTTTGACAATATAAATACTGTTGAATGCTAGGTTAAGTGGTATACAAGGAATGCATTTCATTTCTTATTGGTCCAACATCATTTCTCTTGGGGCATTCAAAGGAGAATGTTCTAGGCATTGACGTTAAATGGACTTTCTTTTCTCACTCTCCATCAGCTGTTTATATCATGCCATATTTTAGTTTGCTTCATGTTTAGATCACGACTCTTTTACACAGTTTTAAAATTTTTCTTGGAGTTTTTTCTTCTTTTTTTTTTTTTTGTGAGGAAGATCAGCCCTGAGCTAACATCCATGCCAATCTTCTTCTTTTTGCTGAGGAAGATCGGCCCTGAGCTAACACCTATTGCCAATCCTCCTCTTTTTTTTTTCCCTTTTTCTCCCCAAAACCCCAGTAGATAGTTGTATGTCATAGCTGCACATCCTTCTAGTTGCTGTATGTGGGATGCCGCCTCAGCATGGCTGGACGAGCGGTGCGTCGGTACACGCCCGGGATCCGAACCCGGGCTGCCAGTAGTGGAGTGTGTGCACTTAACCGCTACGCCACGGGGCTGGCCTCCCTCTTGGAGTTTCTAATTGCTTTTCTTTAATTTGTTGATACAGAACGCTGTGCCTTCATCATACCCTCCAGTTTCCCTGTACTCAAATATAACAACTATTGCATGGAACTGCTCCTTCCCTCGTTCCCCTTTATGGAGAACTCCTTCCCAGAGAAATCCCACCACTTTCTCTATTCTGGACTGGCTGCTCTTCAGTTGCCATCCTGAGACTTCCCTTCACTGCTTTTCTGGATTGAATCCAGTTTCCTGGATCTCATACATTCCTCCTTCTTGGTTTACTTAATTTGCTGCAGTATACATATTCAAGTAACTCTCTAAGAAAATAGGAGATAAACTTTGAGTTTTTAAATGTCTTTATTCTAACCTCATATCCGATTGATACTTTGGCAGGATACAGAAATCTGAGTACAAATCCATTTCCTCAGAGTTGCCAATGAGAATCTAATACCACCCCAATTCTTGTTCCTATTAAGGTGACTTGGTTCTTCTCTCTGGAAGCTTTTAGAATCTTCTGCTCATCAGTGTTCTAAAATTTCAAGAGGACTTATTTATGTACATCTTTTTTTTATTCATTGTGCTTGGCACTCAGTGGCTCCTTTCACCCAGAAGACTTGTATTCTGTATCATTTCTTTGATTCTGTGGAAAGTGACTGGAGGGATCATGAGAGGCTGGGATGGGAGGGTCATGTTCTGTTTTTGATCAGACGCTGGTTACAAAGGCATGTTATGTTTCCCCCAAGGAGGGAAACAGGAATCCCAAGGAATCCCACTGGATTCCTACTCTGCTCTTTGGACCCACCCTATCCCTCCAGTGTCTCCAATTCTCTCTATCCTGTATTATTTCTTTGATGATTTCCTTTTCTCCATTTGTTTCCCTTCTGTCTTCCCCAGACTCCAGTTAGTCAGATGTTGAAGTTCTTGAATTGGTTCTCTATGTCTCTCCTATCTCTGTCTTTCTTTCTCTTTCTCTCTCCCTTGTGTGTTTGCACATTTGTGCATGTGTGCACCAGAGATATCCTTAACTTTAGTTTCCAGGCCTTACGTTGAAATTTTTAATTTTGGTACTTAACATTTTAAAACTCTAATAGCTCTTTCTTGTATTAGCGTTCTGTTTTAATAACATTCTTTTCTTTTTTTATATAATCTATCTGAATATAGTAATTATTTTTTAAAAAGACTTTATTTTTAGAACAGTTTTTGATTTACATAAAAATTTAGAAGATGGTACAGAGAGTTCCTATATACTCTGCATCCCGTTTCCCATTATTAACATCTTATATTAGTATTTGTTATAATTAATAAGCCAATAGTGAAACACTATTATTACCTTTATTAAAGGCCAAACTTTATTCACATTTCCTTAGTTTTTACCTAATGTCTTTTTTCTGTTCCAGGATCCCATATTACATTTAGTTGTCATGCTTCCTTTTGTCTGTCAGTTTCTCAGACTTTCCTTGTTTTGTTTTGTTTTTTTTTGAATAAGATTAGCCCTGAGTTAACATCTGTTGCCAATCCTCCTCTTTTTTGCTGAGGAAAATTGGCCCTGGGCTAACATCTGTGCCCATCTTCCTCTACTTTATATGGGACACTGCCACAACATGGCTTGACAAGAGGTGCATAGGTTTGCGCCTGGGATCTGAACCTGCCAACCCCCGGCCCGCCAAAGCGAAGTGCGCGAACTTAACTGCTACGTCATTGGACTGGCCCCAGACTTTCCTTGTTTTTGATGACCTTGACAGTTTTGAGGAGTACTGGCCAGACACAATCTAGGATGTTCCTCTATTGGAATTTGTCTTAACATGCTTTATTGTTTTTTTTGTTAGTTTGTGAGTAAATGCTAGGCTGCACTTTACATTCGGGAATGTATTTCCTGAAATAAGCTACACTGGTAAATATGTCACTTTCCTTCTAGTTTATCTTTTCTCATACTTGCATACAGCTTACTTCTCACTGAAGCCCATACACAGCCCCTCATTCTGGACTGTGGTTTCCTTAGCCTGCTTCTGCTTTCTATCTTCAGGAAATACTGAAATCTCTAGTACATTGATTTTTTTCTCCTCTGTTCCTCTCTACCATTCCATTCATTTTCATGGGTTTATTCCTTTTAAATTTCTATATTTTAACTTCAGAGGAGTTTGGGAAAGAATGGGAGAAGCATGTATCTATTTAGTCTGTCATCTTTTACCAGAAGACTCCACAAGTCCACTTCTTAAATAAAAATAAAATTTCTCCTTAGATTTAAGGGAAGGAAGTATAAATGTCCCCTAACTCATAACTATAGTTTTGTTGTTGTTTGTAATTCTCTTGTTATAGACTTAATTTATATTCCTGTCAAAGCTTTCATTAAAGTTTCTGATAAAACTTAAGTCAGGGTAGAGTCCCCACAGGAAAAAGAATTCATCCATATGAACCTTTCATGAAGGGACCACATGTCGAGTTGAGGGCAGGTTAAAGGAACAAACAAGAGAATGGCGAGGAACCAGGGACAAGCAACAGAAGGATGCTGCTAGATCGCTAGGACGGAGGGGACAAAGGGAGGAATAGCGTTATGGGAGCCCAGTAGGCACTATTAACTGTGGAGAAGGGGCTTTTCAGCAGAAACTGTATTATAGAGAGATACAGTTACTGTGATGAAGCAGATAGTGGGGAAGAAATGCCAACTTCTTCTCTGCCCTCCCATCTCTTGGCAGTGCTATCCACTGGCCAGATCCAACCAGAAGCTAGTCAGCAAATATGGCCCCAAAGATGCAGTTTTTATGAGTCAGAGTAGGGCCAAGAATGGATCGAGGGGGTAAGGGTGAGAGGTAGACAGAGAACTGGTATTAAAACCTAGTGTTTTATTAGCAATGTAGTTCAAACATTGAATATTTGTGATTTCACAAAACATAAACAGAAATATGTAATGATAGATATATTATGTATAATGGTCTTGATTAAACGTAAAAAACTATTAAGAATCCTCATTCTCATGAGTACTTTTTTAAGGGAAAGAAAAATATGTAGCAGATGAATCTAAGGATAATCAAGGCCATCATGTGAATTAAGACAAGCTCAAAGATCCTGAACGTAAAATAAATCATAACCAGACTTTGTATTCTAAACATGGAAAATTGCTACTATAATTAAAAATTATGTCATATGGTATTAGCAGTCAGGATAGTGGTTATCCTAGGGTGGCAGTGACTGGGAGGGAGCATGAGGGGCTTTGGGGGTACTGGTAATGTTTTGTTTCTTGATCTGGGTGCTAGTTACACAGATGTGCTCACATTGTGAAAATTCACTGGTTGGTGCACTTGTGGTTTGTGTGTGTATGTTATATTTCAATAAAAATCTAAAAAAAAAAAAAAAAAAAGATAACAGCCCTGAATACAACTTAAAAAAACCCCCACTATATCAATGTATTTTTCTGTCCTCCTTTAGACATTCTCACTAACAGCTCATAAGGATTTATTGGAACAACTAAAACAATGATGTACATTCAATAGAAACGAAAGGCAGACTTTAGCTTCAAGGAATTTGTGATCTGCTTAGGAAAACCAAACATTTAGACATGAAATTAAGAATATTAACAAGCAATATGTCAAGCTATGAAGAAGGCCATAGTGAACACAGATCCACTACTGGCATGTAATTCATTCTCATTAGAAGGCCAAGGTAAAAATACTCCCCAAGTGGGCTCTTTGTGGTGGAAATCTGTTTCTTTTTAACCTTAACAAAGGGCAACTAGGCCAACTAGACCAAATGCCTGGTTTCAAAACGTGCTTCAGTGATTGCTGTGGGTGGGCAAGGGGGAGCCTGAGTGGCCCCTCTCTTCTGCTTCAGTAAGAGTAGCCCTGTTTTATACTTTAGGTTCTGTGTTAATTTTCATTTAACAAAAGGATTTTGTTGCTAAAACAAGCTTGAAATCTACTCTTCTAGAAATCTGACCTCTAGATTTGTGTGTATCAATTGACATATTGCCAGCTGAAAAATTTTAAAAACCTCTGAAACTGGTAATAAAACCCATTTTAAAAAGGAAGTGACAATTACCTGAAGTAAAGGGATAAAATCCTCCTGCTCTAGAGAGCTACAGCTGGGCTTTGCTAGAAGACAGATAAACTTAGAGGCATCATCATGATGGTTATTCAGCAACCTGTAAAAGAAACAATTGTTTAAGAAGATTGTCTACTGTGAACAATGATCACAACATCAATAGTTGGTAATTTCAGTCTGATCCGAAGGCCATTTAGATCAAGCATCAAGTGCTCTCTTTTCTTTCTTTTTTTTTTTTAAAGATTTTATTTATTTATTTATTTTTCCCCCCAAAGCCCCAGTAGATAGTTGTATGTCATAGCTGCACATCCTTCTAGTTGATGTATGTGGGACGCGGCCTCAGCATGGTCGGAGAAGCGGTACGTCAGTGTGCCCCGGGGATCCGAACCCGGGCCGCCAGCCGCGGAGCGCACGCACTTAACCGCTAAGCCACAGGGCCGCCCCTCAAGTGCTCTCTTTTCAATGATTAAAAAAAGAATTTTTCCATGCTCTTGATTTTGTCAAAGGGACATCTTAATAAAAGCTCAATAACAAGATGATATATTATTTTTGTAGAATGCTTCTGGGGCTGAGACCACGGAGTCAACTGAACTAATGCAGGTAAAAATACACTTAGGTTTAGCACCGGACATGGAACCAGAACCACCCACCAGCCAGGAGGGAACACATCAGATGGACCACTGTGCACCACATAAGACATAAACTTCTGTTTGCCCAGCTTAGCAGACATATTCAGGGCCAACCTGATAGTGGCTTTTGAAATTAGACTTTGAAGGACCAGGATTTAAAAAAATGGATGCCCTGTTAAGTCTTCGAGCTCCAAGAATTCCTCATATCCAACTAATTGCTGGACATTTCCATTTGGATACTATACTCTTGACAGTAAAGTCAAAATATTGAAAGACAAATTTAAAATCTTCCTCTTAAAGTCAGTCCTTTTCATGGATGTCTATCTTTGTTAATAGTGGTACCATAGTGAGCTACCTGAGCTTGAAATTTTGAAGTCATTTTAAACTTATTTCTCTTCCTTATTCCCCATATCCAATTAGTCTCCAAATTTTCTTGCTTTTCTTCCTTAACCATTTATCGAATGCTAACTGTGTGCCAAGTACTGTGTCTGGCCTTGAAGATACTTGGGATACAAAGAAAAGAGGATGCAGTTTTGTGCCCTGTAAGGAGCTTAAAGTCTAGTGAGAGAGCTATACCAATAAGATTATACTCCTGTGTGACAGCCACGACAGAACTGTAATAAGCACAGGGTGTCACGGAAGGACACAGGAGGGCCAGTGAGATTCCCTGAAAAGGGGAAGTAGGAAAGAAGGGTGCTGTGGGTCAAGAGGGTCAGAGGTACAAATGCCTGTGTGAGAGGGCATGAGATATCTGGGCAACTACAAGTGCTGAGTTGGCCAGAGAAGGGGCATGAGCATGTGGGATCAGATCCTGGAAGGCCTTTCAGTTAGGTCGAGAAGTCTGGACATTAGTCTACTCCACAGAAGAATTTTAACTTGGACAGTGAGATAATCAGAGCTGTTTTTCAGAAATATCAAGCAAAAATCCAACCAAGGGCCTGAGCATGGATACTGGCAGTGGAGGCAGAGAGAAAGGGGCAAATTTGGTTGAAAAGAAAGGATGTGGTAGTTGATAGGTGTCGAGGGGTGAAAGGAGGAAGCCCATGATGACTCCCAGGTTTCTAGCTTGGACCACTAGGTGTTTAGAATACAGGATGGAAACACTGGAGTCCTGAGAAATATTTCCTTAAGACGTTTTAGACAACCATTCCTTCCTTTCTATTTCCATTGTACCATCAAGTCCAGGTCTTATTACTTCATGTTGAGACTGCTAGAAGGGAAGAGGGCCATAACAGGCTTCAGTGTTCATCCAACCTTATATCACAGACAATTCATCATTCTAAAACATCCTTTGAATATATATTTCCCTTTTCCAAAAATATTCAGTAGCGCTCTACCACTTATATGAATAAGTCTAAATGCCTAAGCTGGGCATTTAAGGCCCTGTGTAATTAGGCTGGAGCCTGCCTACTTACCTATCTCACTATTTTGCTAAATGAAACTTCCACTCCACGCAGCTGACCTGACCCACTATTCTCTGAGTGTGTCATGTGCTTTCTTGCCTCTGTGCCATTTCTCACGCTGTTGTACTCTCCTAGAATACCACCCCTCCCAACTTGGCTATCTGAATGCTGGCTATTCTTTAAGGTCCAGCTAATAACCCAACTCTTTCAAAAAGCCTTCTCTGACAACTAAATTTCTTACTGATCTTTGTATTATTTAATTTATATGTACTATATATACCATTGTATTGTTAGCTTTCTTTTATCTCTCTGGCACCTAAAGGGCAGGCAGTTATAGCTCTTTTTTTCCTTAGCACCCAGCATAGTGACTTTCACAAAGAAGATTCTCGAAAAATGTTTGTGATCTGACTGACAGATGTATACTTAACTGCCTTCATTTGTGATTATTAAAGCTATGGTATTATCTTTATATCTTTTTCTCCTTATCATTCTTCAGCATGCTCAAGGCCCCCAAAGTTAAATAAATATATATTTTAGAAAAAGATTAGTGCAATAGATGCTGATGGGAACCAACTCTTAGGATCAGAAAATGGGTGGGATGATCACAACAAAAAGGCGGTGAAGTCTTTGGAAAGGAGCATGTTTATAAAGAAAGGATAGCACTACTAAATAAAAACCTCACTAACATGACAGACGAGAGATACTCTGAGAGGGAAAAGTCAAATCGGGTAGGGCCTATTGCTATCAGAAGCAAGAAATAGAAAGAAAAGGTGAATTACAATTTTCAGCCAATGCTAGTGGCTAGTGAACTTTATATGGCAGGAGAAAAGGAGGTAATAAAAGTTGTGAAAGCTAGAGAAAGAAGGTAAACATAGCTATTCTAAACTGGTATCTTCCAGGGCTCTTAAGACAAAATATTGTTTTGTTAATGGACAAATGGCATGTTGGCATGAAAAAGTAAGAGAAAGTAAAGCATAAAAAAGCTGGAGCAATATTGCTGCTCCCTCTGCCACAAAGCTGGTAATATAGGAATTCAAACGAAAAGCTATGGAGCAATGTCTTTCCCCTAAAAATGCCCTGACTGTAAGAAAAACAGATGTCAGAGCACAGAGAAGAAAGGGGCAGTAGAGCAGGGAAAGGAGGGGGAACAGAGGCAGGAGAACAAGAGCTCGTTAAGGGGTTCATCCTCAAACCACTTGGAGGAGGGCTAGGAAGCCTCCACCCTACGAGCACTGGGACAGGAGGGAAAGTATTTCCTGTTATGCTGTGACTGTTATGCTGTGACTTTTATATTTGACTTTTCCCCAAGATTATATAAAGCCCATTATTGGAGCAAGTCAGATCCGTAGGTATATGCTGACAAGTTTTAGTTCTGTGTCATTATCTGCCAATTATTTTTTGTACTTGAAAGTTTTTTTGTTTTTGTTTTTTTGTGAGCAAGATTAGCCCTGAGCTAACATCCGATGCCAATCCTCCTCTTTTTGCTGAGGAAGACTGACTCTGGGCCAACATCCGTGCCCATCTTCCTCTATTTTATATGGGATGCTGCCACAGCATGGCTTGACAAGCGGTGCATCGGTGTGCGCCCAGGATCCGAACCTGCGAAAGCCAAACCACCAGAGTGGAGCACGTGCACTTAACCGCTACGCCACTGGGCCAGCCCCTGTTCTTGAAAGTTTTAATACATATACCATACTTGGGCCCAAGTTGCGTTATACAAAGGATACAATTTATTAAAAAAATTACAAAAATAAACACATGTCTTCTTCAGGGTCAGTGTTAACTCAAACCATCAAGTTTAGTTGCTTAGTCTCTCCAAATAGCCATACTTTGGGTCTCCTTTAAAGCACCCCGGCTTTTAAAAGGCATTTTAAGAGCTCAGAGAGGAGCTCCCACTAGAGGGCACTCCAACCATTTTAGTATCTGGCCAGAAGATAAAGATTTAACATAGAAACATGTGCTTAACTATTCATAGAATTTTTTTTAAATGAAAAAATATAGGGACAGTTGCTCATGCTATATAACTTCATAATCAGTTTCCTGCAGTTACCTAAAATGAAGACTTGTGCTTCATGTCTTTTTTTCCCCTTTTGCCTTTTGCAGAAACCTCTTTTCCCTAGAGATAAAATTAAAATGATTCATCTCAATAAAGGAATACAGCTGTTGTGGCTGCTGCTGCTCTATCCACCAACGTAAATCCCACCCCATCTCAGTGACACACAGTCTTAAGACAAAAAAACTGGCTCTCACTCTTCTTAATATTATGCAATTAATTGCAGGTAAATCAAGTTGGATACTAGTTTTCCTATAGTCAGCCTCAGGCTCACAAACACAGGGTCCTAGAATATTCAAAATAACTTAGACTATAAGTAGTTACAGTTCTTGTCCCTGTCTCTAATCTTTTATAGAATAGACTATTTCCTTTTTTTCAATCTCCCAGCTTGTTCAAAGCTTTCTCTTAAACAATCATAACTCACTTCTTGCTGCTTTCCCAAACTGTTGGATGGTTTTTGCCAACAATGCTGAACTCAATGGCTGAAGATACCTCTGACAAGAGCCGTGCAATATCCCTAATCTTTCTACCCCTGGTTCACAGTCCAGTTGAGGCCTTTTCAGGGCCTGGCACCTACCAGGGTGAAAGAAGCTAGCTGAGTGAAAGCTACAACATCTACACATTTCAAGTTCTTGAATTCTGCTACTGTTATATGCTGATTTAAAATGACAATAACAATAATAACAATTAATAATAGACAATTGGACCACCCAGTGAAGTCCTGGCTTCACTGGTAGGGAAGGGAAAGGGAATCCAAGTTGACCTCCCGATTGTTCAGGCCCATTTTCTTCTTCTATTTTCTTCCCCCAGATTTTAGGCTACCAGAAATACTAATTATAAACACCTCAAGGGCAAATGCCAATTCCTTTGCTTGTTTACTCCTGGCTAATTAGTGCTTTTTTGTGATTTCCAGCCTACAAGAAATTCCCTTACACTTAACGACTGCTTATCCATACATTAAAAAAAAAGAAAGACATTTCTCAGATTTTATCCTGCAGTTTTCTATTTGCTATAGGAGAGGTGAAATGGTGACCGTGACACTGACAGTGTCATCCCAATAGTGTACAATAAATGATTCTCCTAGGGCCCTTTTAGTCCTTGGTATTTGGACAACTTAGAACTATTCCCTGTAATAATATGACTAAAATCCACCTGGAAAACAAAGCATTTGTAACTTTTAGCTTTGGTGTGTTTCTCTAAAAGAAGTCCATCAACTGGTAGAGTCTTATATATCCTAGTCATGTTAGTTCTAATGTAATGCATGAAGAACTTGGTGAACTCAACTTGCTGCTAAATTTTTAAAAATAAGAATATACTTATTAATCGCCTACTATGTTCTCAAGCATTATACTACTAAGGGCTTTTAGGTGGCATGAAGAAATCAGAAGAAATCTGTAAGCTGAATTCTGCTGCTATTTTATGTTGATTTTAAATAATAATAATGATGATGATGATGATAATAGGTGAATAGCATTTCCTTTTTTTTTTTTTTGTAAGATTTTACTTATTTATTTCCCCCCCCCCAAAGCCCCAGTAGATAGTTGTATGTCATAGCTGCACATCCTTCTAGTTGCTGTATGTGGGACACGGCCTCAGCATGGCCGGAGAAGCGGTGCGTTGGTGCGCGCCCGGGATCCGAACCCCGGCCGCCAGCAGCGGAGCGCACGCACTTAACCGCTAAGCCACGGGGCCGGCCCCTAAATAGCATTTCCTAATAGTTTACCAGGAAGGGTATCCAGCCTAGAAAAGGTGAGAAGAACAGATGTAAAGAAGGCTAGGCTGATCAGTTAAAAGAGGTGGTAGAAGGGGCAAGCTATGACATTCTCTTAAAATGTATAAATATATCAAGAAATAACTTCTAAAGAAGAAGAAGGGAGAAAAAAAGAAAAGACAGAAGAAAGTCAGGTTTGAATTCAAGAAAACTTGTCAGGATGTTAAAATCCAGGAGTATCTTGATAAAAAGTACAATTCCTGTGATCCTTAACTGGAGCTTTCAAAAAGTAATGATTAAAATCTATTAGAATTCAGTTGTTTTTAATAAGTCAACTAGATATAATTCTAAATTGGATCTTATGAGAATGGAAACTGTATTTTTCATGTGACACATGTGGTGTGCTCCCCTTAAGGGAGAATCTTTACTTTTATGTGACTGCTCTAAGAGTCAAATCCTAAGACCCAAATTTAACGAGTAAAACTAAGAAACTATCAAATAGTTATTAAAGAGGTATTTCTGAAGATCTGTTTTACTGATTAGAGACATGTAAGATAATGGCTTATGAAAAGAATTTGTGTGTGAGTATAAATGGTTGTTTATACTCATTGTGTAATCATTGAATTTTACTTGTTGAAATAAAGGGTAAAGGGAAAATTAATAAATGAGTAAAATAAGTGACCTTTATAAAGTATATCATGAAGACCAGACAATTCTTTGCCTAGCCCCAGAGTAACTGTTCACATACTTACTTTCTCCACATGGCAACGAATGACTGTGCTGACACAAATCCTGTCATCTCTCCCCCTGCAGCCCTGAACATGGGGGCTTTCCAATAGAGAGGACAGCCACAGACCTGCAAATAAAACACAAATACAGTGTAAGCTAAGGGGCAGTGAAGAGATGACACGGCCAAAGAAAGGACCTCTGTGGCTTTTATCCTTCATGCCACCATGGATAAAGGGCCCTTAGAGGAGCAAAACTGGGGCAGACACAAATATATCAGCTAGCGCAGATTCAGCGAGAGACAGAGGGGAAACAAAATAGAGGATTATATGTTTAATGAAGAAAAGGGAAATCCATTTACCTTTCCTCCAAGTTCATTACAGTGATGTTTCTTTTCCCTATCCTGATACTTAAAGCAACCAGTCTCCCTTCCTACCACTCTTACATCATATATTTTCTGCCTTCTAGAAAGAAAAAGAAATGACTGAATGTCATGGTTGTGTATGCCTTTCCTTCCGACAGCAGAAAAGTACAGCCACTGTTATCACTCGGTCATTTGGTGTTAATACACTCTACCACCTAGCTCCCTCTCTCTCCTTTGCCTATTATATCACTAAGCCCCAGGTTCAAGAAGAACCAGAAAAACCTAGACCATTTAAGAAAATAGTCATCAAATCTATTTAAATGATTATAATTCAGGTAAAAGATGAAAGGTAAAAATCAAAATGCTATCATTTATTTATATTTTAGAAGCTACCATAAATAATCACATATTTTTTATAAAGGGAGAACTGGGAACGAATCTAAAACACCTACAATAACCTAAAAGGTAATGATTTTTTTCTCAATAAAAAGCTCTTTTTTCAATTAAAAAAAAATTATTCTTATACTCTTATAAGAAAGAGTTTTTACCAAATTTACCTGCTTTCTTCCTATAGGGAAAATTCTTTCCTCTAAGTAATAATAACATCTAAATATTAAGCAGAGAAATAGTCTCCAAATGTTCCTAATTTTATATATACATGTAAAACATATTCCCAAATCTGGAACTCTTCAAAGAGTCACATCTTGTTATGAGATAAAGATATTCTTATTATTCATACTAGATATAGGATCTGTTGAGCCTTCATCTTTCTCTAAAGGAAAGTTTCTCCTCTGCAGCTTGAGTAGATGTGAATCTACATTAAGTTCAGGTGAAGTTGTTCCTGTTGTGAGACCGCAGCGGACAGGGGAATCCCCACAGACACCTGAAGCATACCTCGTCTGAGATTAGTCATGCTAAGAGAACACCCAAGGCTGCTGGGCTCATGTCAGAGAAGAGGATATGGAAGGCAAGTTTCAAGAGAAGGAAGGTAAGTACAGGGCAGAAATAGGCTGCTCCTGCCAGGGCCGCTAAAGCATGTTCTGCAAGCAGGGTGGAATTTAAGATTTTTTAAGTCCAGAGGTCAAATACCTCCACTGAGGTCAAGAATGAGAGAAAGGTGTTGCTTAGGAACCAAACGGATTTTGTTTAGTGTGTAAATTATGATTGCCAAGATACAAAGCTCACAATTAATATACTTTGGGTGGTAAACTATCAAATCCACTTTGCCCAATCCCAATCCTCTCTTTCATGCAGAATGGTGGTTTGCCAAGAAAATGCTCTTAAATGTGACAGACTATTGGCAACTGCTGGGAAAGCTGAAAGAATATTTTATATTATGGAGGTGGGGGTGCAGAGTCACAAACAGAAAGATAAAGTACAGGGAGAGATCGGAACTGGCTTGCCAAAGTGTATGAAATGCACTCCCACCCATGGTCACTCATGGATTTTTCAGAATTAAAGGGATCAGGAATCTTGTAGCTCAACCTCAGGAAGTGATCACCAGCCTCAGCTGAAACATTTCCAGGGCCTGTGTGCTTACCACCTCCCGTGGGGCTACTGCCACTATTAAACAACGTTCATTCCCTTGGATTATGGTCTTTTCTCCAGAAGACTCCTGTTAAAATGCATACATGCCAGCTTGCGAGGAGTAGTTAGTCCCTGAGACATTTACACTTATAAAGTTATTATGACCTAAAGGCAAAATCCTAAGAGATAAGGCACAGAATGGGTATGTTTTGAAGTAGACTGGGAAGGATTGATCTATATTTCTCATAGTGGGGTACCCTGAGCAGCCAACTGTTAGGCAGCATGAGGGTACCAGGCCCTTGCAGAAAATGGAAAAAAATGGGAAGGGCAGTGAATGGCAAGGGCTGCAGATACTACACTCTGACTACTTAAAAAAAGTGTATGGCTGGCCTACATTTGCTTAAAAACAAACAATTTAGATAAAGGGAGTCATAAAATGAATAAGAACCTAAAAAAGTAAACTATATTAATCTGAGGGCAAGAGAATAGAGACTTTTATAACAGAGGAGAGAGCAAGCCAGTGTCAAGACTTTTTATGAAGGAGAGAATGGATGACAAGTGGGGATGTACAGGGAGATACAGAAAATGAATTTAGGAAACTTAGGTTTAGAGGAGGAGGCAAGAGTTAGTGTATGGTAATCAAAGTCACTGGAGCAAATAATTTGATCTAAGAATGGCCCAACAACATGAAGAACTGAAAGCAACATTGTCTAATGATACATTCAGGAAGAGATGATCACTCAATATTTGTAATGTTTTTTAACATTTAAAACATTTCACGCCTGTCATTTCATTTGGTCCTCACAGGATCCCCATGCAGAAGAGGGCAGGTATTTTTTATCCCATTCTACAGAGAAAGAAATAAAGGTACAGAGAGGCTACCTTGTAGGCCATAGGCACGATGGGTCAAGATGGTGCCTCATCAGCCAGATAAGAGGAGCTGGGGGCTTTGTGTGGTTCAGAAGACAGTTCCGTTCTTTTTCAACTTGCTGCTAGAGGCTAAAACTCCATGGTGAATCCTCTGGCCCAGTCTCTGACAAATGCTTTTCCTACTGCTCCTCAGTTTCTGTTGCTACCCTGCTTTTGTCCCTCTTAGACTCATTCTCTATTCATTTCTTCTCCATCATCACTTAAAGCTGTGGAAAAAAATACAAACTATACACTGAGAATTTAATCAGAAATGGGCATTAATCTCTCCAGGGCTGTCTGAGGTCAAAGATGAATGAGCTAAACGTCACCAAAAGATGCAGATTTCATAAACAGAGAGTTTTCTTCGCACTTAAAAAACAGATCCCAGTCTCAACAGCTATATTTAAGCATCACTAAGAGTAGGTTGCAAACTCAAGCTGGTCTTCCTAATAGCTTTATAAACTACAAGAGTCCACAAAAATGGTCATTTGTTGCTCGGACCACCTCTCCCCTCATTGTCTCTTAAAGGTTGTCTGTCTTCTCCTTTTCCTATAACCAACCTGTCCTGAGAATACAAGCACATGAAGTGCAAGTGCTATAGACACAGAGCTCACTGCCTAGTGGTAGAGAAGACCTGTCTGCAGAGTAAAGAATGGCTGAAAATAAGGATGGCTTAGTGAGTGCTAACAGACTGCCATAGCCAAGTAAAAGCTAGATTAAATGGGGATTAACTAGCTGGAAGACACGATTAAATTAATTTCTAAAACAAATGATTTTAAGAATACAGAGACAAAATCCAATAAAATGAGCTAATACAGTAATCCAAAATGAAACAGTACAAACCAATATATCTTCTGAGGTCATTATACACACATCCTCATTTTTATACGCTACGTTAGTTTTAACTTTTTAATGGTATGAGCAGTTTCCCTTGCTATCTGAGCTGACAATTAAGGTTTAAGAGCAATGAACACAAATGCTTGGCATTCGTGAATGGGATTTAGGGCTACAATCAAGTATAATTCAGACAAGTTAACCAGATATGTATATGTGTATAGTTGGCCCTCCATATCCACAGGTTTGCACCCACGGATTCAACCACCAGGTATCACAATTTTGCAGACATGGAGGAAGTGAATTGAGTCTGAGGATGTGAAACCCGCGTATATGAAGAGCCAATGGTATTCTGTGCTACACCATTTTATATAAGGGACTTGAGCAACCGTGGATACTGAGGGACGGCTGTACTGGCTATTGTGCCACATGATGATTAGGTATAAACAGTATATTGTGACGTAAATCACTGTTACTATGGCTAAACAAAATAGTTTTTTATCTCTTTAAACTTCTCTATGTTGTCAGCTTCAACACTGGCAGTTTTTCCTGATGCCACATATAGATTGATCCTCACTGCCTGTAAATAGCAAAGTCCTTTCTCTGACTCCCTAGCATGCAGAGACCCCTCCCCTGACTTGACTACACTCTTTCCCACACCTCCCTTGACCGCCTGTGGAGTCCTTAGGCTTTCTGTTCTCCTCTCCCTGAATCTGTTGAATGCTAGGGACGCCACTAAACCACGAAGCAGGGCAGGGCTACCACCATACAGGGGTGGGAGGGCCAGAATAGGAGGGTGGAGGCAGAGCGGTAGAAAAGGCTGAGGAGAACAGGCTCCCCAGTCAGGGGCTGGGAATATTCAGAGGAGGAAGGTCGACCCAGAGGACCTGTATTCAAGACAGAGCAGGCTGCAGGTCTCTGCCAGGAGGCACTAATCACTTGGATCTGCTCTCCAGATGTGTGACCCCAGCACAACACCGGGGAACTACCATGTCCCTTAACCTGGACAGGCTCTCCTTGCCTGCCTGCCCGAAGCAGTCCATGAGACCTCCTGTGTCTCTCACACCAATTGTTGCCATGCTAGAAATACCCCATTTTGCATTTATGCAGTTAACATGTTACCTCCAAATGCAGATTTCATTCATCCTTGCTAAATTCTATCTTTTGGGCTTAGATTCATCATTCCAGCTTATTCAGACAATTTACCATCTTGGTTTATACAACAGCCATCTTTCAAAGCTTTGAGTAAGAAAATGCCAATGCCCTGAAGGAACTTATAATTTATTTGGGTGGATATTCATTGGAAGTTAGCTAATGGTATGCTAGCATATGTTCAGGGGAGATAACATATGGTAGAAAGAGCACAATGCTAGGAGTTAGAGGACTTGTTTCCTGACGTGCTAGTTTTGCAACTTCAGGTAAGTACTTGTGAGACTTCAGTTTCCTCATATATAAAATAGAGTGGCAACAGGTGAGCTCTGATTTCTGAGTTTGTTTAAATCTGTTAAGGGATCAACAAGCAAGTTCTACGATGGGGGTGAAGAAAGGGGGAATAAAAGAAACAATTTCTTCTCATTTCCCTTAAAATCACTCTATTTACAAATTATTTAAAGCAGTAACAAATGTTCTGAGGCTAGAGGTAGGCCAGAGGACAGGGCATAACTGGAATGAGGATTTAGAGACTTCTCCAAAGACATCATGGAAGCAGGTCTTAAGGGATGGGTGATTTGGAGTTGGCAGGACTGGAAGCCCATTTTGGAGTGGAGAACTCTGAGAGCTCAAATGCAGAGGGGTGCCTGTGGGAGGGCAAGTGGGTCAGGCTCACACAGGTAACAGTAGTTTGGGTTTTAGCCTCAGGATCAGTTTTCAAATTTTTAAATATTATTCCTGAAAGCAGGGCAACCATTCCCAGTGCAAGTGTGCGTGGGGTCTTGGGAGCTCCCAGTTGGTATCCTCCTTGCCCACGCAGCCCTTAGCCTACTAAACCCCTCTGTCTCTTGAAACACAGCCTGAAACCACTGCTAAATCGTGAGATATGATATGACTCTTCAATATACGTGCATGATAAAAATAAAACCCAAACAAAACAAGCACTGCTACACAGGGTAGGAATCCCTGAATATTGCTGAGCTGGGGACTATAAATAACAAAATATGATCTGAGGGTCATGCTCAGTATTAACAGTATTAACATTGTTCTAGGAGGAGGCTGAAGGTATAGAATGCAGTTAGTGAAGATGTTACAGTAGTCCTGGCATAAAGGGCTAAGATCTTAAATCAGAAGCAGTTGGATATATTGGAAAGTATCAAAGACTTGCTTTCTAGTGGCAAATCCATTTATTTCTGAGTAGAACTACTGTGTTGAGCTGGCCTAATGGTTCCTAGTCCAGCTTTAGGGCAAAGAGTTATGATCAACGGGCAAGAATAAAAAAAGATTCATATTGAACACAAGGGAAATTTTTCCAACAAGAAAGGCTATTTAACGATGGAATAGGCTACTTGGCAAGGTAGTGAGGTTCCTGTCACTGAAAGCATTGAAGCAGAGAATGAATTTATGTGTTGGTGATGTCATGGATGGAATTCCTGTATTAAATGGGAGGTTGGACTGCAAGATCACTAAGGTTTTTTTCAAACTTAAGACTTGCATGAAATAGGATCATAGCTAAAGATATATTAGGATCAAATAAATTTTTTCAACATGGAAAAAAATGCATGCTTAAAAACAGAGAGCAAAGAATCAGTGAAAAGAGGGAGATGGGGATTGCTGGAGAAAGGGAGATGACATCATTTAGTAGTTATATTACCTTTGCAATTTTTCCCATTTCATAAATGTCTGCTTTCTGATCTTCAATATCCATGAAAGCAGTTTCAATTCTGCTTAGAGTCTGTTCATGGTTACTGCAGGCATCTGGGAGTCCTTCAGGAAAGTAGAACCGTGGAATGTTTATGGACAATGGTGCATTCACAACATTATTCACATGAGGAACAGGGGAGAGAGGTTGGGGACTACTTGGAAAAGTGGCTGGAGGTGGAAGTGGTGTTCCAGGTTTCTTTTCTGGTTTATTTTGAATCTGGAAGGAAAATGTAATTATGAGAAAAAAAATTCTAAATAGTATATATTTCTTGCAAGTCCTCACCAGTAACAGGCAGTTGGGTATAAATATAAGAAACCATATTAGAGACAGTAGATTCAAGAGCTCACTTTACTCCAGAGGGTGGTAAGCATGCTTCTAGGGAATGCTTATCCACAATAAATAAATTAATACCTTCATTATCTGTCAATACTTGAGTTTACATAGATTTACGCTTAAAAAATCCTATAGTACATTTTCTCATCAGTGATGTGGCAGACATTTAAGAGCAATGTCAGCTGACACATTAAGGATCTCGAGGTGTATTCTCAGTCTACTAGAATTGGATTAGTAAATTCTTTGTTTTTTTTTTTTTTAAAGATTTTATTTATTTATTTCCCCCCCCCCAAAGCCCCAGTAGATAGTTGTATGTCATAGCTGCACATCCTTCTAGTTGCTGTATGCGGGACACGGCCTCAGCAGGGCTGGAGAAGCAGTGCATCGGTGCGCACCCGGGATCCGAACCCGGGCCGCCAGCAGCGGAGCGCACGCACTCAACCGCTAAGCCACGGGGCCGGCCCAAGATTAGTAAATTCTTTTTGAAGACTGTTCTTGGTCTTTCTGTGCATTTCTAGCTCTCCTTCAACAGGCAGATAGAATGAGCTCTTTTTAAATATATAGATCTAAAATGTACTGGGGATGCTGTCCTTTAACCTTCTTCTCTAGTTTGACTTTGTCTAGGCAGAATCACTGCCAGTCCCTGATGCAGAGAAAGTCTTTGTTAAGAAAATTAAAGCAGGGCCGCCCCGTGGCTTAGCGGTTAAGTGCGTGTGCTCCGCTACTGGCAGCCCGGGTTCCGATCCTGGGTGCGCACCGACGCACCGCTTCTCCGGGCATGCTGAGGCCGCGTCCCACATACAGCAACTAGAAGGATGTGCAGCTATGACATACAACTATCTACTGGGGCTTTGGGTAAAAAAAAAAAAGGAGGAGGATTGGCAGTAGATGTTAGCTCAGAGCCGGTCTTCCTCACAAAAAAAAAAAAGGAAAGAAAATTAAAGTATTTTTAGTTTTGGAATGTCTTCCACCAGGCTGATCTACCTGCCACTAGGGACTTGCCATTTTTTCAGATACACATTTCTCTCATTTTTGGTACACTCTAACAGGCAAAAATCACGGTCATTAATTTCAGCACAAACTCCCTTTACAGTTTATTAACTCATTTATAGTTTATATCATTCCTTTTTCCAAAAAGGATTTGATGTGGTGTACCATAGAGACTTAAGAAAGGACAGTATAAAAAGGGGGGGGGGCAATGGGGAGATTAAGATTATTCATGATGTACGGAGGGGGGAGGGGAGGTACACTAACATTCAGGTGGAAGTTTATTTTACCAATGAAGATTAAATTTAGTTCTGAGATTCCTAGCAGAAAGAGCAAAAAAGATTCCATGAAGATTTTCAGAGTTTTAATTTCTACTCAATTTTGACCAAATTATCTATTAAGGCTCATGAGCATGGCACTATATTATTAGATGCTACATAAAGTATGAAAGATAGACATGACTGTTCACTAGCTAAATTTATTTTAAATTTACTGTAAACATAAAATATTACTCGAGTGTTCTTCCTTAAATTATCCTAATGCCATATCTAAAGTTTGAATAATGTTTTACCTGTAAGAAGTAGATCTGAATATCGTATTTCATTTTGACATATGGGCTTATAACACGATCTTCAAATTCAGGATAAAAGTCCTAGCTACCCTTGAAAAGCATGAGTATTATAGGAAGACAAGCTTCATTCACATAAATAACTGATGAATATAATTTAATCTCCTCCTTTTGTTATACACGGTCCATTTTTCATATGTTAATATCTGACATTAACACATAGAGTGGAGTCTGCTCATATACTAATACTATTGGAGATATGAAAGGCAGTTGGTCACACCAAGCCTTTGCTGCAGTATCAGGGTATCGCCATATAAAGCAATAGTCAAGGAAGAAATGGCACAGAGGGAAGTGATGCCAATGAAATATGAAAAATTTAACAGAAAATAGTGATGGCTTACTAGCTCTGTGACCTCAGGAAACTTAAATAACATTTTAAAATTTCAGTAACAAACATAACTCCTACTTCTTGGAAGGTTGTCGTGAAGATTAAAGGAAATTACAGGATGCAATGTGGGTAAAAGGTTCAGGATAGGGCTGGGCACAGATATGTCCTTACTTAAGAAAATGAGTCACAAGGCCAAAGGGGGTTCTCAAAAGATTAGATTAAAATAACTTGGCACAGTCCTTCAGATTCAATAATAAATAATCATTTACATTTATAAAGCAATTTAAAGTTTACAACCACTTTTGATTTAACAAAGTGATAATCTATTCTAAGGAAACATTTCTCTCTGCCTTAATACAAAATCTCCAAATATTATTACATAGGCTTATGAGTCAATAACAGTAGAAACTGTTCTTAAATTTCTAAGATAAGGCATACAATTCTTCAGGGGCTTTACCTAGGTCATTTATATTAGTGTCATTTCCTTCCTGTTATTCTATGCTGAAAGAAATTTGTGAGACAATAAGTCTACAATCACCACAATTCTTTTTTTGTTTCCCCTGGTGTGACATCCAGGGCAGTTATGGATAACTTCAGGGCAGTTATAACCATAGGATTAAGACCACTGGTGTAGGGCCGGCCCCGTGGCTTGGTGGTTAAGTGCGCGCGCTCCGATGCTGGTGGCCCGGGTTCGGATCCCGGGCACGCACCGAGGCACCACTTCTCCGTCCATCCTGAGGCCGAGTCCCACATACAGCAACTAGAAGGATGTGCAGCTATGACATACAACTATCTACTGGGGCTTTGGGGGGAAAAAATAAATAAATAAAATCTTTAAAAAAAAAAAAAAGACCACTGGTGCCAGTGGGGATGAAACCCAATAGTCTAGTGAACACACACTACTGAAGAAGGTTTAGAGTGAGGCCTTTAATGTTAATTCTACAATTTTGCTTTGACAGAAAACAGTGACATTCAGAACAAACTCTGGCTATCTGTCAAAGTTTTTACTTGAATGGGAAAATATTTGGTTATATGATAGTCTACTTTCCTCAGTGTATTTCTTAACATGGAGCAATTCACTAATAGGCAGTATTTATTAATTCATTGATTAATTCTATATTTAATACAATTGATGTTAATATTTAATTTTTTTTTTGTGAGGAGATCAGCCCTGTGCTAACATCTGCCAATCCTCCTCTTTTTTTGGCTGAGGAAGACTGGCCCTGGGCTAACATCTGTGCCCATCTTCCTCCACTTTATATGGGACGCTGCCACAGCATGGCTTGCCAAGCAGTGTGTTGGTGCGCGCCCAGGATCTGAACTGGCGAACCCCAGGCCGCTGCAGCGGAGTGCGCGCAATTAACCGCTTGCGCCACCAGGCGGGCCCGATGTTAATATTTAAAGGGAAAATAAAAAGAAGGCATTTATTTTGAACTTTTCAATTTACTTTCCATTGAGTTCAATAGGAAACATATAATTTAAACCTTAAAGTAGTTTAAGGTCATAAAACTCACCCTTTACAAACGTTATAGAGTAAAACATAATAATATAAATTTTGCCAGATTCACCGACAAGTTTGGCATCTGCTCACTTTGAATAAAACTGTTTCACTCAAATCTAGGAACAGCATTAAAATAGAATTAGCTGGGTAAAGTATCTCAATTCTCCACTTCAGTCTTTCCTTATAAACACAGTATCATTTAGATATTCAGTCTGAATAGTATCCTTATGCTATTATGTCACTGTAGCATTTCCAATATTTGACCATTTTTGACCTATTTCTAAAAAAAGCAATTTCATATGGCTCACCCAAATAATTTGAAATTACTCTGGGTCAGAATAACAGTGAAACTATGGTTTCTTGCTGGATTCTGGATTGCTATCATTTGTGTGGCCCTTGACTTGTATTGTACTCAGTGTTAGGCAACTTGTTTGGTGAGACACTGGCCCTAAATTTGTAAGCAAATAAGCATGGACTCTGCGAGCAGTCATCGCAGGCAGAAATGACTCAATCTCACAGCTTGCTGAGGGAGGACATTCTTTCACAATCCAGAAGTAATTGCCATCCTTCACTACCTACATATATTATATCACAAACACATGATTTTCTATATATAAAAATAGTTCTTCATTCAAAAAGATTCCCAGATCAATATTATTTTTTAAAAAACATTCATTACAGATGTATGTATGTTAATACAAACACAATCTATTGATTCAAAGTGCAAATAAGGCTTTTAAAAGAGTAATTCTAGTTTCTCAAAGATATTTCTGTTAAACATTCTTTTATTTTCCTACTAAATTGTAAAATATTTTTTAAGTTGTATTTATTGTCTCTAAAACTGTATTCCCTCTCTACAAGAGAAAAATGTGAGTACTGTACTTCAGGTCCAGAAGGTCTATTTTTAAACCTGTTGGAATCTCTCTACAAATAGCTTTCTGCAAATAGCTGAATAGAGGACACAGATTAATTCCTTGATCTAATATCAAGTGAGCTGTAAAATTATTTGTAAGTTAGTTCACTGGGTGGTTTTATTAGTAATAAAAATATTTTAAAAGAAACACCCAAGTTTCAAACCTGTGTCTGCTGAAATGACTTCAGCCGCTTCTTAAACCGAGACGGGAGAACAAAATCACAGCCCCTGGCCAGGAAAGCTAACTCTCCCCTTAAGTCCGGGTCCCTTCGTAGAGATGTTTCCTTGATCATCATCTTTGAAAAGTGGATGTTTATTTACCAACTTTCCAGCACACTTCTGAAGATAGTCAGATTTAATAAGTTGTCAAACTCGTCAGGTAGAAAGGTATTTTTTTCTTCTTATCTCCCACAGAAATTAAGTTCAAGCATTGTGTTCTCCCAGCCTCCAGGAACCACAATCCATGCTTGTACTGACATGCAGCTGGTTCCCAAATACAGCCTGTGGCTCCCAATACCTGCTCATAATTTTCAAGTTAGAAACACTGCCTGCAATGGGCCTGCTGCTTCTTGTAGGTAGCTTTACGTCCAATTGACCTGCACATGCTGAGAATACAGAGCCTTCTGGGAAAGGAAGCACCCACTACTCTGAGCACCAAAGTTAGAAACATTACAGGGGGACCTAAAAATAGTGACTTCTCAGATAATGCTAACTTCTTAAACTCAGAGTATGTGAGGTGTCAATCCACATAAAACAGTTTCTCCTCCCACTAGAAGAGAAAGAACATGTAGAGTATTTTTGATTTTGCTATGTAATACTTTATGAAAAAAGAACAAGCTGCATTTCAAATCAGAAACTATCATTTTAAGAATACTTTTTTACTTCTTATTTGACGGGAAACAACAAAAACTCTCTAGATATACTCAGTCAAAATACGGAGGAAAACAAACTTTCATCCTCCAATGGTAATATACAAAGAGGTTTGTTGGTTTCAGATTTTAAAGTTAAATCCTTTCTTTGTCTGTTTGCAGAAGATTATCTTAGTCATCAAACACACTTTTTGGAAGTGACTGTGGATCTGAATACATTTGAAAATTTATTGTCAAAGTATTGGCTAAGAAAGTGGAACAACTGAATGAGAAAGCAGCTTTAGATAAATGTGAGTGAGTGAAATTTGGCTACACTAAAGGTACAAAAGATGATCAAATAGCAATTGCATAATACATCTTGAATTTGCGAGACTTTTTTTTAAAGGAGCTTTAAAGAAATCATCTATTTAAAAAATATTCTATTATTATATCATATATTAAACATCTGCCTCATAGTTATTTACAAGTGAATCTTCAATTATGCTCTCATGTTTAATATTTAGACTTCAATATTTATTTTCAATCAACCACATTATTCCATCAATATTTATTTTCTACTTATAGAAAATATAAACCAAATATAATTACCAGATAAACCCCAAAACCAAAAACAGCTTACAACTCTCTTCTATTGAACCTCTGTCTAATTTAGTGGGAATTAAATTCTTTGGTTTTCCATTGTTTCCTACAACTTAAGTAAGCTTTTTTTCTTGACTTCCTTTCAAGACATTCTGACAACACTTTATAACGTGTACCGTGGCCTTATATGTCTAAACCTGTGGTTTTCAAACTTCTTTCTTCTTTTTAAGCTGTGAAATTTTCCACTCACACAAAATCTTACCTGAAAGCTTTCGATATATACTATGATTGAAAGAGGATTACAATTGAAACCACTGGTGTAATGCTTCAACCTGGGCGCTTCCTTTTCCCCCCAATTTTCTCTCACTGGGCTTACACGTTAACTCTTTACGCTAGGTAGCTTTCCCATATTTTTTTCCTTATGTTCTTGCCTAGAATGCTCTTTTCCTCCTTCATTATTTACCTCCAAATTAAAACATCAAAAAAGTTTGTTATGAATGCAACTAGGTCCTTAGACTTATGATTTAATGCTTTTTCAATTAAACCATATCTTAAGTTGTATTCCCCCCTCTTCCCAACACCAACCCATGGCTTCAGGGCAGTGACTTTTCAGCCCCTTCCTGAGAATGCTCCTTCCCCTCAAATTATACATACTTTAACCATCCTTCAAAATGCAAATCAATTTTTATCTATTTCATGAAGGCTTCCCTGGCTATTTAAGTCCCCTTAATGCAATTCTCTTAATGAAATACTGTAGAATCTCTCTTAAATGCTTCCACTTAATTCTCTGGATTAGCCAGTGCTCTCCATTCCTCCTGTAAAAGAGAACAATTAATGCCCTGATTCATGGTAATAGTTTAGTTTCTGTGATGCTCTCATATTTCTTACCTCAGTAGTTGAGTTGTATGCTTACTAAGAGTTGGTTGTGTTTGTCCCCATTTGTTTATGCTGGTTGTACTTTTTACAGTAATTATTTGATTCAATTACATATTACATAAACTAATGCAATATGAATGTAGAAAAAAAGAGTTTTTGTTTCTAAAATTCCTAAACTTGGAGGGCCGGCCCAGTGGCGTAGTGGTTAAGCACGCATGTTCTGCTTAGGCGGCCCGGGGTTCACAGGTTTGGATCCCCGGCGCGCACTGATGCACCGCTTGTCAAGCCATGCTGTGGCAGCATCCCATATAAAGTAGAGGAAGATGGGCACAGATGTCAGCCCAGGGCCAATCTTCCTTGGCAAAAAAAGAAGAGGATTGGCATCGGATGTTAGCTCAGGGCAAATCTTCCTCACAAAAATAAATAAATAAATAAAAATAAATAAAATTCCTAAACTTGGGGGAAAAAAAAACCCCTAAGTTGAATGTTTTATAAAGACTCAGTAAAGGCAAACTACTACTACTAAAAATTTTTGCTATAAAATTAGGTATGGGTGAGATAAAGCAGAAAAACCATTAAAATCTAGAAGGTGTCTACATTTGAATTGCTTCACTATAAAGTTCCTTCTCTGAAGAAACTGAAACTGGAAATCAGTCAAAATGTATTGAGTGTGACTGATTAAAGAAAGATGTCATGGAACTTCAATTTCCCATTATGACACTCACTCTCAAAGAAAAGGCTTTGGCCTATATCAAAAGATCTAAATAAATTAATGTTGTGAGTTAAAATAAAATGTTTAAGATACACATCTTACAATACACACACTAGAGAGTTTGTGATTCCCTACTGAGTAACTATCAATCCCAATCATGTTTAGGTAAAAAGGCTTCAACTGCAATATTTTATAATCTGATAATTATTTTCCAATAGTGTCTAAACTCTTGAGGATAAGGTCAATTTTATAGTCATTTCAATCACTCAACGAATATTTTTCTGACCACTTATTATGTGCAGATACTTTGCTGGGTGCTGAGGATATGGAGATGATAAAGAAGTGCTCTCTTCTTTTTCTCATTGCACCCAGTACAATGTTGATTTGGAGCAAAGGACAATAAATACTTTCATTTCATTTACCTCCCATAAATCTCTGAAGTTTCAAAGTCAGAACAGTGGTTAAAAGCCTGTTCTGCTACACTCTTACGTAAGAAAACATTTCTTCATGTCTTTTGATGATGAGGTAAGCTCTTAAGTTTTTATTTATCCAAGTGCTTTCCAAAAATTCAGAGGAAGAAAAGACTAGGCCCTATAAAGGGGCTTAGGAAAGAATAGGTCTGTGGCAATGAGTTATTGACAGAGAAATACTATCAAGAGGTTGGTTTATCTGCTTTTTACTTATTTACTTGTGTTTGCATGAAAGTATACCTGCATGGTTCTAGAAAGGATCTGAGAATGTGAGTTAGTTTCAAGAAGTATATGATAACTGGAACACAGCAGCAAAGAACCTAGTTTTTAGAGTGACCTCTTTACTAGGAAAAGATCAAATATAAGGGATTTCACTACCGATGCAAACATGGCCTATGATCTTTTCTCTTCTCTGTTTACTTTGATCATAGAGAAAGTACAATCCATGGGTCTAGGTGTTGGAAGAGACAAGGTGTATCTGGATGATAGGTTTCCCCTGGGGGGACTATCTAGAATGAGGCAGAAGAGAAAATCATAAACACACAGTTTATAAATTCAGTTTGAGAACATGGAAAGTTAGGAGCTGTGGGCAATTACAATGAAAGAGTCAATTGTAAGGGTCTTCCTAATGTCCTTCTGGAATAAACCATGAGATCTTTTTTCCTGCTCTCTGCAGCATCTATGAAGTCCATCCTAACAAGACAGCTAGCCAAGAGGAGGTCTTTCCTGCATAGCTACCTGCATCTCTTCTTGGTCTGCAGATCATTCATGCGCATACTCTGTCTGAAGACACAGGTTGTCCTGTCTGGACCATGTGCTCAGCAGGGGTCTTCAGGCCAACTGTGTTAAGAGAGCTTGACTAGAGGATGAAAAACGACTAGTGTTCTCTTCTTGTGGGGATGATTGGGATATATCAATTGTTACTTCAAGATCCAGCTGCCTGGATTGGGGTTCCTTTTCTGCCTTACCATTTAACATATGATCCCCCAGAGCAAACATGCTTGAGCAAGGAGAATAATTTTTCTCAAAGAGAACCAGCTGGGATGGGTTCTTGGGTACAGGGTTTTACAGGTTCCCCAGCAGGGTTACATGGAAGAGAGGCTGGCCTCTCTGCTATGACCCTAAAAACTGAAGAACTTTTTTAGGATAGCCTCCAATATATTAAGCCAGAAAAGATGCTCCCTTACCATGTCCTGAAAGGATTCTATAGAACTGAGGAGTGAGTCTAGAAAGACCCTGTACCCCGAAGGAAGGTGAGACTGGAAAGGAGACAGAGGAGAATAAAACTGTGTGTGACACTCAACACATTCCATTTTTGTAGAATTCATTATTTGAGGCTTAGTTTGAAACTCAGGAAGGATTTTCTAGAAGTTCCTGAATCCTCTCATAATTCCCTGAACTTCCCCCTTTGAAAATGAAGACAATGGTGATACACAATATTCCTTCTCTCTCTCTGGAAAGAATCACCTCTATGGGATGTTTTTAGAAAAAATGGGTTGATTACACAGGACAGAGAAAATTTTGAACATTTTCCTAAAGAAGCAAATCACTTATTTTGACTTGTGTAAAACTGCTAAACAGTTAACACTGTATACGCAATGTGTCGTGCCAAAATAAGTCTAGCCTTTATTTTATAAACCAACAAGTAAAGTCATTCACCAGCCTCAGTTGAACATGGCTATGGAGACTGAGATGACAGCATCAACCAAGGCCTTAGAGTTAAGGCCTGTTGGGATAAACCAGGCAGCAAACCTGCGAAAATCTGACAGAAACACATAGCACAGCAAGCCTGGGAAATCAGCTCAGCTATGTGAGGACCTGTGTTGAAGTGAGTGTTAGAATCAGGTCCAGAAAGATAGCAGAGAGTCACTCTGAAGTGACACTAGAAGATTTTGCTCAGAAGATGCTACAGGAAAAAAAAGTTACAAATTAAAGAGGAAGTTCTGCTACATTAGGAGTTACTTCTGATTTAAAAAAGGAAGCTGGCTGTTTTGAAAAACTTAAAATGCTAAATCAAAAGCCTTTTTCTGTCCACACAAAAACTTGTACATAAATGTTCACAGCAGTGTTATTCCTAATAGCCAAAAAGTGGAAACAACCCAAATGTCCATCAGCTGATGAATGGATAAATAAAATGTGGTATATTCGTATAACGGAATATTATTCAACCATAAAAAGGAATGAAGAACCGATACATGCCACATTATGATCCTTGAAAACATTATGCTAAATGAAAGAAGCCAGACACAAAAGACCACATATTGTATGATTCCATTTATGTGAAAAAATGTCCAGAATAAGCAAATCCATGGAGACAGAAAGCGGATTAGTGGTTGCCAGAAACTGGGGAGAAGGGGGAATGGGAGTGACTGCTTACGAATACAGTTTTTTTGGGTGTGATGAAAACATTCTGGAATTAGATGGTACTGATGGTTGCACAACCTTATTGAATATACTAAAACCTACTGAATTATGAACTTTAAAAGGGTGAATTTTATACTATGTGAATTATATCTCAATTTAAAAAAAACCCTTTGTCACCTTTGCTCTAACTGGCAGAGTAGTTAAAAAAGGTAATAACTTGGAATCATAAACTTTGTTTAAAATATCATTGCAAATAAGCTTTACGAGAGGAAATTGATTATAATTAATTACTCTTAATCCTGAACTTAGCCTTCTCCTTTATGCTCTAACTTGGTGTTTTCTCATTGTTTAATAGCCTGTTTTGTGTTATTAATGTTATTTTACTCTTAAATAACGAAACACTGGAGTGGGGGAAGGAGGCTGGGTGGTGGTGGTGATCTATGGTTTCTCTGCTCCTAGTCTAGTCCTCTAGCCTTAACTTCACCAGTTGCAGCAAAATAGGAGGAGATTTAATAGGCATTTTTGTGTCTTGCTTCAATTGCCTCCAAACGATAGGAACACATTCCATGACTAATAACAGAAAGAACCCACAAATCTTAATATTTTTGACTCTCGGTGTTCCTAACACTTGGGGGTAGATGTTCTTCTAGGATCTGGGGCAGGGAGAGATAATTACGAGCCTAAAATTATTAGGTATAATACTTCTTGGATCTCTAGAATTTCTAGTTCCTAGAGTTCTCTATCCTTCTTAGTCTGCTTTTCTTCTTCCCTCCTTCAGGAATTACTTCAATTGGAGACTGCTTTTTATAAGCATAAGAATTCATTTTTGGCCTATAAATATGTTAGCTAGCTAAAATTAGAAGGCACAGAGGGTATCCAATCCATTGACACTGCAACGTTAAATGTCAATGAACGCACACTGGCAGTACTATACAATACCTTGCCCCAGTATCTTCCTTGGTTGTTTGTGTGTGAAATTTCTCAGTAATTTTGGGTGAGGGCTGAATTCACAGATATCAAAAGAGAAGGCTGGAATTGATGGTCAAGAACCCTGGTGATGAGCATCATGTTGTAAATGCAACAGCTGATGAAGCTGTGCCTCTTGGATGCCAAAGCGCCTTCTGGATGCCTTGTTTAGAGAGGGGGAGAATTGTGGCATGTTTATCTGCTGATAGAATGATCTAGTAGAGGGGAAAAATTGAGGACTGAAGGAAAGAAAAGGGGCAATCACAGGAGGAATGTCCCCAAGTTGATGGGAGAGGATGGGATCTAGAACACAAGTATAGGGCTAGCGTTAGACAGGAGCCCAGACCGTTCACATACAGCAATAGAAGGAAAGGAGGGTATACGGGTACTGATATGGCTAGGTGGTTAGCTAAAGGTCTCCTCCGATTGCTTCAGTTTTCTCAGTAAAATAGGAAAGAAGGTCATTAGCTGAGGGTGAGGACAGAGGAGATGTTAGAGGACAGATAAGAAGGAAGGTATGAAAGAGTCATTTGCAGCGTAGGAAAGTGAGGGTCTAGGGAAATGTAGCAGGACTGCTAGACAGTTCTAAAGGCCCACTGGAGGTTGGTGGTCATGAGTTTAATGAAAGACCACTCGTTATGGTTGTGTGATCTTCTCCAGCCAAGGTCACCTGCACAAATAAAAGCTCAGAGTAGACAGAGAATACAACTTAACCCGAGTTTTTCCAGGTGAGTACCATGAAATGAGAGCAAGGCAAGGAAGCTGAGGGTATATTCAGGGGAGTGATTTTAATGATCAACTATGGTAGTGGTTCTCAAACAAGATCACGCATCAGAATCACCTGAAGGGCTTTTTATACCACAGATGGCTGGGCTCCACCCCCAGAGTTTCGATTTAGTAGGTCTGGGCTGAGGCCTGAGAATATGCATTTCTATAAAGCTCCTGGGTAATGCTAATGCTGTTAGTTGGGAATCATACTTTTAAAATTCCTGACATAAACATAAGACCAGACAATGAGTAGCTGAAGAAGGGCAGAGGACAAGCTCATTGAAGGAGAGACCAAGGAACTGAGACACTCGTGCATTGGATGCCTCATCTACTGAAAACTCACAAGAACTGTAGCAAAAGTTGCACTGCAAAGTATCATAGAGCCAGGAGCTAAAATCTTGAAGAAATAAGGGAAGTGGCCTGCGGGTGGCAGATGACTGCAATCAGGAGGGGTAGTGGATGGTGAGTCTGATGACATTAGTTCAAAGTTAGGGGAGTAGTTTCAGGAAGGTAGGAAAAAGAATAGTCTGGAAGCAGCAATGAAATGCAAGAACACTTATTGCCCCCTCCAGACCCAGTGGGATAGGGAGTAGAGTGGGAAAGGAGAGAGCCACCATTTCACATGACTATAGTATCCTTGGGGAGAGATGGGTTGCAGTTAGAACAAGAAGGTAATGGGAATGTTTAGAAAAGAGTCCGATGACATAGGAAATTTTGCCAGTGAATGACCATGAATTCAAGAGAGCATGCTGAAAGGATTTCAGGAGTTGGGAGGGTTGGACGTGGACTTATAAAAGGGGATGTACAAGAGTACAGTGAGGAGGAGAATGACGATCTGAATTCCTGGACTTCTTGTGGTGACTGATGTAAACAGGGATGAAAAGCATATTAGATTAGCCCTGACAGTCTTAAGGCAAAGAGTGGTCAAGCTGTGAGTGTTGGGGAGGTCTGTGAAGGAGGCCTGAGGGCATTATGTGAGCAAGCTGAGTTCTGGGAGCTCCTTTTCACTCCTGCCAAGGGTGGTGTGGAAGCTGGGGAGGGCTATACTAATCAGGAGCACCTGGATATCTGGAACTCATGTTACTTCTAGAGGAACACGCATAATTTGGAGCACATTTACCCCCCAATTTTCTGTGCACACAAACGTATTAGTAACAAAAAGGGATCACATTGGTACATCTGTTTTGCAATTTACATTTTTAATTACCTATTTTATCTTGACCATTTTTCTACCTCAGTAACACATATGCACCATGTTCTTTTGAATACGGGTGGGACATATCCAAGATAACTCATGCTGATTAATTAGAAAGGATGCAGATGCAAGAGGATCTAACATCAGAAGCCATTAATGGTGGAGGAGGAAATATGGATTGAACTCATTCTGCAAATTCACATTTGCCACTGGCCAGATCCCTTTACTTTTATTAATCTACTCGGTGGTAAATGAGTTAGGAGGAAGAATAGTTTCCTATTGTATTGCTGAGTGTCTTGATTTCTATTCAAAAATTCCCAGCACTGAACCCAGAAACCGTCAGCACATATAAACCTAGGGGAGAAGAAACATTTTCCCTCAATGACATGACTGGGTAATCTTAACGAAGGCATAGATATGAACCTAGAAAGTAAAGAGAGAAAAGTGTTTATTAAATGCACCAGAAGAAACTGTGAATAAAGTTCCTTAAGTGTGCTTTGCTATAATTTTATTTAAATTTATTTTTGTAATTATTCTGCATTTAAATACACATATGAAATTGCATAATATCTAAACTTGAAAAAAAAACAAATTATTACATCATTAAACTAGGAAGGCCCTTTATTTCCCCTAGAATGATATCTCAGACACAAATTCCTGATGCGAGTCAGAAGAAAGCAGAGTTCTAGTAATAGTGCAAATTCCACCCCCCTTAAAAGATTTCTCTTACCCTCTTGGGCATCCAAAAGCAAAAAAAAACAATTGTACTAAAATTAAATGGCTAGAAAAATTCTTTTCCAACCTAAATCCACAGGGATGAAGATGGGGACTTTTAAGGATAATGAGATGTATAGGTATTGCATAAAGAGAAAGAGAAAGAATAAGTTTTGAGACTTTAAACAAACAGCTAGTATGTGGAGGTGCTAAAAAGGTCTTGGGGTGCAGTGGTGAACAAAAGAGCACTCTCTCCTCAGAATGCCTACAGTCTATAATCAAAAGATTTCGACCCTGCAATAAGGTAAAAGGATTCATATGTACTTTTAATGGGGTTCTCCCCTCTTGCCAGGAAAGGTGATGGGGCCTTCCATAGAACAGCATAGATTTTTAGGTGTTAAAGGCTAGAGGAATTAAGAGGCCACAGGTCTGGGTGATATATTTGAGTCTTGCTGAGGTACCACCCTCAAGTCCTAGAAGGGTGCCCTGATGTACATCCATCCTTGAGAAGCAAAGGGCAGGGAAAGAGATGGCTCTCAGGCAAAAGGGCCTAGTTTCCATTTGAGAAGCAGTCAAAGCAGACAAACAAAAATCCTTTCATTTGATTATTCATTATTTGTTTACTCATTCAACAAAGTTATTTAATGCTACCACTTGCTAAATAAATAAATAAAGCCTCTACCAATACAGGCTAGTGGTCCAGGCACAGAAACTTGAGCAGGAGTCACAAATCTCCCCTGTATATTCTTATTTTAACATTTCATTTTTATTAGGTATACATTTGGGAGCTGGAGATCACATTTTTTGGATCCTGGAGGGGAAAAAGAGAAGGCAAGGTACAAATCAGGTTGTCAGACTGCTTGCTTAAACTCTGACTTTAAAACTCCAGAAAACCGATGGGAAATGGGTCCTACCCTTCTTACCCTTTACCTTATTAGTGTGGATTCTACTAACTTGGAATTCACAATAACATAAGCAGAATAGCCTGATATTTCCCCTTATACTCTCTAGGAAGGAAAGTTCTGTTAAACCAATTTTTGTTGCTCATCAAGATTAGATTACCACAGAGCTTAGGTTTGGAGAAATAATGGATTCATGATACATCCATCTAGTCTCCCTTTCTGGATTCCCCTGGGACTAAAGGCTTATATTTATAAGATAGATGGAGAGGATTAAGGTACACTTTGATGTCTTGGAACAGAAGGGAAATGGTCCAAGCCATTGTGAGAAATAAACCTCTATCCTTAGTATCATTAACACTGTGATAACACCAATAGCTAGGACCTTAAGTAAATTAATTGAATAACAGTATGGGATCCATACCCAAATGCTCCAGAGAAACTTCCTTGAATTCCACAAGCTGGGATGTATCTCTCCCTCCTCTGAGTTCCTGTAGCACTTCATTCACCTGTCTCTCATGGAATCTATTCTTTCTACTTTGTATCACAGTAAATAGCTCATCTCCTCTATCAGACTGTGGGCTCCACAAATGCTTATGTCTGATTCATCTTTATCTCCTATTGTGTGTTGTACATAGGACAAGTGCAGAGTTATGGGTGCTTAAGTTATTTAGAAACTATTTTTAAGCATTTTTGCAACTTCCATTTTGCACACCAATAATGTATTAACTATGCTGACACAAATTTCTAGGCCCAAGGTGGAGCTGCTCCTGCCTGGGGTGCCATGTCAGCAGACTGAAACTTAGATAACTTTTCTGTCCCCGTAAGTGCTCTGCTTGACCAGAAAGGCAGTATATTCAGTCAACCAATCCCCAAACACCAAGCCAACTCTGGGCCTTTTCACCCCACATGAGGTTTACTCTGTGGCCCCAGCCAATCAGATATTTTCTGTTTTTATCTTCCTTGCTCTTTATTCTTCATCCTATAAAAGCTTCTTGCCTTCTGCCCCATTTTGTAGTCCTCTGAAAGAAGACTGTCCACTTTATGAAGTATTAAAGTTTGTTTGTATCACCTAAATTGTCTTCTTTACTAATTTAATAACTATATATGATCTTTACCACATTATTGAAATAGGTCCAGTTACAGTCCACACTTGGCAATAACTTGACAATAGTTTTACTCTTTAATCTTGAAATTAATAAAGCTATTTCTTAAAAACATTAAAATTTTAATTTGTACTTTTTAGTAATTCAGACAGGTTTTCCCCTCAATTAGCTGAAATCTGTAAGGTTTCACTAAACTTAAATATTATAGTATAGCTTTTTAAAAAAATAATCTTCCTCTTTATTTACCTTAAATTCTTCCTCTTTCATTGAAGAATCCTCCCCCTGCGCCCCATTCTTTCAATAGAGGTAAGCAGTAATGGAAATTTTTTCCTAGCTTTGTTTCGAAGAAAATTAAGAAAAATAAATAATTTTCAAGGGAGGCTAGGGTTTATTATTTTAACCTCTGTGTAACAGCTAATAGGCTATTGCCCCATAAGGCTAAAAACAGACCAAAAATGACTGTAATACCATCTGCTGGTGGTAATAAAACACAGAATTAAGATTTCATTTATTACATGAATTACTAAAGCACCTATAGTTTCTAAGTGTTTTTTTTTTTATAATTTTATTTATTTATTTTTTCTCCCAAAGCCCCAGTAGATAGTTGTATGTCATAGTTGTACATCCTTCTAGTTGCTGTATGTGGGACGCAGCCTCAGCATGGCCGGAGAAGCGGTGTGTCGGTGCGTGCCCGGGATCGAACCCGGGCCGCCAGCAGTGGAGCGCGCACACTTAACCGCTAAGCCACAGGGCCGGCCCTCCAAGTGTTTTTAAAAAAATTATTATATTATCTCCCATGTCAAAACATGTTCTCAGTAATTCACTCATTCATAATTAAGAAGCCCTTTGAGACCTCAGCCACATCCCCTTTGCCCTCCTTCACCAGCTGTTTTCTTGTTCCTGTTCAACTAACTTTCAGGCCCATCTGCACACTGCAGCTATTCTAGAACCTATAGGGCTGTTTCCTGTCACCTACAGGCTTTGTGAAAAAAGCATGTACTGCACATTCACCTGCTAGCCAATGATATAGATAACTTGACACAGTGAGAAAGTGCACATGCAAAGAAAGGAAAAAAGAATGGGGAATAAGACAAAGGAAAAAAGAATGGGGAATAAGACATGGGATGAAAAGGAAGCTGTTTTAAGTGGAAAAGTCAGAGATAGATGGTGACTGAATGGAAAGGGGAGAAAACCTATGTGGATCAGAACCATGATTAGAACTCAAATGAAGCATTTTGAAACTCTGGGCTTATTTACTTTTCTATTTCCATCAGTACACTGTTTGACTGTCATCAACCATTGGTAGTTTTGCAATTGATATTTAATGATGTTTCCCAGATTTCCAATGCCTTTAACAAAATATCACACTGAACCTTACCAAAAATCTGTTTTGTTGATCTACCATGAAATAATATCTAGGAGTCAGTAAACTTTGTAAATGGCCACATAGTAAATATTTTAGGCTTTAAAGTCTCCATTGTTAATAACTACTCAACTTAGTAGGTGGAGCACAAAAGCAGCCATAGACCATATGTAAATGAATGGGTGTGGCTGTGTTCCAACAAAGCTATTTACAAACACAGGTGGCAGGTCAGATTTGGCCCATGGGCCACAGGTTGCTGACCCCTGATCTACACCAATATCCTCTTTATCAATCTCTCAATATCCTCCTAGTATTTTCTATTTGACTCCCTCTCCCAATACAGGTTTGAACTGTATTTCTGGACAAGTATCTGGACCAGAAATTCTGCTCACTTTTGAGAAATTATTTTGAAATACATATTAAAATATTAATGACATATAATACTGTCAAGTCAACCTTTCTTCTCAGGGATAATCACCAACGTCATATAAAACCAATTCCTATTTGCCTCATTATGTAAATTTTTTAATTAAAATGTTTTGAGCAATTGGTAAATTTTCAACTGTCCAAAAGGTTAAAAAAAAAGCTTTAATTTAAAATTTATTATTCTTTAAAAAAAATTATAATTCTTAAGGGAAAAAAATCATACTGTGAGACTCCTCTGCTTAAAAGCCTATTTGAGCTCCCCACTCCTCTAAAACAAACTCTTTAGCATAGCATACAAGGTCTATTCATAAGTTGGCCTCAACTGATCTCTCCAGTTTTATTGCCTACTACTTTCTCCTCACTCTCTCTCTATAAGAATAAAAACATGACAATTCTGTATAAAGACTTGTAGGAAGAGCTAAACACCAACTTTAGGATAGTGGTTACTTCTGGAAAGGGGAGAGGATACTTGGGAGGTGAGCCCTACAGATTTCAACTATATCTGAGATGATTTTTTTTAAAACAATGATGATGATAATAATGAAAATATTAAATAAAGCAAAGCCCTGAAGCAAATATGGCAAAATGTTCAGATTTGACAAAGCTAAGTGGTAGATAATAAGAGGGCTTTTTCTATCATTCAACATACTTTCCTATTTGTTTAAAACAGGGGATGACAAACTACAGTTGTGGCCCAAACCTGGGCCACTGCCTGTTTTTTAAGGCTTGGAGCTAAGAACGGTTTTACATTAGTAAAGCGTTGTTTAAAAAAAAAAAAGAAAGACGAAGAAGACTATGTGAGAGACCTTGTGACCCACAAAGCCTAAAATATATACTATCTGGCCCTTTACAGAAAACGTTTGCCAACTCGTGGTTTAAAATATTTCTTAGGAAGAAAAGAAAGATTGGGGGAAAAAAAAAAAAAGAACAAGTAGGTAGGAAAATGTAGTCCAGGAACAATGGTTTTGTTTTTTTGTATTAACTATCTTCCTGAATTATACATTTTATTTATTTATTTTTTTGTGAGGGAGATCAGCCCTGAGCTAACATCCATGCCAATCCTCCTCTTTTTGCTGAGGAAGACCGGCCCTGAGCTAACATCTTTTGCCAATCCTCCTCCTTTTTTCTCCTTTTTCTCCCCAAAGCCCCAGTAGATAGTTGTATGTCATACTTGCACATCCTTCTAGTTGCTGTATGTGGGATGCCGTCTCAGCATGGCCCTGAATTATACATTTTATATTACAGCTTTTTAAATTAGCTTTTCATGAATTACTATTTCAACTTTTATCAAGAAGAAATCTCATCAAATTTTATTCTATTCTGATATTGGAACTTATTTAAAAGACTGATGGGAGAATCTTTTAATAAGATTTTGATTTCAGTCTATACTTGTCAAAAAACTGGGAAGCTCATTTAGAGCCCAGTGTGGCATTTTTAGGTAGCTGTACTTAGATTGAGGGTATCACAGGAGACCCGCTCATGAATTGTCAGCCAGGGAAACAGGAGAGGTGCTACACAGGACTTATTCTTGGCTTCAGGTTCACATTTTCTACTTTGTGCAGCTCATCTCTTTAATTAATCAATCATTGTTCTGAACATTGTATTTGGTATATCCATATATTTGTTCATACTTTTCTTTTTTTTTTTTAACTTATTTATTTTTTCCCCCAAAGCCCCAGTACATAGTTGTATGTCATAGCTGCACATCCTTCTAGTTGCTGTACGTGGGACGCGGCCTCAGCATGGCCGGAGAAGTGGTGTGTCAGTGCGCGCCCAGGATCCGAACCCGGGATGCCAGCAGCGGAGCGCGCGCACTTAACCACTAAGCCACAGGGCCGGCCCTGTTCATACTTTTCGTACAAACACACATACCTCTAAATAATTCATATTATTTTACAACTTGCTTTGTTGATTTGGGTTTATGTCTGAATTCATACATGTTGACACGTAGAGTACACTGGTGTGGTAGAGGTAGTACTCACCAAATACTCTGTGTGCTTACCTATGTTTCTTAGCTTTTGGGTTGGAATCACTGGACTGTGAGCAGAAGGGACGTGTGTCATGTATGGCACAAGGCAGTTAAAAGCACCATCCCTTCTTCCCCTTCCTCAGTGAACACAAAAGCCACATATTCCAGATGGGGCAAAGGGGCAGCTGTAGGAACATGGAGCATCTATCAGCCTGGGTCCCTGAATGAGGTGGAGTAGAGCCTCTTGCCAACCCATGCTGGACATGTAAAATGAACAAGAAACAATACTGTTGCGCTAAGACATACACGCATACACACAAATGAGCAGATAATTGCCTTTCTGAGATTATCCAAAGGCAATGCTATCAGCAGCAGGGTAGATTCAAAGCCTTTTGAAAATACTTCTATCCCAGGACTCTACTGTGATATTTATTCTCACGTGAATGAGGAAGCAAATCTCATATACTCTAGTCTACCTTTTTTGAAGACCTATTGCACTAGCAATACTTTCAGAGAAGTGCCTACATGTTCACGTACTGTTTCTGATATGTTCGTTTTGTTTCCCCAACTAGAATTTAAGCTCTTCAAGAATCATGTCTTTTGTTCCCCACACTGGACCTTACAGTCTACATAGGCATGCAGTAATGCTCGTCTACTGGTTGACTGGGGAGGATGAGGACTAACATTAAATGCCTACTTAAGGCACCTTGCTTGTGCTTCACATAAGTTATCTTGATCCTTATTATTTCCATTATACAGATGAGGATATTAAAGCTAAATAACTTTCCTTTGGTCACAGAGCTAGGAAGAAGATGACGGGTGTGTGGAAAGCAGTTGAAACCAGTCTGCTTAACTCTAAAGCCTTTGCTTTTTAGTTTTTTTCACTGAACTGAGTGAGACCATGCCTAGTGCAGGGCAGGAGCTTTAGTAGAACATAAAATGGCTAAGAAAAATAGTTTTTGTTTATCAACTTTGCAAACATTAAAACATTTCTTTGGACACTTCTCAGGACTAAGTTTGTTGGGTCTTACCTTGATCACCTCTGGGGTCTGCTGAATCAAAACCACTGAAGTAGTATCTTTGGCTTTATCACCAACAGAACTTCTACAGACCGATAAATTGGCCTGGGAGGAAGGTGTCAAGGTTTCCTGTAGAATTTGCATCATTTCCTTTTCTTGTGATAGGCTCCCTCTGCCTGATTTGCATTCAACTAGTTCTTGAGCAAAATCTTCAATGCTTTCTAGAATTCGCAGTAAGAGAGCTCGATCCTCTTCCTCTATTTTGTGTCCATTGGTTTCAATAATCCTTGTTAGACAGGAAGGTGAGACTTTTTCCATGGGTGAAGAGACTTTAGATTTTGGCTCAAGATCTACAGGGAGCTGACCAGTCAGCTGACTATGACTATTCAGAGAGTTAGAGCTTTTACCTTTGGCAAGTGGCTCTCTTAGAGAGGTCTCCATTTTCTGTGAAAAAGATTCCAAATCCAGTAACAATTTATCTATCTCTTCCTGACTATTAGGATTCATAAAATCTCTGTGGTCTCCCTCGCCAACTTCAGAAACTTTTGATTGAAGATCTTCCTCAGGTAGATTAATAACTGGTTTCTCAAATATCTTACTAATTTCATTTTGCAATGAGGCAGGACGTTTTTTAAGATGAGTACCATGGTCTGAAAATTCTGCTCTGTCTTCATTTACCTTTAACAACTCCTGATTGTTAAAGGGTCCATTCTCTGTCCTTTGTCCTTTATCTAATACTTTCTTTCCATCTGACTCTTCTTCAATATAAAGGGTTTCCATTAGGTCACCAGAAGAAACATTTTCTAAAGGGTTCATGGTTAATGACTGTGATTGAAGTTGGACATCTTTTAGAGTTCTGGGATCATTTATCTCTAAGTTATATAAGGAATTTGTAGAGTTGTTTGGAATGGATTTTACAGTGTCTGTTTTCCTAGAACTGTCCTTGTCATCTTGCAATTCTATAGTTTGAAACTGTGCGGAGTCAGGGGCTGAGAGCTGGACAACATCTTCATATTTAGGGGGCTGTTCAGTGCCAAATATTGGGGAAAAGGGAGTCAGTTGTAAACTAGGCATATTACTGACCAGTTCTGTTAAATCTATAGCCTCATTATTCCCAGACTGCATGAGTTCAAATGGTAGCTTTTTCAGATAGGATGCTAACCTGGTCATTACATTCATATAGACAGTTTCAGAGCTAGAAACTGCATTGTTACCATTTCCTTCGTTGATGCCACTCCCTGACTTTTTCTTTATGCATTGTTTTATGATGTCTGTGCATTTTTTCAAATCCTCAGAGCATTTCAGCAAGATGTCCAAGCACATCTTTATGTCTGTTCCAGAAGAAAAATTATCTATTTTATGTTTTTCCAAAATCTGAGTAACCAGGTCTTCTTCAGAGAAGTTGTGAAGCATCATCGAAGTCAGGTTCGTATCAAGTGAGTTTCTATGGGACAACGATTTTTCCTCAAGTGAGGAACTCCGGAGTAAACCAAAGGATGGGGAGTTGCCATCACTGTTATAATGGCCACAGAGCAAGTCAAAATCAACTGACCTCCTATTAAATGAGTCAGACTTAACTTTCCTTCCCTTTTTATAAGCTGCATGGTTAGAGTTTTTGAGTTTTTCAAAGGAAAACTCTTTTATTTTCCCACTGGCAAAACTGATTGCTTCTCCTGCAATGTCCTTTAAGTTACAGGTGTTCTGAAATGCAGATCCTTTCTTGACCCTGGGTATGCCTGCGAGAGCCTGATGAGGATAGTCACCTTCAGCTGGGGAAAAGCCATTTTCATGGGGTAGAAACATACAGTCCAGATCTGCATCTTTGAACTGAGACACAGGGATGTGCAAGAGGTCTGCACAAACACTATGATGTACCACAATGCAGTCAACTCCATGTGTGAAGGTGTGGCAGGTTCCAGTGCAATAATGTATAGCTTGCTCAAAACGCCGGTCTATCACCACACTGCTGTAGTGGTTCACAGTACTAACCACAAGTCTGTAAGTTGCTGCCATAATATCAAATCCACTTAGTGGTGGGACTTGAAATTTTCTAGACTTGTTTCAAGTAAATTCTCCTAAATGACACTCAGCTGCAAATATATTCGTTGGCAACGTTCAGTGGTTTCTTGCAAATATAATGACCTTTCCCAAAAAGGGAAAAAATCTAAACTTGAGGTTTGTTAACTGTCAGGATACAGTAGCTGTTGCACATGTGAGCTTAGCAAGTCTAATAATTAGCAAGTCTAATAATTTAATAATTGTGCTTTTTATTTAGCATTATCATGATACTACAGGATTTTTCTTATAAAAGAATATCCTCTTTTTGTTCTTCAGCAGTTCTATGATGCTGAAACGTATTGTCATAAATTTACTGTCATAAATCTTAATTGGTAGCATAGAAGTATTGTGATAATTGAGTCCTCCAAAGATTTAAATGATCCATTTTTCTGCGAATGACAGAGAAACCTACAATGAAAAAAGAAAATAATTAAAAGAAAATATGATTTCTTAACACTGACAGAAGCTTTTATTTCCTCTTCCTTTGCGTCCCCCTGCAGTTAATCGCCAAGCCTTGTTCTTCACCACATCACTGACTTCTGACCTTCCATTCACGCCTTTGCTTCACCACACCCTGCACTCCTTACCATCTAGAGTACTATTACCTCAACCCCGCCTTGTTACAACTGCCTCCCAGTTGGTATTTCTTAAGCCACCCTCCTTGCCACCTTACAGGACACTAACAAGCTTAGATTTAGACAGCTTTCTCATCTCGCACAGTTCAAGAATTCACACTATTGATCTCCATCATGCATCACGGCAGGCTGACCTCCTCTGACTCACCTTCAAGACTTTCAACATCTGTTCCCATCTGCCTATAAATTATTTATTTGCCTATAAATAAATTCCAATGTTCCTTATTTTCTGCTACTGCCCTGCACCAACCTTTTGCTTCCATCAACCTAGTCTTTTCAAAGACTGCCAACACACAGTGCTTGTTCGTGATTCTACCACTTCCTCTACACTTGGAAATTATTCTCCCATCATCTTCTCTTTTCTTACTATCTAAGAGAGAGAAAAAAACAACCTTCATTACTGCTCTTGATCCCATCCTCTCAGAATTTGCCACATGCAGCTCTCTCTCATCATCAAGTGCATAGAATTTAATCACTCTCTTACTTTTTAAAAAACGGCTTTTAAATCATGTTTTAGTTGCTTTTCAAAAATGTTCAATCAATGTATTCACTCAGTCAATAACTACTGAGTGCCTCCTAAGTGCCAGGCACTGGCTAAGTGCTAGGGATACAGCAATGACTAAAATAAAGTCCTTGTCCTTATGGAGCTGACAATCTAGTTGGAAAATGAAAAACAACATGTAAGTAAACATACAACTTAGATGGTGGAATGTGCCATGGAGAAAAATGAAGTAGGGCAAGAGTTTAGAAAGGATGGCAGGGTCCCATGTTATGCAGGGCAGTCAGGGAAGACCTTACTGACATTTGAACAGAGACCCGAAAGAAGAGAGGGAGCAGGCTAAGGAGGTATTGTGGGCTAAATCATCTCAGGCAGAGTAACCATAAGTGCAAAGGCCCTGAGGTGGGACCATGCTTGATTTACTACAAGAAAGACAAGGAGGCTAAAATGATCGAGCAGAGAAACTAAGAGGGCAGTCTGGAAGATGAGGTCAGACAGGAAAGGTGGCAGTCTAAATCACGGTGGGTCTGTAGACTACTATGATGAATTTGGCTTTACTCTGAGTGAGCTGGGAAACAACTGGTGGCTACTGAGCAGAGGAATGACATTAGACTTACATTTTAAATTGGTAATTCTGGCTGCTGTGTTCAGAGACTGTAGAGGAACAAGCCTGTTGAATTCTTATACTGGTTAGAGTATATTTCCTGGCTCTTTCGATCCATGATTATTCTGTTTTTATGCCACTGTAATTACTGTTGTCTTATTAAATTTTACTACCTGGCTTTGTTTCCCACATCCCTGATTATGATTCTTTTTTATGCTCCCAATGTTCTTTGACGGTCTTCCATGTGAATTTTTGAATTGTCAAGTTTTAAGAAAAATCCTACTGGAATTTGAATACAATTGCAATAAACTTATGAATTATTTTGAAGGAACATGGACATCATCACAATATTCAGATTTTCCACCAAGGAAAATATAAACCTTAATTCCAATCTTCCTTTATTTCTCTCTTTGTGGTTTTTTTTTTTTCTTTTTCTTTTTTTTTCGTGAGGAAGATCGGCCCTGAGCTAACATCTGAGCCAATCCTCCTCGTTTTTTTTGTTGTTGCTGCTGAGGAAGACTGGCCCTGGGCTAACATCCATGCCCATCTTCCTCTACTTTATATGGGACACGACCACAGCATGGCTTAACAAGCAGTGCGTCGGTGCGCACCTGGGATCCGAACTGGCGAACCCCGGGCCGCCACAGCGGGGCGCGCGCATTTAACCGCTTGCGCCACTGGGCCAGCCCCCAATATTCCTTTATTTCTCTCTTTGTGGTTTTCTTCAGGTGGGTCACCCCCATTCTTCTTGTCCTTCTGTGTCTTAACTTTGTTGTTACATGAATGGATCTTAAGCTGTTCTCATCCTCCACTTCCTTGCCTTCAAATCTCAGATGGTGACTCATATAAGACTTTAACACTAGATATCATACAGGATGGATAAAGCTGAAGCAAAAAGAAGTTCCATAGTAAAGGAAGTGCCCAGTAATTCTTAAGTGAAAATACAAAGAAGTTAAAGAGGAATAGTGTTATGGGACAAAAGACTAGAACAGGGTAATGGAAGGAATTACTTTTTCAAAAGATGCACATCCAGAAGACAGGGAAGAAATAGCACCAAACATGAAAAACTATGCACCTTTTCAGAACTCCAAGATTTTGAAAGAGCTTTTTGATAAGGAGAAAAGGGAAGGAAAACACAGAGGACACTGTCAAGAAAGTATATTAGGATAACTGTATGAGAGATATTAGGACTATATCCTAATACAGGGGATACAGGTGATAACACTGGTCCAGAGACAAAATACATTAGTGGAAAACTAAAACATCCAGATACCTATTAAAACACGTGTCAGATAAATTCCTAAATTTACATAAAGACTATTTTATTTTTCTGAAATTTGAGAAATTAAAAAGTATTTCTCTAGGCTTGAATATAACCAAAACAACTGGTTGTTAAGGTAATATGACAGAAAATACAAGCGAGTATTCATGTGATATTAGAATCTCAAATGTTCAAGGAAGAGAGAACACTGGCCAAAGTCAGATATGTACTTTTAGATAAGTACTGTCCAATAAAACTTTCTGTGTTGATGGAAACATTCTACATCTGTGCCATCTGATACGGCTGCTATTAGCCACATGGAGCTATGGAGCTCTTTAAATGTGGCTAGTGTAACTGATGGCGATCTAGTGGTTAAGATCCGGTGCTCTCACCACCGTGGCCCAGGTTCGTTTCTCGGTCAGAGAACCACACCACCCATCTGTCAGCTGTCATACTGTGTCGGCTGCATGTTGCTGTGATACTGAAAGCTGTGCCACCAGTATTTCAAATACCAGCAGGGTCACCCATGGTAGACAGGTTTCGGCAGAGCTTCCAGACTAAGACAGACTAGAAGAAGGATGTAGCCACCCACTGCTGAAAAAACTGGCCAGAAAACCCCCTGAATAACAGCTGAGCAGTGTTTGATATAACGCCAGAAGGTGAGAGGGTGGTGCATAAAGACCAAGCAGGGTGCTGCTCTGCTGTACACAGGGTTGCCAGGAGTCGGAATGGACTTGATGGCACTAACGACAAAGTGTAACTGAAGACCTGAATTTTAATAAAAAAAATGTTAATTTTGAAATTATTTTAGACTCACATAGAAGTTGCAAAGGTAACATAGAGAGTTTCTGTGTGCCCTTCCCTCAGTTTCCTCCAACAATAACATCCTACGTCACCACAGTACAATGATCAAAACCAGGAAATTGACATGGGTTCTATTAACTGAACTACAGACCTTATTCAGATTTCACTAGTTTTACATGCACTCACTCTTTCTTTCCTCCCTTCCTTCTATAGTAACTACCACCACAATCAGAATACAGAACTGTCCCATTACCCCTAAAATACCCCACATGTGTCAATAGTTCCTTCCTTTCTATTGCTGAATAGTATTCCATTTTATGGATATACCACAGTCTGTTTACCCATTCACTCATTTAAGGATATTTATGTTGTTTCCAGTTTTTGGCCATTACAAATAAAGCTGCTGTGAATATAAGTGCACAGCTTTTTGCATGAACATACTTTTCATTTCTCTAGGGTAAATACCCACAAGCCTGATGGTCAGGTTGTACATTAAGTATATCTTTATAAGAAACTGCCAAACTGTTTACCAGAGTGGCTATACTATTTTACATTCCCACCAGCAATGTATGAGAGATATGGTTAATTCCACATCCTCTTCAGCATTTGGGACTGTCAGTATTTTCTATTTTAGCCATTCTAATAGGTATGTAGTGTTATCTCACTGTGGCTTTAACTTACATTTCCCTAATAGCTAATGATGTTGAACATCTTTTCCTGTGCTTATTGACCAGCCCCGTATCTTCTTCAGAGGAGTGTTGTTGAAATCTTTTGCCCATTCTAATTAATTTTAACTTAAAAAGCCATCTGTGGCTAGTGGCTACCATATTAAACAGTGTAGTTCCAGAGAAGAGGAATGCAGCTTTCAGAAATTCTGAGACTTTAAAAGAAAACATGAAGAGCTGGCCTCGTGGCACAGTGGTTAAGTTCACATGCTCCACTTCAGCAGCCTGGGGTTCACAGGTTCAGATCCTGGGCTCGGACCTATGCACTGCTCATCAAGCCATGCTGTGGCTGGATCCCACATATAAAATAGAGGAAGATGGGCAGAGATGTTAGCTCAGGGCCAATCTTCCTCAGGAAAAAAACAAAAAACAAAAAAAAGAAAATATGAAGAAAAAAGATATGGCAAAAATGAAGATTGGTAGGTTTTAAAAATGCAATTTGATGAACTTGCCATAAGTAATCTTACTGAGAAAGAAAAGTGGTAGGAGGAAGAGTTAAAGAACTAATTACAAATTTAGGTCTTCAAGTAAGTTTTGAAGGGACATGAATAACACAGAGAGGGAGCATAGAACAAAGCAAAACACCAAGGGGGGGGAACCAATTTCAATGAGAAGTTTACAATCTAAAATGATTTGAGTTTTTTTTTTTTTTTTTTTAATGCCAAAGAAATGAAGATTACTTCCCTGGCATTTGGTTCAGATCTGTGGGTGTCGATTCTGCCTTTTTATTCAGACTATGATTTAATTGATGCCCAACTGTTCAGCTGGAATCTTAGACATGGAATCTAATCCAACTACTCTCAATCAGAGATACAATCTAACTGAGAACCACGATGCTATCTTGTGTCTCTAAGTGACAGCCAGGCTGCATGGGTCTGAATCCCTGCCCTGCCACTTTCACCTGTGTGGCCTTACAAAAGCTGGTTAACTTTTGTCAGCCTGTTTCACCTGCAAAACAGAGATAATAACAGTACCCATCTCATGAGGATTTAGCATGTCAAATGCTTAGAACAATCCCTAAGATACAGGGAATGCTCAATAACTGTTAGCTGTTATTGGTTAATTAACTCACCAAACATTTTCGACTACGAGCCAGGCCCTGAGAGAATGATGCTGAATAATTCATTGTGACGGCCCTCAGTGCGCTTCCTGTTTAATGAGGACAACGAGAGGCAAGCACAGTGGGCAGAGGAGCACTAAGGTGGGGCTTCTGTTCTCCCCCATTTGCTCTCACAATTAATACATGTTCTTTTCAGAAAAGTTAGAAAATATTCTTAAGTAAAAAACATTTTAATTACCAATATCGCCATTCATAAACAATTGTTAATATTTTTATGGATATATATATCCTGACATATTCTTATGAAAATTTATAAATAGTTTTTAAAAAAATTGGACCACACTATTTATTTATTTTTTTTGGTGAGGACGATTAGCCCTGAGCTGCCGTCCACTGCCAATCCTCTTCTTTTTGCTGAGGAAGATTGGCCCCGAGCTAACATCGGTGCCCATCTTCCTCTACTTGATATGTGGGATGCCTTCCACAGCATGGCTTAATAAGCAGTGTGCAGGTCTGCACCCAGGATCCGAACCTGCGAACGGACCGCCAAAGCGGAACACTCGAACCCACCCGCTACGCCACCGTGCTGGCCCCAACACACTATATATTTTACAAGTTACTTTAAATTAGTACTATCTCATGATTATACTTCCATGTCAAAACATATCCAGATCCTTTTAATGGATACATAATATTCTATTATATGGATAAAATAATTTATTTAGCCATCTGCTATCGTTAGATATTTAGGTTATTTACCCTTTTGTTTTAAAATAAACAGTGATATACATACACTTTACATAGCTGTCCAGTTATTTTCTTAGGATATATTCCAAGCAGTAGAATGCTGAGTCAATAGGGGTATGTGTATGCATACACTTTTTAAAGGTTCTTAGATACACAGAGTCAACCTGTCCTTCAGAAAAATGACAAATTTATTCTCCCAACAGCAGGGTAGGAGTAGGCCCATTTCCCATGTTCTCCTTGAGTAGTACCACTCTTTAAATCTTTGCTAATTTGATGGATGAAAAAATGGAAGTGCAATGTTTTAATCCGTGCCTGAACAGCTTTTTATTTATCTAGTAGACATTTTGTGTTATTCATTTGTGAAGCCTTTCTTCATGTCCTTTGTCCATTCTGAAAGAGAGCATCTAAATCAGACTGAAGAGTCAGGAAAGGCTTCCCAAAATAAGGGACGTATGTACCTAGTTTGGAAGGATCAAAACTACTTCTACTGAGAATTAGTTAGACAAAAAGGAAGGGAAGAATACTCTAGGTAGAGGGAAACACATATGTGAAGGCACAGAGGCCTCAGATAGGACAATGAGTTCAGAACTACAAGTAGTTCCAGCTGATTTCCCTGGGAGGAGTGTACAAACAAGCAAGAGGGGAGGAAACCAGAGCAGTGGGAACTAGACCACAGACTGCCTTGTGTGCTAAACTAAGGAGTCTGAACTTCATTCTGAAAACTACGGGAATAACAAAGACTTTTAGGCTGGGGCATAACATTATGAGACTTATGTTTTAGAAAGATCATTCTAGCAGCTGAGTGGAGGCATGGAAATCAATTAGGAGGCACTTCCGTGCAAGAAGTGGTGAGAACCTAAACCAAGTAGGTGGCAGTAGTTAACAACTGCCACCAGTATTTAACACTGATTAAACAGTCAAGGAGGAAGAATTCACAAAACAGGAGGGGCAGAAAGTTAAGAGGGAGGAATCTCGGGTTTCAGGCTTGGGTATTTGGGGACTAGTATTGCTACTCCCAACACAGACTTTTTGTTTTTCTTTTATGGGAGGTGGCCGTAGAAAAGATAAAGAGTTTTATTCTGAACATGTTGTTTGAAGAGGTACCTGTGGAGTATCCATGTGGTGAAGACTGGATGAAATATGAATATAAACACCTGGAGGTCAGCAGAAAGATCTGGAATGGAGATGCAGCCCTGAGAGGTGACTCAGGGTGAGTGCATAAAGTGAGAAGAGCTCTGGGCTGAAGACAGAGCTGGGGACCGCTGACATTTCTGGGTTAAAGAGAGGAAAAGAATTTTTAGCCTAGGAAGGAAGAGCCAATAAGGTAACGCAGAAAGCAGGAGAAAGCAGTTTTACTGAGGCTGAAGGAGAGACTTTCAAAATGGAGGTCAGTAGTGTTGGATGCCGCTGAGAGGTCAAGGAAAAACAAAAATTACCCACTGGATTTGCCAATATGAAGATCACTGGTAACCTTAGCAAGTGTGATTTCAAAAAAATCCCCAAGACTATGAGATAGTCCCAAAGACTATGTATGTACAAGAGTGATATATAATTAAAAATATCTATCAACATAAGTGTAAAAGAACTCTTTCAATAAGAAATTTCTAAATGATAAGAAGCATTGTATCATAATTTGAGTTTTTTCTTTCTTAATGGCACATGCAGCTGATCTAGAAGTTAAGATTTGACGCTCTGGGGCCGGCCCCGTGGCTTAGCGGTTAAGTGCGTGCGCTCTGCTGCTGGCGGCCCGGGTTCGGATCCTGGGCGCGCACCGATGCACCGCTTCTCTGGCCATGCTGAGGCCGCGTCCCACATATAGCAACTAGAAGGATGTGCAGCTATGACATACAACTATCTACTGGGGCTTTGGGAGGAAAAAATAAATAAATAAAATCTTTAAAAAAAAAAAAAAAGATTTGGCGCTCTGACCACAGTGGCCTGGATTTGTTTCCTGGTCAGGGAATCACACCACCCATCTGTCGGCTGTCATACTTTGGTGGCTGTGTGTTGCTATGATGCTGAAAGCTATGCCACGGGTATTTCAAATACCAGCAGGGTCACCCATGGTAGACACGTTTCAGTGGAGCTTCCAGACTAGATAGACTAGGAAGAAGGACCTGGCCACCCACTGCTGAAAAAATTGACCATGAAAACCCTATGAATAGCAATGGAGCACTGTCTGATACAGCGCTGGGAGGTGAGAAGATGGCACAATAAGACTGGGCAGGCTTCAGCTCTGCTGTACACACGGGTGCTAGGAGTCGGAATCGATTAGATGGCACAAACAACAAAATGGCACATGAAATAATGAAGTGTTTTACAATCTTTGATTTGATGCAATATAGTACAATTTTTCAATCAGTCTAAACATCTGTTGTATCGGAGTAGGAGAGCAGAGCAGAATGTAATAGATTTCACATAGTTAATTATTCTGGACGATTATACTTATTCCACCTCAGGTCTTGCTGCACGCTGCTTGCCTATCCCCCAAGCCTTTTGTCTCTCCTAAGTTCTCTCATCCCTGCGAAGAGCTAGAAGTCTGTTTTCCAAATTTCTGCCTAAGTGGTTCATATGCAACTTCAGAGTTCATTCAACACTTATTATCACTTCCACCTTAAGCAGTTTACGATTACTCTAACAAGTGCTTTCCAGTGGCTCCTGGTATTCCTCCATAGTAAACTTTTATATAGCCACTGCTGATGAAGTGGATTTGTTGTGAAACAAAGGTACAGAAGCAGCAGACAAGAAAAGTCAGGAGGGAGAGAACTGGATTTTGAAAAATAAGAGCCTTACCAGGTGAAAAAGAGATTAAACTGGACCTTATAAGCAAAAAGGAATTCTACACAGGCCACAGAGCTATGAAAAGGCCTGTGTGTTTGGAAAATTATAAGGAGTCTGGCATTGCTGAAGTTGAAACGTGCAGTATAGATTTTACAGTTTTAAGGTCTCCTCCAAACAGTAAGAACAAAAATAGGAACGTAAACTCCATATTCAAAGAACCTAGGAGACATCTGTAACCCCAAATCACTATACATAAAGATAGAAAACAACAGGAGGAATGATAAATGACTTAGCAGAGTACAGGAGGAAGGGATACTAACGGCAGGCAAACCAATTCACTCTGCACAACCCAAAAAAGGCGCAGGTTTGGAGGTACCAGGTATCAGAGAAAATGGACTAGGGTAGAGGACTGAACATAGCGGGATTGTTTGAGAGTCTGCAAAGTAACAGTCAGACCTCCCCATCTCCACTCCACAAACTCAGAAAATCATCCCTCCTTCACCCTGCTCAAGCCAGGAAGTTTATTTGCTGGTAGAAAAAAACCAAACCAGAAAAGCACCAACCCCAGGGGCATCAGACACAGAGGGTGGTAAAGGACTGAAAATTGAGTAAAAGTCTACATTCTGAATAATTAAGCCCACCAGCCCCCTTTCCCCTGCCCAGGTCTAGGTCACCAGAAACCAGGCTTATTACCTCCAGCTCTCAGCCTCCACTGCAGATTAAAGAATCCTTTTCAGGAGATTAGAAATCCCATCTAACCACATGATTGCCTTAAAGTGAAGCCCACTAATTGACAAATGGTACCCACAAATGGAGAGCTTCCTCTCAGCTTATGAGAGCCTCACTTTTATTTTAAATCAACTTTACTGATGTATAATTTACACACAATAAAAATGTACATATCAAGTGTACAGTCCAATGATGTTTAACAAGAACCACGTAACCACTGCCTTAAAAAAGAACATTTACATCATCCTAAAACTATCCCTGTGCCCTTTACCAATCAACCCTTAACCCGCAATATCTAACAACTACTGATCTGGTTCCTATCCCTACAGATTAGTTTTGCCAGTTCTAGATCTTCATATGAATATAATCACATAATATGCATACTTTTCAGTCTGGCTTCTCTCACTTAGCACAACGGTTTTGAAATCCATCCACCTTACTGCATTTATCAGTTGTATATTTTCTTTTACTGCTTACTAGATATTCTATTACATGAATATACCAAAATTTGTCTTATCTATTCACCAGCTGATGAACATCTGGGTCGTTCCTAGTTTGGGCTATTATGAATTAAAGCTGCTATAAACATTCAAGTAAAAGTCTTTTTGAGGATTTGTGTTCTTTTGGGTAATTAACAATGGAATTACTGAGTCACGACAAGTGTACATTTAACTTTATAAAAACCTGTAAAACTGTTTTCCAAAGTGGTTCTACCATTTTACACTCTCATCAGTAACACTTGAGAGCTCTAGTGGCTCTATACCCTTTTAGATACTTGTCAGTTTCTTTCATTTTAGCCATTTTAGTGGATGTGAAGTGGTACCCCATTGTGACTTTAATTTGCACTTCCCTGATGACTAATGATGTTGAGCATTTTTTCATATGCTTATTAACAATTCACGTATCTTCTTTTGTGAAGTGTCTAGTCAAATCTTCCGGGTTATCTCTGATTATTGAGTTCTAAGCATTTATATATTTTAGATACAGATATTATCTCTTGGTCTGTGGCTTCCCTTTCCATTTTCTTAGCAGTAGCTTTTGAAGAGTAGGAGGTTTTAATCCTACTAATTTCTATTTATCCAATGAATCAATTTTTCTTTTATAGTTAATACATTTGTATCCTATCTTAAAATCTTAGCCTATCCCAAGGTCATGAAGATTTTTCTCTTAAGGCTTTTTTTTTGGTGGTTCTATAGTTTCAACTTTTAAGCATATTTAGGTCTATGATCTGTTTTGAATTAATTTTTACATATGGTATGAGGCTGAGTTTGAAGATCATTCAGCACCATTTGCTCAAAAGATTATCCTGTCCCCGTTGATTTACATTGGAGCCTTTGCTGAAAAACAAATGACCATATATATGAGCTTATTTCTGGATTCTCTATTTTTTTGTCTTTATATACCCCAATACCATTCTGGCTTAATTACTATAGCTTTATAGTAACCCTTAAAATAGTAATGTAAATCTTCCAATTTTTTTCTTTTTTAGAATTGTTTTGGCTATTCTAGGTCCTTTGCACTTCCATATCAATATTGGAATCAGCTTGCCAATTTTCACAAAGAAAACCGGCTGGGATTGATCGCAATTTCATTGAATCTAAATCTCCATTTGGTGACAACAGAGATCTTAACAATATCAAGTCTCTAATCCATGAATATAGTATATCTCTCCATTTATTTAGATGCTCTTTAATTTCTCTCAGCAATGTTTGTAGGCCTTTCATTAAATTTATTCCCAAGTATTTCATGTTTTTTGATGTTAATGCAAATGGCATTTTTATTTTCATTTTTCATGTATTTTTTGCTAGTATATAAAAATACAGTTGATTTATGTATATTGATCTTGCCACTTTGATAAATTCACTTTTTTTCCTTTTAATAATTTGGTTTCTTTTTTGTGTGTGAGGAAGATTAGCCCTGAGCTAACATCTGATGCGAATCCTCCTCTTTTTGCTGAGGAAGATTGGCCCTGGGCTAACATCTGTGCTCATCTTCCTCTTCTTTATATGGGATGTCACCACAGCATGGCTTGACAAGCAGTGCATCGGTGCGCACCTGGGATCCGAACCTGCGAACCTTGGGCCGCTGAAGCAGAGTGCGCGCACTTAACCGCTATGCCACCAGGCCAGCCCCTAAATTCACTTATTAATTATAGTATTTTTTTGGTAAATTCCTTGGGATTTTCTATATAGGCAATCACGTTGTCTGAAAATAGAGATAGTTTTACTTTTCCTTTCCAATATTTACTGCCTATTGCACTGGCTAGGATTTCCAGAACAATGCTGAATAGAAGTGGTGAGTTCTGAAATCCTTGCCTTGTACCTGATCTTAGGGAAAAGTATTCAGTCTTTCACCATTAATTATGATGATAGCTGCAGGTTATTTGCTAGATATTCTTTATTACATTGAGAAAGTTCTCTTCTATTTCTAGATTTTTGAGAGGTTTAAAAAAATCTCATATGGTTAATTTTGTCAAATACTTATTCTGCATCTATTAAGATGATCATATAATTTTTACTCTTTATTTGTGTTAATGTGGTGGAACAGGGGTGAGAAAACAAATTCTTATTAAGAAGCAAGACATAAAGTTTAAATTAATAAATGATGAATTTTCAACATATATGCATTTATAAATATGGAAGTAAATAATGAAAGAAACAGCCAAGAAAAAGTTGACAGTGGTTGTCTCTGAGGAGCAGGTCTAGTTGGGAGTGGAAACTGGTATTTTTAAAAAGCCTTTTAAGCACTGACACTTTAAGTATGATAATTAATATATAATATTTGATAATAAATTTTAAAAATTAAAAATAGGTTCTAGGGAGATGTGAAGATGAGGCTGAGGCTGATTATTGTGTGCTAAGGCTAGGGAGCAAGGGTTTGGGGAGATAATGCAGCTTCAGGTGTGGATTGTTTTGGTTGGGCATCCAGAAGAAGGTATTTCCCATGCAGATGGATATACGCAGCAGTGACGAGATAGGAGCTGAAAATAAAGATTTGGGAGTAAGCACCAGATAAAGCGTTTGTTGTTGTTGTTGTTGTTTGTTTTCTTGAGGGAGACTGGCCATGAGCTAACATCCATTGCCAATCTTCCTCTTTTTGCTGAGGAAGATTGGCTCTGAGCTAACATTTGTGCCCATCTTCCTCTATTTTATACATGGGACACCGCCACAGCATGGTTTGATGAGCAGGGCATAGGTCCACACCCGGGATCCGAACCTGTGAACCCTGGGCCGCCAAAGCAGAGCGTATGATCCCAACCACTACACCACTGGGCCAGCCCCCAGATAAAGGTTTTAAAGCCACAAGAGTGGACAAGACTGAACATGCATAGAGTGAGAAAAGCGTCAAGGACCAAACTCTGGGGAAGGCTGGCATGCATGCACGGGGTGAGGAGAACGATGCAAGGAAGAAGACAGAGAATAAATTTTCAAAGGGCAGGAAGAGAACCAGCCAAATATGACATGGAAGTTAAGGGAGGAAAGTGTTTCATTCTTCCAACATGCTGAATTCCAAAGATTTTATATACCAACAAACATTAGAGCTATACTTTTTTTTATAGGTGGTTCTTCCTAATTTCATGGAGAAATCTAGGAAGTTAGTAAAACCTAACAACATAAATGTAATGATGGAAAATAGAGAATGGTATTACACATATTTGTTATGTTGCTATTTATGTATTCTATTTCAGGAAACATCTGGAGCAGAGAGTATGAGGCAAAGAACTTCCACTGCTTATCTCAACTGCTGGAAGGGTTCAAGAAGAAAATGATCAACATAAATTGTAGAAGGAAAAGAAGATTGGTTGAATATCCATGTCACTTAGATGGGACATTTGAAAACTAAGAAGAGAAAAAATTGTAGAAAAGTGCCTAAAAACTTTTTATTTAACAGATTACACAAGGTGTGATGATTCAGAAGTAATGAGTCATTTAGAAACAATAAAACTATCAGTTTGCCTGGAAAACACAGACACTCTTTGGTGGATGACTCAGTATGGAAACTGATCCCAAGAGAACAATTTAGAGGAATACAAAAACATATACCATAGAACTATTTGTAGGATACAAAAAAGAGACCTGGAATATTTTATTTGTTGTGTTCACTTCAAAAATCATCGAGAAAATAAATTAAGAAATCTCTTAGAAGGGAAGATTTTTCTTTTTTTTTTTTAAATTTTTTTCTTTTTTTTTTTTTTAATTTTATTTATTTATTTTTCCCCCAAAGCCCCAGTAGATAGTTGTATGTCATAGCTGCACATCCTTCTAGTTGCTGTATGTGGGACGCGGCCTCAGCATGGCCGGAGAAGAGGTGCGTCAGTGCGCGCCCGGGATCCGAACCTGGGCCGCCAGCAGTGGAGCGCGCGCACTTAACTGCTGAGCCACGGGGCCGACCCAGAGGGAAGATTTTTCTAATGCTCAAAGAAATTGTACACATTAACATGAAAGAACAATTAATGCTTTAGGTTTAGGGCTAATGTCTTAATGAGACTAAAAGTGAAATAAGAACATCTCAGCAGCAGGCCTAATTTCAGCATATGGGAATTAGGAAGTGCTTAAAAACTTACTTTTATTTTTACTCCAGTGGAGAAACAGGATATGTGGCTGAGGGGAAAAGCACCAGGTGGGCAGTCAGGAGCTCCTCGATCCAGCTTCTGCTTCTGCACTGACCAGCTGAGTAAGTTGGTCAAGTCACTTCCCTCATTGGGATTTCTCCCTCTCTTCTGGAAAAATAGGACAAAAGATGGCTCTGGGGTCTAGGGAACATGAGAAAAGCAAACATTTTTTTCTTGGTTTGAATTAGGAAAAAGATATTTTACTAGAGAATTATTTTGTATTATTTGATGTGGGAAGCACAATGAACTGCCTATTAATTTTAATGCATATATTTGCAAAACTACTGATTTTTCTGAGTACTGGCTCTGAAAGGAAAATCTGGAGGTTAAACTTTTACCATTTTATAATTTTTAAAAAATTTCTCTATTATATATTCCAAAACATCGACAATAGTTGTCTCTGTCTGCTGGTAGTATTTTAAGTTACTTCAATTCACATATTTTCCTTTTCTAAGCCTTTTTCTTATTTTGGAGGAGATCATATGAAAATCAATCATATCCTATAGATAAAATCATTTGGACAGTTTAGAAGAACATACACACAACACAGTTATTAAACATTTGAGTGCCACTATACACCATATACTCTTCAAGATGAGGGAACTACACATTCTATGATTTTGCCTCAAACAGCTTACAGCGTCAGTGGGCAGAGAGGATACCTAGCCTTTAATCAAGGAAGGCATCCCAGAGAGGAGGACTGCCGAGCCCAGTCCTGGAGTAAAGCAGTTGGCCGCAGAAAGGGAAAATGCCTTTGTGGACAAAGGGAGCAAGGCAGGAGGGGGCATGTGATGTGTGAAGAGCTACCACGAGTTTCATATTATTCCAGTGTCAAGTTTGAAGACAGGCTTCTAGGCGCTACAGCCAACAAGGTGGGGCAAAGGCAACATAGCATCAGAGAGCCCCTGAGAGGTTTCAACGGGGGGAGGAGGGGACCAGGTCAGATTTACACTGTAGACGTACCACTCCGTAGCACTGCAGAGGACAGACTTGGGGAAGCAAGACCAAAGCTGGGTAGACCAGGTAGAAGGGCTCTGCAGAGTCCAGGGGAGAATCAGTGAGGCGATGAATCAAGGCAGCTGACAGGCCTAACCGACTAACCCAGGATCACAAATCTATGAGCAAGATCTGAACCTAAGTTTTTTATCTTTAAATCCTGTGCTTTTCTACATCCCTGTGCAAGCACATATTCTGGTCAAAGTTGACAACAGATCTTAAATTCATTTTCATTAAGTAAATTATGGATCTTCAAAAAAAAAGACGGTATTCATTAATGTATATCAAGTACCCAAAATGTTCAGGGCATTATAGAAAACAAGCAAAACGCCTGTCTTGTAGGACCTTAAGGGATAAAAGAAATGAGACAAAAAAGAATACATCAATTCATTCAACAAGTATTTACTGAAGTCCTCCTGGGCCCTGATCACATTCTAGTGACAGTTCCTTTTAGAACATAATTTTTATATCCTCCTTTTCCTCCCTGACAAGTTCATTTTGGTACAAGTGAACGGAGAGGCTCTTCAGAGCCAAATGGGAAATTCTAGAAGATGACCAGGAACCTGGAGTAAAATAAACAGAAGAATGGGCCAGGGGAAAACGTGCTTGAAGGGGACGATAAGAGAACAGGGAAAAATCCCAAAGGATGGCATGGATGGCAGTAAGCTGAGGAGGAGCCTAGAATTGCCTTCAACTTAGTTTGGATTGGACAGATCAGGGTTGTTGCTTATTTTTTTTGACAACAGTTTTAATCTTTGCAAAAGTTATGACTATAGAAATAACACATGCCTGCTGAAAAAAAAAAAAGAGAAATACAAAGAGGAAAACAAAGACCGCACCTAGAGATAGTATCAATGTGAACATTTTTGTAAATGTTCTTTTGGCTTTAAACATACACATACACACAAAAAGACACAGGGATTTTTGTGAATATTTATTTTTTTTAACAAGAGCGAGAGTTTATTACTTGCTTTTTCCATTAATATAGGAAAACATCTTTCCTTGAAAATAAAAATCTACATCATACATCTTATATACATTGTGTGGATATACCAAATTTACTTATTCAATTCTCTACTAAGGCACATTAGGCTGTATGATAAGTAAGGTGTAGAAAAGAAGCAAACAGAAAGCAGATGATAAAACTGACTTTAGTTGTGGCAGCATTTTGAATACTCTAAAGGTGGAAAGAGGTAAGACATATGGAAGCTCATGAAATTTTAGTGTTCCAGACATAAGATGAATAATGTCTGAATCTGGAATTCTTTGTGGATGAAGAATTTCCAAAAGGGAAACAAACAAACAAAAAAGACGGCAACCCAACACACGCTAAAAATGAAGTAATTTCAAATCTTCACATCTGCAGAACAGATAGAATGTCAAAGAAAGCCTACTCAGACAACTAAAAGCAGTGAGTGGACTGCCAGGGAAAAACCAAGTGCCATTCTAGTGATCATCCGCAACTACAGCTTTCCAAGAAAGTGACAGAGCTCCCCAAATTGTGCTCTAACAGAAAGTGCACTGAGCCTTTCTTGTGACATGCTAGGTGGCCTTAAGACTTCATTCAAGTATCCTCTCTGGGCCTTGGGTGGGCTCTGTGAGTTACAAACTGCTTGTCTGAGTTCCCTCGGAAGCTGCCAATACTAGGCATTTCCCACTGCAACTGGAATAGCTCTGCTTTTATCTGTTTTATATATTGGATCTTCAAAAAATATTTTATTTGAAAAAATACAGTTCCACAGCTAAAAAAATTCTTAAAATTACAGGATTAAAGAAAATAATATTTACCCTCAGATTATCTGTTAATCACAAAGGTAAAAATGTAATTTCTAACAGAGGGATCTGAAAGTCACCACCTTAACACCACAGTTAAACTTAGCATCACTAATGGTGGGACAATCAGATAATATGTACTTCTTGATATGATGCAATGTGAAGACTGAAGTATCATTTACCAAGTTTTCTTGCCAAAAATATTTAATCAATCTTTTAGATCTAATGTCCAATTACAGGAAATACAGGCAATAGAGAAATAAGTTAAAAAATACCATGAGGAAACAGAAATTCATCATATGTATCCTGTAAGACCACTGGCCTGGTCTCTTCAGTAAGTCAGTATCATGAGGGAAAAAGTACGTTTAGGTGGGTTGAGGGGGAAGGAAGTGGAAGGAACAACAATTATCAAGGCTCTGAGATGTGAGCATGTCTTGAACGTTTTATCAAGAGTGAGAACACCAGTGTGACTAGACTTTGACTTTTACTGAGTGAGATGAGAAGCTACTGAAGAATTTTGAGCAGAAAAATGACACGATCTGACTTTTTCTTTTGGTGAGGAAGATCAGCCCTGAGCTAACATCCAATGCCAATCTTCCTCTTTTTTCTGAGGAAGATTGGCCCTAGGCTAACATCCGTGCCCGTCTTCCTCTACTTTATATGGGACACCGCCACAGCATGGCTTGACAAATGGTGCGTCGGTGGTGCCTGGGATCCGAACTTGCGAACCCCGCGCCACTGCAGCGGAGCATGCGCACTTAACTGCTATGCCACCAGACTGGCCCCTGATCTGACTTACTTTTTAACAAGATCATTCTGGTTGCTCTGATGAGAACAGACTACAGGGTACAACAGTGGAAACAGGGAGACCAAAAAGGGGGCCAAATTTGCTTGGAATAATCCAGGCAAAAGATGATGCTGGCTTGGACCAGGTGGTAGCAGGGGAAGGGTGAAAAGTAGTCAGCTTCTGGGTATATTTTGAAATAAGAGTCAATGGGACAGATGTGTGGGTTTTGTAGAAAAGAGTGAGGTTGAGGATGAATCTAAGAGTTGACTTTTTAAAACTGCTGTTTTGTTTTTTTGTTTGAACAACTGGAAGAAGAGAACTGACAATCATTAAGACTGGGAAGACTGCAGGAAGAACAGATTTGTTGGTGGTAGAGGGAGTGGTGGTGACGAGGAAGGTCAGTAGTTGAGTTTTGGATGTTACTTTAGAGATGCCTATTAGATGTTCAAGAAAAGATGTGCAGAAAGCTATCGGAGAATTGAGTCTGGACTTCAGGGGAGAGATTGGGCTGATACAAATTTGAGAGTCATATTTAGAGCCTTGAGACCAAATGAGATCACCAAGGGAGTGACTACAGAAAGAAAAGAGAAGGAAATATATAGAAATATTTATTCTGTAATAAATCTTATTCTATAAGATTCTATAGAAATCTATTTCTATATAGGAATACAGAAAGAAATGTCCAAAGGCTGAGCCATGGGGCACTCAAACATGGAGAGCAGCGCTGTCCAATGGAACTTTCTGTAATGATGAAATATTTATATATCTGTGCCATTCAATAGGTATCCACTATTCACATGTGGTTACTGAGTACATGAAATATGGCTAATGCAACTGAATAAGTGAAAATTTAATTTAAATAGCTGCATGAGCTAGTGGCTACAGTATTGGACAGTACAGACCTAGAGTTTAGGGAAGTGAAGAGGAATCAGCAGAGAAGACTGAAAAGAAGTGGCCAGAGAGGGAGGAATCGTGAGACAATTCTCCATGGGTCTCTCATGTTTCTGCATGTATTGCAATCGAGGCACTGACTGTCTTGACAGCGATATGATATTTGCTTTGATATGACAGTTCTAGACTATCTTTTCAAGAATGTTTGTATAGCAAATAGCCTTGGAAGACTTGGTAGTGTCTCCCTCCAGAGCAAAGAGTCACTGTCCAGTATAATAATGTTCTCCTCTAGAACAAAGAGAAGGCATGCTTATTGCCCATTATAGAAGATTTAGGTTGTCTAAGATCAGGTTTCCTCTCTAATAACAACCCACCATGTGTGCAGGTGTAATCTGGCCCTCTTCACATTGCCTCAGAGGTAACTGGGGCATAGGGAACAGGTACAAAAATATGACTATTCTGGCTACTGCTCCTGCTGTAGGTAATAAACTGCCTTTTGTCTCTGATCCAGAAGTCTCATGTTTTCTATTACCATTCATGAAACTGGCAGGCTAACTTTTTAGCTTACAAATAGGGTAAAATATTAGATCCTTCAATTCTTGACAAGTATCTTAGAATAAAGTGAAGAAAGTGTTTCAATGAAGAGAGAGTGATTAACTCTGCTCCTGAATGTTAAGTCAGACAAGTACTGAGAAATGACAGATGTGGATATCACTTGGTAACTAATAAGAGAGGTTCTGATGAAATTGTAGAAGCAGAAATCTGACTGGCTTGAGTACAAAAAGGAATAGGAAGAGAAAAACTAGTAAAAGAATACAGACAACTATTTCAAGAAATTTTGCTGTGAAGTTAATTGAAATAAGGCAAAAGTTAGAGGGGAAAGTGGAGTTAAAAAGCATTATTTTTAAGATAGGAGAAATGAAAGAATATTTTCATATATAAGAAAATGATTCAGAAGAGGGGAAAACTGATACAAGGGAAAGAATTACAAAGCACTCAGGTTAGTTCTTTCACAGTAAGAGGAGAGAAAGAGTATATGGATACCACTGCAAGTAGTGGGTAGCGGTGGTGATGAAAGCTTGTGAAAGCTCCCCTTTTTCTATTTCTCTTCTGAAATAGGAAGCAAGATCATCAGTTGGAAGTCAACAGTAGGGAAGAGATGGTGAACATATAAGGAGATTGAAGACAAGCAATAGTCATCTAGAAGGAGATGAAACAGAGAAAATGACTGAGGAAATCAAGCATGATTGCCAGGCAACATTACGGGTCCACTTGAAGTTATGATCATTAATTTAACGCAAGCTCAGCAGCATGGTTTTACAGGCATGGAACAGGCAAAGAACTGGATTTAATCAGCACTGTGGTTTAGCCAGGTGAGGTTGCTGAAGTGAGAGAGAGGCAAAGGAATTGAGGATGTATGCAAGGGAGAGATGATAATGACTGATGATGGAATCTAAACCTTTCTCCTATCTCCTGAAATCCCAACCCTTCCACTGAGCCCTATGGGACTCATGGGTAGATGTCAGCAAAATCCCAATATCCTCTTCTCTGAAGCTTTCTTCAACTTCCTTTACTTTCTTATTTAAACTGAAACTAGGCTCTCCCCTGAGGACGCTGCTTTCCCTGTTGCCCTCTTAGATGATGACTCTTTTTCTCTTCCACACCTTTCAAACATGAGGCCTGGCAGATGCCCTTCTTGTTCTGCATTGCTGCTTCCAGTCCATTCTCCTGGCATCTCCCAAAATCCCCTGCATTGATCACATATCATTAGACTCTACCACGCACCACCCTTCCTTATTGCAGTATTTAAGTCTCCCCAAGGTCACTCCCTTTCATTCCTTGATTTTAGCTTTGGCTCACTGTCACTCCAACACTATTTCTGTTATAATTCCTATTGATTGCAACATCCAAATAGATAATCCATCTGATATCTTGGTCTCTTCGTTTCTTGACCTTTTCTCCACAATGATGATTATGTTGATCTTGTTTTCTACCCTGTCTCAGCCACTTTCTCCCATGATCATACCATAATCCTTTAGAACATTTAAAAGTATATTTTAATAACCACACATCTGAAGGAGTATCATTTATCAAAAATTGACTGGTGAGTTCAGAGTAAGACCACCCTCTGTAGGCTTCCACTGGCAGAGTCGAGGGAATGGTCATATATCACGCATAAGACCACCCTCTGCAGGAATTCATGCTACCATCATCAACAGATAATGAGAGAGAGCAAAGAGAACTAGGCATGCCTCCTTTTTGAGGTCTCTTCTCTTGGGCTTATATTGCTTACATGGTGGGGAGAGGTGTGTGTGAAGGGTTGGGGTAGAGGCAGAGGCATGCTGCTATGTTGACTGACCTTTCTTACACTGGGCTCTCAAAGGAAAGATTAACATTATTATACTATCATTTTTAAAGTACTTACATGCTAGGTATTGTGCTGAGCAATTAAATACATTACCTAATTTAATTTTTATGCCAACACTGAGGTTAGTGTTATCTCCACTTCACAGATGAGGAAACTGAGGCTAAAAAAAACTGGCCCATAGTACATACTTAGAAAGTGGAAAAACTGATTTCAGCCCAGGTTTCTCTAACATCAAAGCCTCTCTGTCATATACTATGTCCATATTAAGGCTAAAGGAGCTGGGGCAGTGAGTACCTGAGTTCCTGCCATAATTCCAGATTTCTCAACTTCTAGGGAAGGAATTGTCTCAAAATCTTAGTAGGCATAAGAAGAAGGAAGGGAGGGAGGGAGGGAGGGAGGAAGGAAGGAGGATAAGAAATCGATAGAACATTGGAGTCATTGTAGTTGCTTGGACAGAAAGAACAAAAAGGTTTCTTTCTTTAACCCCAATTTTGTGTTTCAGAAGGCTTGAAAGCCTAATAAATTTATTAGTGAATGATGAAATTGTGACACATAAAATAGCCATAAAAAAGAAAATCATAACAGATTAAGTTAATGGAGTAAAATTTAAAGTTAGACTCTTAAAAACCAAAGAATAATGTGAATGCTACCTATCCGAACTTCGGACTATGAGTGTGTTACCAAACTTTATAAGCATAATTAAGACAATGAGCTTGTTCAACAATAAAACTGACTGGGACATAATTAAAAGCATACTCACAAATGGTATCATATCCAGAAACAGAACTATATACAAGACATACCATAAAGCCAAGCATAAAACTTAATTTTTCTTTTTTCTTCTTTAGAACAAGTGACCTGTGAGATTAAATCAACAGGAGGGAAATGGAAAGTGCAGAAGACTCTAACTGTGGAAGAGCTGCAAACATCAAGCCAAGAAAAAAAATTAACAGAAGAGTGAAATATGAGATTTGATTTGGAGAAAACATATAAATATAAAGATTGAGTGCAAAAGACTCTCCGAACAGAAGAAACTTAGAAATAATTTCCATTTATTCACAAAGTATTTATTAGGCATTTACAGCTCTGCTATAGTTTTTCAGGAAGGGGATGATGGGATTCAGGTGGCAGCGTGATGGATCAGGGAAGCAGAAGTAGAGATAAGCCAGGAAGCTACTGCGATTTACTCATCCTCATGTCCCCAACATGTAGCCAGCGCACAGCATAAATAGTATTTTCTTAGTGTATGAATTGTCAGATGCTGCGGAGCACCCCAAAATTCAACTGGTGTAGGGGAACAGGGCAAAAGCCTAATGGAAATATCTCTGGGTAAGAAGGATATGCAGATTATTTTGGGCTGACAATCTTCACAGTTTTCACATGTGTCCCTCAACAGAAGCCACTGCTTCCCCGTTTTTTAGTTTTCATCCTGGATAGAGCTTTGGGATCTTATTTCTGGGCCCTGATGCCCTCTATTTAATCAAGCTTGACATGTCTTAGGTGAGGTCTTATCACAAATAAGATCACGTATTTTATACTCCTCTCTTTTTTTTCAGAGCCAGGCCACCAACTAATCCCTTTTCAAACAAGTCTCTCTTATGTACTGAACAAGAGATGTCTCTACTTCTTAGAGACCTGCCTTGTCCACAGGCTAGATGGGACAACTCTGTATGTCACATGCTTTCCAATCCCTGGTCAAATTTAGTTGGGACACTGACTCAAGGTAGGCCAATCATATTTTCTCTCCAGGGTACTTGGAACTGAAGCACTGAAACACTGTCAATTAGCTGAGAGCTCTGGATCTTAAAGGTCCTATAGATTTGATGGCTAAGGCCACTGTTTTGGGGCATCCAGGATGAGTAATATGGCAGGAGAAGCTGGTGTTAAGAAAACAGAGCACACATGATAACAGAGAGAGAGAGAAACAGCAGCATGTTCAGTTTCCACGACGGCTGGCTGTACTTAATAAAACTGGAGTGAACTGATATATTCCCTGTGTATTTTTACTATAAACAACCTTTTTACTTGTATATCTTTAAGTGGATATTTATCCTTAAAGCCAATGAATTTCTATGACACGCAAACATATAGCTTCATTGATTCTACTCATACATCTTTAGTCTCACTTTTTCTTTCAGATCTTGCTTTCATAATACGCTACCTCCTTCCCTCATTTGGTTTCTCTCTTCATTTAATAATCTTTAGCCAAAAAACCTTCATCATATATGTAATGGATACTTACTGTGCTTTTTTTAGCTGCCCAGAATCTTTTGGACATCCTAATTTTTGATTATAATGAGGGCAGTTGAGCAATACATGTGCTCACCCACCTACTTTTAAGACCAAAGCAACAACATGGATTGAAAGGAGAAAATGATTACCCTTCTGAAAGTGAGCAGCAAATACTGTGCACTTCAGTTTAAGAGGCCATCATACGACATATCCTGTCTCTACACTCTGACGATGATACATGTCTTGTCCAGGCTGATCATTCTGGATCCAGGCCCACTCTGACATCAATCAGTACAATTTCAGTAATAAGGCCTACACTGTAGGTGTTTCCCAACCTTTTTTGACTAATGAACTTTAAAAAGTAATATTGCAAACTTCCTTAGGAATTTAAAAAATCACTAAGAAAATTTTTGTATGACACATGATAAAGCAATGTTAAGTAAAAATGTTTTATCTTAGATCAGCATTTTATTAAAGATTTATTATAAAGTTCATGTGGCAAAGTCTTTAATTATACTGATAATATTTAGGACAAATTTTGACTTCTACTCACAGTAGATGAACTGTTTTATCAGGTAACAAAATCATATTTTGTCAAATGAAGTTGTCAAAAAATTAAAAGATAGATTTCCAACCAAATGTATTAAATTAAAAGATGGACTTAGCACCAAATGTATATTGAAACACAGGCTGAAATTTAATTTGCGTTATAGCATACAAAATAAACAAACTGCTTTTATAGCCTGATACTTGGAATTCTTCCATTTTGAGCTTATAAAAATCAATTGCTTATTTTGAAAATTTGGAGGTTTAGTTTTTAAGTGTCAAGGTAGGAGAAACGGTTTCATGCTGCTCTTTGAGAGAAGTTCTCAGCAAACAATACATTATAGATCTTCACTGCCAATAAATGAAAGGCCAAATTGGATAGAATAACCCTATATATTTTCTTTTTCATATTTTCAAGTGTTTAAATCTCTCCTTTTCAGAATTTTAAATACCTAAACAGCATATGATTAATTATAATAAAATAAACATTCAGCTGTCTACAACACCAGTTGTATAGAAAGCTGAAAATGAATTCTTCTTACAGCAAACCTCTTCCTTACTTAATACCACATGGAGTCTTTCAATTGACAATCCATTTTAGAAATGAAAGCATCTTAATTTGATTAGGTCCCTTCTATATTTCATGAGATTCAATAGAGTATCTTTACCTTGCTATGGGTATTTGATGAACCAATTTGAAATTATTTTCTCTAGAGTGGTCTTAAGAATAGGAAATAGCAAATGTCAATTCTGTGCACATATAAGTAGATGTGTAACTTTAAACATAAGGCATGCGTGGCTAATGTTTCTACATTTATAATGATTTTTAAGAAAAACACTTTATTTTGAAATAATTATAGATTTCAACAATTGCAAAGACAGTACAGAGAATTCCTTTATACTATTCACCTAGCTTCCTTTAATCATGTAATTTTTTTTTTAACTTTTTATTTATTTATTTTTCCCCCAAAGCCCCAGCAGATAGTTGCATGTCATAGCCGCACATCCTTCTAGCCGCTGCATGTGGGACGCGGCCCCAGCATTGTGGGAGAAGCAGCGCGTCGGTGCGCGCCCAGGATCTGAACCCGGGCCGCCAGCAGCGGAGCACGCGCACTTAACCGCTAAGCCACGGGCCAGCCCAATCATGTAATTTTTTAAGTACGAGAGACATCTTGATGTTTCATAAAAATTTTGATCAGAAGAATGCAACTTATGTGTTTCATAAAGAGCATCTTGAAAGTTTTGCAGAATTATCATTTTCAAGCTCCTCATTAATTTATGACATTTTGATATGTGTTTCACACATGTTCCATCTTTAACCAACAGTTCATTATGAGTACAAATTAAACTATACTTACAATTAAGAACAACAAATAAAAACAGTGTAAGGTCCTTCTCAAACTCTTCCAAAAAACAGAAGAGGAGGGAACACCTCCAAACTCAGTTTATGAGGCAAGAATTACCCTGACACCAAAATCAGACAAGGACACTACAAGAGAGTTACAAGCCAAAATCTCTGATGAACATAGATGCAAAATATTAGCAAATACTAATATTTGCTATTATTTGTTTATTTAAAATAATTTAAAATTAAATAATTAAAATAATTTATTCATTAATTTTAATAAATTTATAATATTAATATTTGCTATTCCAGGGATGCAAGGATCACTCAACATCCACAAATGAATGTGATACACTACATTAACAAAATGAAGGATAAGAATCATATGCTCATCACAATAGATGCTCAAAAAATCATCTGAAAGAATTCAACATTCATTCATTATAAAAACTCAACAAAGTGTGTACAGAGAGAATGTACCTCAACATAATAAAGGCCATATATGACAAGCCCACAGCTAACACTCAACAGTGAACAGCTGAAAGCTCTTCCTTTAAGATCAGGAACAAGACAAAGATGGCTGCTCTCGCCACTTTTATTCAACATAGTATTGGAAGTCCTAGCCAGAGCAATTGGGTAAAAAAAAGTAATAAAAGGCATCCAAATTGGAACAGAAGAAGTAAAACTGTCTTGATTTGTAGATGACATGATATTACATAGAAAACTCTATAAAGACTCCACCAGGGCCGGCCCTGTGGCTTAGTGGTTAAATGCGCGTGCTCCGCTACTGGCGGCCCGGGTTTGGATCCGGGCGCGCACCAACGCACCGCTTCTCCGGCCATGCTGAGGCCGCGTCCCACATACAGCAACTAGAAGAATGTGCAGCTATGACATACAACTATCTACTGGGGCTTTGGGGGAAAAAAAAAAGGAGGAGGATTGGCAATAGATGTTAGCTCAGAGCCAGGCTTCCTCAGCAAAAAGAGGAGGATTAGCACGGATGTTAGCTCAGGGCTGATCTTCCTCACAAAAAAAAAGAATAAAAAAAAAAAAATAGACTCCACCAAAAAACTGTTAGAACTAATCAACAAATTCACTAAAATTGTAGGAGACAAAATCAATATACAGAAATTAGCTGCATTTCTATACACTAATAATAAACTATCAGAAAGAGAAATTAAGAAACAATCCCATTTACAATTGCATCAAAAAGAATAAAATATCTAGGAATAAATTTAACCAAGGAAATGAAACACCTGTAGACTGAAAACTGTAAGACATTGATGAAAGAAATTGAAAAAGACACAAATGGGAAGATACTCTGTGCTCATGGACTGGAAGAATTAACATTGCTAAAATGTCCATACTACCCAAAGCAATCTACAGATTCAGTGCAACCCCTATCAAAATTCCAATGGCATTTTTCATAGAAATAGAACAAACAATCCTCAAATTTGTATGGAACCACAAAAGACTCAAAAAGCCAAAGCAATCTTGAGCAAGAAGAACAAAGCTGGAAGCATTAGCTTCCTGACTTCAAACTATATTACAAAGTGACAGTAATGAATACTGTAAATACTGGAATAAAAACAGACACATAGGGCCGGCCCCGTGGCTTAGCGGTTGGGTGCACGCGCTCCGCTGCTGGCGGCCTGGGTTCGGATCCCGGGCACACACCGCTTCTCCGGCCATGGTGGGGCCGCGTCCCACATACAGCACACTGCTTCTCCAGCCATGGTGGGGCCACGTCCCACATACAGCAGCTGGAAGGATGTGCAGCGATGACATACAACTATCTACTGGGGTTTTGGGGGGAAAAAAATAAATAAATAAAATCTTTAAAAAAAAAAAAAAAAAAACAGACACACAGATCAATGGAACAGAATAGAGCCCAGAAATAAACCCATGCATATATGGTCAAGTAATTTAGACAAGGGAGTCACGATATACACAATAGGAAAAGGACAGTCTCTTCAATAAATGATGCTGGGAAAACTGGACAGCTACAAGCAAAAGAGTAAAACTGGACTACCATCTTACACCATACACAAAAATTAACTCAAAATGGATTAAAGACTTGAATGTAAGACCCGAACCATAAAACTTCTAGAAGAAAACATAGGCATTATGCTCCTTGACATTGGTCTTGGCAACGATTTTTTTGGATTTGACACCAAAAGCAAAGGCAACAAAAGCAAAAACAAACAAGTGGGACTACATCTAACCAATAAGCTCTGTACAGCAAAGGAAACTATCAACAAAATAAAAAGGCAACCTATGGAATGGGAGAAAATATTTGCAAATCATGTAACTGATATGGGGCTAATATCCAAAATATATAAAGAGCTCATACAACTCAATAGCAAAAAACCCCCAAACAATCCAATTAAAAAACAGGCAGAGAATCTGAATAGATATTTTTCTGAAGAAGACATACAGATGGCCAAGAGGTACATGAAAAGGTGCTAAACCTCACTAATCATCAGGAGAATGTAAATCAAAACCACAGTGAGATATCATCACACACCTGTTAGAATGGCTATTATCAAAAAGATAAAAAATAACAAGTGTTGGTGAGAATGTGGAGAAAAAGGAACTCTTGTGCACCATTGGTGGGAAAGTAAATTGGTACAGCCACTAGGAAAATAGTACGGAGGTTCCCCCCAAAATTACCAACAGAACTACCATATGATCCACCAATTCCACCTCTGGATATTTATCTGAAGGATACGAAAACACTAACTTGAAAAGATATCTAAACCCCCATGTTCATTGCAGCATTATTTACAATAGCCAAGACATTGAAACAACATAAATGTCCATCGCTGGATGAATGGATAAAGAAAATGGTGTATATATATATATATATATATATATATATATACACACACACACACTGGAATATTATTCAGCCATAAAAAGAAGGAAATTCTGCCATTTGCGACAACATGGATGGACCTGGACAACATTATGCTAAGAGAAAAAAGTTAGATACAGAAAGACAAATATAAAATGATCTCACTTATATGGTGGAATCTAAAAAAAACAAAACCAAACTCATAGATACAGAGAACAGACTGGTGGTTGTCAAAGGTGAGGGGTGGGCCAAATGGATGAAGGTGGTCAAAAAGTACAAACTTCCACGGGGCCAGCCCCGCGGCGTAGCGGTTAGGTTTGCGCACTCTGCTTTGGCAGCTTGGGGTTCGCAGGTTCAGATCCCAGCTGCAGACCTATGCACTGCGCGTCAGGCCATGCTGTGGTGGTGTCCCACATACAAAATGAAGGAACATGGGCACAGGTGTTAGCTCGGGGCCAATCTTTCTTAGCAAAAAGAGGAAGACTGGCAACAGATGTCAGCTCAGGGCTAATCTTCCTCACACACATACAAAAAAGTACAAGCTTCCAGATAAATAAGTCCTGAGGATGTAACATACAGCATGACGACTATAGTTAATAACAGTGTATTGCATATTTGAAAGTTGCTAACAGAGTAAATCTTAAAAGTTCTTATCACAAGGAAAATAATTTCTAACTATGTGTTGTGATGGATGGTAACTAGACATGTTGTGGTGATCATTTCACAATATATAAAATATTGAATCATTATGTTGTACACTTGAAACTAATATAACGTTATATGTCAATTATATCTCAATAAAAAAACAACAGTGTAATGGTCAAAAATCACCAAAGCTGGGGCCGGCCTGGTGGCGTAGTGGTTAAATTCACGCACTCTGCTTCGGCACCCCGGGGTTCGCAGGTTCGGATCCCTGGTGCAGACTGACGCACCACTCACCAAGTCATGCTGTGGCAGCATCCCATATACAAAAAATAGAGGAAGATGGGCACAGATGCTGGCTCAGAGCCAATTTTCCTCAGCAAAAAGAGGATTAGCAATGGATGTTAGCTCAGAGCCAGTCTTCCTCACAAAAAAAAAAAAATCACCAAAGCAGATGCTCAACTGACAACTAGTGGAGATCATGACCACATTCAACCAATATCTCCTAACCACTGTTCACATTATATCACTCAAATTGTGTTTTTAAATGAAAAAAACATTGAAATAATTAGTTTATTAACTTCCAAAAAAGCAGTTATTGATACAGACATTATTATTGCCTCCAATGATAGAAATCGATTCTAAGCTAATTCTAAAATTTTGCACGGAAGAGAAAATGTGCAAGAAGAGTCAGGACTACTCTGGGGTGGGGGGACAAAGGCAAAGTAATAGCAACATTTTTCCCTGAAATTGAGCAGTGGGTAACAAGTGTTCATTGTATTGCTATGCTTTACACTTTACATATGTTTTAAAAATATTGTACTATAGCCATTTAATATTTAATTTTTAAAAAAGAACAAAGAAAGAAGACCTTGCCTTATCAAGGATCACAATATATTATAAAGCTATAGTAATTTAAAGTGTATTAATGGCACAGAAACAAAGATCGACAAAACTAAATAGAGTCCTAAAACCAACCTATGCACATATGGGAATTCATTAACTGATAATTTGACATGCCACCTGTTATAAAAATTATTATTCCAAATGGATAGCCAACTGAACAAGATTCCTCCCTTAGACTCTTCACAAAAATAAATTCCAGATGAATTAAAGACCTAAATTTTATATAAAAGTATAAGAAAATCCAAGATTCTATGTTTACATCTTCAGGGCAGGAGAGACATCCGTTAAAAAGTTAGAAAAAAAAAAAAAAGTCAGTAAAATCAAAAGCCATAAAGGCAAAGAAAGGTAAATTTGATATCAAAATTAAAAACTATTACAAACAAAGGGAGAGGACTCCAACAGACTGGAGGAAAATGTGCCATTTTTATAATAAAGAATGAGTATTTAGAACACAAAGAACTGCTATAAATAAATAAGACAAGTACTTGTTATATCGCATATAACAGAAAAACCAAAAATTAGAGTGCTTAAACAAGATAGAAGTCCATGCAAATGCAGTCGAGGGCTGGCGCAGTGGCTCCACCAAATACTCAGAGACTCAGGTTTTCTGACTCACTGAGCTACCACAATGGTCCTCACAATCTAAGATGGCTGTTAGAGTCATTACAGTCATTACATCTGTGTTCCAATATATATGACAGGTGAAGGGATGAGGAAGGGAGCGCCTTCTCTCTTTAAGGAGACTTCAGAAAGTCACACTAAAGCCTTCTGCTTATGTATCATTAGCTAAACCTTACTAAGTATGGTTATACTTGGTCTTGGAGGCCAAGGAATGTAGTCTTCTGGATGGGCAGCAATGGGCCTGGCTAAAAGCTAGGATTCCTATTACTAAAGATGAAGGAAGAATGCATCATAAGAGTTAATGAGCAGTCTTTGCTGTGTGATCCAAATAGACAGAAAAAGAAATACAAATGGTCAAAAACTTGAGAAAAGATAATCACAGGGAAATAAAAAATAAGACACCAGTTTTAAAAACTTTTAAGAGGCAAAAATTTGCAAATTGGTGAAGGCATGAGGATTTTTAGCCTTATGTTAATTTTTTTAGAAAGAGAATGTATTCAATTATTACTAGTGTAACTAAAAAGTAATGAAAATATTTATTGAAAAACCAAAACACATTATTACTGCTTTTAAATATACTACATATTATGTATTTTATATAATTTTAGTATAGACACCTTGGGGACCAATTTGCCGGTATCTATGAAAATTTTGGTTATATGATTACATGACACAGCAAGTCTATCTTTCAGAATCTATGTAATATAAACATTCACACATTTTGCGTTAAGGATGTTCATTGCAGTAATGTTTAAAAGAGGGAAAAACTGGAAACAACTCAAATGTTCATCATTAGGGGAATGGCCCCACTTAATTTTCTTCATAGCACTATTACCACTATCTGAAATTACATTGTTTATTTATCTACTTGTTTGCCATCTAAGAAAAGAGCCAAGGCAAGGAGAATATATTTATATAATACCTGTTTGATTAAAAATTCATTAGAAATAATGCATTGTCTTTTAAAACAATGAATCAAAACAGACATCATTCCAGCCTTTAATAACATGAACCTGCCAGACGGCCTTCACGAAGGCCTGAAGGTTTGCAGATGGGCTGAGAAACGGTGACCTAGATGAAGCCTCTGAATTTGCTATCCAAAGAGACTGTCACTGGATGTGATCTATTTGCCCTTTTCTTTAGGGTCTGGGGCATTTCACAGTAGAATCAACACACTCTCTTCACTGTGTGGAACCCTTAACTGCCTTTAATATTTGGATCCCAATACTGCTGCCAGCACCAAGTAAGCCTCCACTCACTGAGCAGGGTCCACCGTGGGAAAGGGGTCTCAACCAGACTGCCAGGACAATGCTAAGACTGCCAAGAGGTACCATGTTGAGAGAAGACAAAATGCTGACACCTGAGCCACAGTGCTTGAGGGGGGCCTTGGCACTGGTAGGAACACCGTGTTCATCAGTACTCACAACAGCAGGATTCCAGGGCTCCACTCCCAACACTGCACAATAGGGAATATGCCTGTGATCCACAAAATGGAAGGGATAAGTGTGCCTCTCCTATGATTTCTAAGTCCTTAATGACATCTCCATTCACAGCCACTAATCTCTGCTTTTTATTTCTAACCTCACAGACCAGCAGTTTTCAAATTGCTTTTTTAACTAGAGGAACCCTGTTCAAATGAAAGCTCAAAGATAAACAAACAGGAGGGAGAGGGATAGCCTCAGTGCTCAGTCTTGCGTAGTGGGATGGGAGGAACATCCAGACTACTGAGAGCTCTGGGAAGCGGAGTTTGAAAGGGAAAAGAGAGAGGGAGTGCTGGGGAAAGTGAACTTGAGCAAAGACCTGAGGGAGGTGAGGGAAGGAACTTTGTAGATATTAGGGGAAAGCAAAGGTCCTGAGGCAGGAACATAGCTGATTTGTTGGTACCATTTGTGATGGGAACAAAGTAAGCACAGGGGAGAGTAGTAGCAGATGAAGTCAGAGGGGAAAGGGGGGAGGGGTTAGATTATGTAGGCCTTGTAGAGAACTTACTTTCAAGAGGGTCTCTCTAGCTGCTGTGTTGAGAATAGGCTCTAGGAGAGCAAGGACTGAAGCAGGGAAAAAGAGTTAGGCCGTGGCAATAACCCAAGTGCGATACAATGGTGGTTTGGACAAGGTGGAAGCAGTAGAGATATTAGGATGTGACCAATTCTAGACATACTCTGAAGGTAAAGCCAACAGGGTTTGCTGATAGAATGAATGTGGGATGAAAGAGAAAGAAGAGACTCAGGGTTTTTGGCCTGGGCTACTAGAAGAAGGGAGCTGCTTTTACTGAGATGGGACAGGCTGTGGGAAGAGCAGGTTTTGGAGAGAAAAATCAGGAATCGAGTTTTGAGATGTCTGTTAGATGACCAAAAGGAAATGTCAAGTAGGCACCTGGATATCAGAGTATGAGATTCAGAGGAGAGGTGTAACCTGGAGATGAAATTTGGTAGACATTGGTGTGCAGTTGTTGGTGTACAGATTTTATCTGAACTCACAAAACTGGGTGAAATGCCAAGGAAATAGGGTTGATAAGAAGAATAGAGGTTTGGGGAGTAAGGAGTGCTCCAATTTTTAGAAGTCAGGAAGATGATGAGGAACTAGCAGACAGAGAGGAAAACAACCTCTAGTAAGGTGGGAGGAACTCCAGAGAATGCAGTGTTCTGGAAGCTAAGAGAAGAAAGTATTTCAAAGAAAGAGGAATAATCAACCTGTGCAAAGTGCTGCAGAAAGTTCAAGCAAAAGAAAGACTGAGAAACGACTCACAGGAGTTAGCAATGTGGAGGTCTTCAGTGGGGGGTAAGGACCTGATGAGCATGGACTCAAGAGAGACTGGTGGAAAGGAATTGGACTCCGCCAGTTAGACAACTGTAGAGAGGAACACATTTAGAGGGGGATGCAGGGTCAAGAGAGTAAGGTCTTGGATCATAAGGCACTGTATCTGTAGTATCTAGTACAGTGCCTGTCACATAGTGATAACTCAATAAATATTTGTTGATTGAACTAAGTGAGGTGACTAGCCGCTGAATCAGGAAACAGTCTTAGTTCTTGAAGTTTAAAAGCTGGTATAGTGAAATGTAAGGATTCTCGGGCCAATAAAAAGAATTGCCTTTATTCTCCTACTATGCCTGAAAACTCTTTAGTTTTGAAAACTATGCCTTACACACCTAGAACATATATCCCTAAATTTGAGAGGAATAGCAACAGAATTTGACAAACACATGCTCTATAAGAAAATATACTTTCAATTCTGAAAAATATACTTTCAATTCAATTTTGTATTCAAAAGAATACAAATTCTTTCAATACAATCTGTCCGACTACCTCTTGCACCTGGGACCCTGTGACTTTGTACCCAGGGGTACAACATGGATTCCAGCCCTCTAGTTATGTCATGACTCATTATGCACTAGAATGGAAGACTTTTGATGGTTGCTAAAGGACACTAACTTACAGGGGACTTGTATAAATGAAAGCTATATGTGACAAACCAATAATAATCACAAGTATTCGTTTAGTGATTTATACTTTTCAAAGTGATTACACATACATCCTCTCTTTATAATCTTACAACAACTTTGTGAGGTAAGTATTTTTATCACTTTCATTTTACAAATGAGAAAACTCAGGGTCTGAGACTTGCATAAAAACAAACATCTCTTTCAACAAATGGTGCTGGGACAACTGGACATCCACATGCAAAAGAATGGATTTAAGCCCTTACCTCACACACAAAAATTAACTCAAAACGGATCAAAGACTCAAATGTAAGAACTAAAACTATAAACTCTTAGAAGAAAACATAGGGGTAAATTGACATGACTTTGGGTTTGGCAATGGATTCTTAGATATGATACCAAAAATATAAGCAACGAAATAAAAAACATAAATTACACTTCATAAGAATTAAAAGCTTTTGTGCAAAGGACACTCTCAAAAAAGTGAAAAAGCAGCCTACGGTATGGGAGAAAATATTTGCAAATCATATCTGACAAAGGTCAAGTATTCAGAATATACAAAGAACTCTTAACAACTACTCAACAACAAAAAGACAAATAGTCCAATTAAAAAATAGGGAAAGGTCTTGAATAGACATCTGTCCAAACAAGATATACAAACAGACAACAAGCACATGAAAAGATGTGCAACATCATTAGTCATTCGGGAAACGCAAATCAAAATCACAATGAGATATCACTTCATGCCCAATAGGGTGACTATAACCAACCCCCCCCTCCCCAGAAAATAACAAGTGTTGACGAGAATGTGGAAAAACCGCAACTTTTGGACTTCGCTAGTGGAAATGTAAAATGGTACAGCTGCTGTGAAAAACAGTATGGTGGTTCCTCAAATAGTTAAACAAAGAATTACCATATGACCCAGCAATTCCACTCCTAGGTATATACACAGAAGAACTGAAACAGGTATTCAAGCAAAAACATGTACACAGACGCTCTTGGCAGCACTATTTAGAATAGCCACAAAGTATAAACCACCCAAATGTCCATCAACCGATGAATGGATAAACAAAATGTGGTATATCCATACAATGGAATTATTATTCATTCAAAGAAAGGAATGAGTATTATTCAAAGAAAGGAACATATGCTACAACATGAATGAACCTTGTAAACACTATGCTAAATGAAAGAAGCTAGACACAAGAAGTCACATATTGTGTGACGCCATTTACAGGAAATGTCGAGAATAGGCAACTCCATAGGGACAGAAAGCAGACTGGTGGTTTCCAGGGAATACAGGCAGAGAGGAATGGGGAGTGACTACCAAATGGGTACAGGGTTTCCTTTTGGGATGATAAAAATGTTTTAGAATTAGATAGTGGTGATGATTGACAACACTGTGAATGTACTGAGAGTCAATGAATTGTACACATTAAAATGTTTAATTTTGGGGCCGGCCCGGTGGCGCAAGCGGTTAAGTGCACGTGCTCTGCTGCGGCAGCCTGGGGTTCGCCAGTTCGGATCCCGGCCGCGCACCAACGCACCGCTTGTCGAGCCATGCTGTGGCGGCGTCCCATATCAAGTAGAGGAAGATGGGCATGGATGTTAGCCCAGGGCCAGTCTTCTTCAGCAAAAAGGAGGAGCATTGGCATCGGATGTTAGCTCAGGGCTGGTCTTCCTCTCACACACACAAAAAGTTTAATTTTATGTTATATGACTTCTAATTAAATTTAAAAAATCACACAGTTCACACTTGACAGATTAAGGCCTTGCACTAAAGAACTGACTCCAAGTCCTCTGGCCAGTCAGCCATCCTGTGTCCTCTACAAACCAAAGGAGCTCCGGACTACCTTGGCAATAAACTTTTCCCTCCATCTACCACCATCCAGGCAGAGTACCGAATTATACTTGTGATGGTGGAATTCCTACTACTGCCCAAGCACATACAAGTTTCTATTTATTTTATTTTTATTTTTTGGTGAGGAAGATTAGACCTGAGCTGACATCTGTTGCCAATCCTCCTCTTTTTGCTGAGGAAGATTGGCCCTGGGCTAACATCCGTGCCCACATTCCTCTACTTTATACATGTGACGCCTGCCACAGCATTCTGAACCTGTGAACCCCGGGCCGCCAAAGCGGAGCGCGCAAACTCAACCACTATGCCACCAGGCCGGCCCCATACAAGTTTCTAAACAAAATATTTTCTTATCATAGACTTCCAGTAAAACCTTCTTAGACCAAGGTCTGCTATTCATACCACAAAGTCATCCTTTATACAGAAGTTAATGATTCTCCATCTAACTGATGAACCAATGGCAGCTATGAAGGCTAATCCCTTACAAGATGATACTCCTGTCTGCAAAAAGAGGATAGCAATGGGGCTTATGCCTATAACTAATCAATACCATTCTTCACAAATAATCCCTGATGTTTTCCAACCCCTATGTGTTTTTTTCTGCTGGTAGATCACAACTCTTATAAATATGAAGTGCAGAACTGACCTTTTAACCCTCTTATGCCACGTTACGGCTGCTGATGAGACAGAGATGGATAAAAGACAGACTGGTAGTAGCCATCCGTATCACAACCCACTCTAGACAGTCACTCTAACCCAAAGTCTTCAAGGTAACAACATTTACACAACCTTCTGGAAATAAAAGTTTGTTCAGTGCTCTCTTCTTCTCTCTGAGCTTAATGAGGGCCTATTCCTCCAACTTACATCCGTACCCTTTAATCACCATCAAGGATAAAGATTTCAAAGTATGAGAAATTTTACATGCATGCAACTGGAAAATCAAGCTATAATATCAAGTTAATTGGAAAAAACACAGCTGCAAAAACTACTCCTGGGAATCTGACAGCTAGATACATATTCCCTGACATAGCCAAGTATTCCATTTTCGACGTGCCAACAATCTGGTCTTTGTTCATTAGTTCAATGGGAGGATGATGTCAGGGTCACCAGAGCCCTGCTGGCCTTTAGGAGCTCTACGGCTTTCCAGATACAAAAGAAACTAAGGGCCTAATCACCAACATCTGAGTCTCAAGGGGCCTGATAAAGCATCCCCTCAGCAAAAAGCACAAAGTCTCCAAAACAAATACATAGGGGCTGGCCCCGTGGTGTAGCGGTTAGGTGCACATGCTCTGCTGCTGGCAGCCCAGGTTCGGATCCCGGGCGTGCACCGACACACCGCTTGTCAGGCCATGCTGTGGTGGCGTCCCATATCAAGTGGAGGAAGATGGGCACGGATGTTAGCTCAGGGCCGATCTTCCTCAGCAAAAAGAGGAGGATTGGCATGGATGTTAGCTCAGGGCTGTCCTTCCTCAGACACACACAAACACACTAAATAAATTAATTAATTAAAAAAAAAAAACAAATACATATAAGCAAGACCCCTCTGAAATGGGGGAGAGGGGTAATCAGGCACCATTGAGCTACCTCCCTGAAAAGTTACGAGAAGCAACACAGACTGAGCACCTATCCCTCCCTCATCACTCCCTTTTTTGGGTAGACTTCTCAAAAGATTCTTCCAACAGTCACCATTTCCATTTCTTTACTTTCTACCCACTTCAAGCTGGTTTCTGCCTTTTCCAATCTAAAACAGTTCTTATTGAGGTCAAAGACTCCACCTTGCTAAATTCAACAGATCATTTTCAGTCTGAATCTTTACTTGATGACTCCTCTCTTTTTTAAATACTCTCTTCCCTTACCTTTTATGATACATCTTAAACTGGAATGAGATTCTACAGTAAGCATCTAAGACAAAAATCAAGTATAGCTTAAATTACTCTTGAAAATCCATTTAATGGCTCATTAAGTAAAGCACACTTGTTTTTTGTGTACATAACTCTACGCAGTAATGAACAGCATATACGTATTACATGCAAAACAAACAGTAAGTACACATGCAAAATAAAACTTTGCTCTCTCTCATCTAATTAAAAACAGCTTCAAGTGTATGGGTTAAGTTTGCATACCTTAACTCCAAGCAAAGCGCCATTCCACTGTACTTCTCTTCTCTGGCCACTTCTCATCCCTTTCCTGGGGCAACTCTCCTTTACCCAACTTTGAAATGCTGGGCCTCAGCCCTCTTCTTTTCTTAATTTCTATCAATGGTTCTCAACTTCCACTGCTCAGTGGAATCACCCGACAAGCTTTTAAAAATCCCAGACTGCAATTCAGACCAAATGAACAGAAACAGAAATTTTTGGAGTGGGCCTCAGCATCAGTATTTTTTAATCATCCAATGTTTCCAATGTGCAGCCAAGATGAGAATCACTGTTCTAGACTCTCTTCCTAGAGTAGGGATTACTCAAATGCCTACTGGGTCAGAGAAGTAAATACACAAAGCAGGCCAGACATGAGTTTTAGAGAGTGGTGGGCTCTTTGATGAACTAAAAAGCAGCTGGGATCAGCTGTGACTCACTTCCAATCAATTGTTGCCATATGGGAAAACCAGCTCAGTATTGCTACATCGTCTCATTTTTAAAGAAAAGCCCCAAATCTGGATTTTCATGGGAAATCATCCGATTTTAAATTATTGGCAACTAACTCAAAATTAAACAACAATAACAAAAATCACTGTATGGGAAAAACAAAACACATAGGTAAGCCAGATTGGGCTGTGGGCTTCAGGTATGCAACCTCTGCCCTAGGTGATTTCATCCACACTCTTCAATTTACACCTAAATATTTTGGTCCCCAGATCAGCCCACTCCTTTGGGCTCTGGATTTGAATTATCAAATGCTTATATGACGTCTCCACTTGAAGGTCACACCAGTCCCAAAGTGAATTGTGATTTAAATCCACCTCAAAACTATTTATCCTTCCAGTGTTCTCTATCTCAGGTAACGACTCCACCATTCACCAGGTCAAGCAAGCTAGTACCCTGGGCGTCATGCTACGCACTTACTTCTCCCTCTCACCACTTGTACCATACCAATCACTGAATCCCATCAATTATGCCTACTAAATATATCTCCTGTACCATCTACTTCTCTCCATCTTCTCTGCTACCACCTTGGTCCCTCCCAGCTACCATCTTTTCTCTCCAATCTTTCCACAGTGTATTAGTTGGCTCAGTGCCATAATAAAATACCATGGAGGGTGGCTTAAACAACAGAAATTTATTTTCTCACAGTTCTGGAGGGTAGTAGTCCCAGATCAAGGGCCAGCAGGGCGGGTTTCTGGTGAGGCCTCTCTTCCTGGCTTGCAGATAGCCTTTCCTTCCTCCCTCCTATTTCCTCCCCCCTCTTCTTATAAGGCCACCAATTTTATCAGATTAGGACCCCATCCATATGACCTCATTTAACCTTAAATACCTCCTAAAGACTCTATTTCCAAATGTAGTCACATTGGAGGTTAGAGCTTCAAAATATCCATTTTGGAAGGCCACAAATCATTCAATAGCACACAGTAACTTTATTTAGGGTCAATTACCTCCCGCATTTACTTTTGTTTCCTTCCAAACCATTCTCTTCAAAATGACCAGAGTGATCTTCTACAAACACAAATATTCACAAATATATGTGTATGTACATATTTGACTGAACCATTCCACTTCTAGGAATTTATCCTACAAATATATTCATACACATGTGAACTGGCATAAGCATAGTACTGCTTGCTATAGTAAATTATTGGAAACAATTTAAATGTCCATCAATAGACGAATGGTTAAATAATCTGTGGTGTATCCACACAACGGAATACTATACAGTCATTCAAAAGAATAAGGAAACTATATATTGAAATGGAAAGATTTCTAAGATGTTGTTAAGAGAACAAAACAAGGAACAGAGCAGTGTGTACAGTATGCTACCATTCACGTCAACAACAGGAATATGCAGTTTTTGAATGTCTACAGAAAATGTCTAGAATGATACACAAAACTAGTAACAGTGATTATCCCTTTGGAAGGTGTGGGGAAAATGGCAGCTGGGGAAGGGAGTAGGACCCAGTGCAGACATTCTGATCTAAGGGGCCTGGAGGATGGCCCAGGCACTAGTGTTGTTTTAAGTTCCTCTGGTGATTCTGATGAGCAGGCTGGACTGAGAACTGCTGCTCGAGATAGCCTTCACCTACTTTCTCTACTTTCTCAGCTTCATTTTCTATCATCCTGCCCCATCACCCTCTTTGCTCCAGCCACACTGGCCTCTGTGTTCCTAGGAAGGGTCCTGTTTCTTCTGCTGAAATCTTGTCCCCCTAAGCTTCATCTCGTAACTTCTATTTATTCTTTAGAGTCCACTTCACCTTAAAGGTCATTTCCCAAGGAAACTTTCCCTAGTTTCCAAGCTAGGTCAGGACCCCTGTTTTATGTACTCAGAGTACCCTGTACTTCTAGAACTTACCACAATTGTAATGAGGAACTGTATAATTATACATGTATGCATCTGTCACTCTCTTTAGACTATAATGTCCAGGAGTACAGAGACCACATCAGTTGCTTTTACCACTGTATTCCCATACCTAAACTAGTGTCTGGCTGGCAAACAGGCCCTTCTCAGATGTTTGTTAAATAAATGAATGACTGCTCCTGCCCTCAAGCCTAGCAGAGCAGAGAAAATCAACACACAAGCAAATGAGGACAATGCCACTGATGTTAAGTGTCACTGTGTTAAGGCAGCAGTGCATTAACAACAGTGGTTCTCAACTGGGGGTGATTTTGGCTCTCCCAGGGGACATGTGGCAGTGTCTGGAGGCACTTCTGATTGTCACAACTGTGTGGGTTGTGACTGTTGACTGTCACAACTGTGTGTGTGTGGGGACTACTGGTACCTATTAAGCAGAGGTCAGAAATGCTGCTAAACATCCTATAATGCTCAGGGTAGCCCTCCACAACAAAGAATTATCTGGCCCAACATGTCAACAGTACCACAGATGAAAACCTCTTTAGAGGATGGTGATACCCAATAGCGGGATCAATTCTACTCCAGGCGGTGGGGTGTTTCGGGGAAAGGGGCGATGCTAAGAAAAGCTTCAGAGAGGAAGTAAAGCTTTAAGCTGTGTGTTGAAAGGTGGCAGGGGCCATATCAGTGTTGACTATGTTTGCTAGAGGTAACGACGAGCCTCTGAAGAATTTAAAACAAAAGTTATGGTTTGAACAGGTACCCCCTTCAAGTACCCCATACTCCAAAATTACTCATCTCCTTTATTCCCTTCTTCCTGAAACAAAACTTTCATTCTCTTAAGGCAGCTGGTTTCAGCTAAACATTAAGGCCAAATTAATTCAGACTAAGAAAAAGTCAGATGGCCCTTTCACTCTCTAGAATGTTAAGCTGCATTTTAAAACGGGCAAACACTTATGAATACAAATAAATCTTTAACTGCTTAATGTTCAGGTTGTTAGCAGATAAAGCTATTTTTGAACTAAATAGCCAGGTTGGTCCTGGTAAAGACCTCTCCAAAGCTTTCTATTTTTTAAAAAAACTTTACTTGGTTTCCCTGGTCCTCAATTTCTGAGCTCCCAGATTTATAAAAGATCCAAGTTTTTTCCACAAGTATCTCATGCTATAAGTTCTTCTGCCAGCGAGGATAGGAGAGCCATTTGGATGCAATAAATGTGAATAAATTGTCTATATAAATTAGGAGTGGTCTACAGATTTTTATAAGGCTTTCACTAAAAGTCATGGATACTACTGAAAGAAATGAGATTGAGATCATTTTTAATGGCAATACCAAGAAACAAAACTGGCTTGTACTGCAGCACAAGCCTGCTGCGTCCTGAGCTGGATGCACATGCTCTGACCTAGTATGGCAATTCTTAGGGTCTCAGCACTGGGTGCTCTGTTTACCAGAAACTGAGGCCCGGGGCTAATGAAGAACAAAGAAAAATGCCTGGCACCAAAGGTTTGGGGGATGTTTTGTACGTAAATGATTTGAGGAGGAACGCTTCCTCAGATTTTGGAAGGCACCACAAATCACTCTTTTTTGCTTACGTGTTAAGAACTTTTATTTCGTGTTTTCAGACCATTTCCTAATAAGAAAATACCGTATAATTTACAAACGGCAATTTATCCTCCCTTACATTTGCTGACCATTAAAACTGGATAAAATGTCCTTAAGCTTTACCAGAGTCGGAGAACTGGGAATAATGTGAGCACAACAGAGTTCAGATGCAACATCAACTCCAAGCCCGGCCAGCTGGTTTCTATCGAGAGGTGCCCCAGGAGAAAGGCCCTCAGAGGCGGCGGCTGGGGTCGGCGCGGGAGTGACAGCCGCTGCGGCGGCCGCAGGGCAGGGCCGGGGTCGGCCGGGCCTCCGTTTACCTTTGTTTCAGGTACTCCCGCTCCCAGCCCGGCCCGGCATCCCGCCCGAGGCCCCGAGCTGGTGACACATCCTTCTTTGGCCAAGTCGGGCCAAGGTTGGGCAGGGGGCGGGGAAGGAAAATAAAGCCTCAGCGCCTAACGACGTGACTCTCAGTTCTTCCAAAACGTTGGCATTTGTTTCTCTGCCAAGCTTTCCTGTTAACAAGTTCTCGAGGGCTGTGCGGGCGAACTGGCCTAGGAGCCCCGAGGTGGGAGGGACCAGGCCGTCCCCCGCCTTCCCTCCTCTGTGGGCGCCCCCGGGGCAGGCGCTTTCCACACCTCCCGGGCTGCCAGGCCCGGGGCCGAGCTGGACGTGCAGACGCGGCCGCAGCGCCTCGAACCCCGACTTCCAAGGCTCCGCCAGCCGGGCGAGAGCTCCCCGGCCCCGCCGGCCCCTCCGGGCAGGCCGGTCCCCGCCCCCAGGCTCCGGCCCCGCCCGCCCGGGCCTCCGCGCGCCGCCCCCCGGCCTCGCCACCACCCTCGGGCCGGGCAGGGGGCGCGAGGGCTCCAGGCCGCGCGGCGGACGTCCCCGAGCCTACCTCAGCGCTCGCGGCTCCTCCTCTGGCGGCGGCCTCGGCTCGCACACAGCGCTCGCCGCCAACACTCCCAGCGACGCGGGATCTGGGGCTGCTAGCGCGGAGCGTGAGGAGCAGAGGCCCGAGCGCGCCCCGGCCCGCCGCCCCCTCCTCTCTCTCGTCCCCACCCTCTGCCGCCGGCTCAACGCCCCGCCCCGCCCCGCCCGCCAGCCCGCCAGGCCCCGCCTCCCCCGCCAGCCCCGCCCGCAAGGCTCCGCCCAACCGTCGGCCCGAGCCCGGAAGGGGGCCGCCAGGGGCGCCGCGAGAGCCGCTGCGGCTGCTGCTGGTGGCGTCCCGTGTATGGCGGCTCCGCGGGGACGTGGTTTGTAGTGCTTACTAGTATTTGGCGGATGCGAATCTCTCTCGGATTTATTGTGTGGTTGTTATTATTATTATTGGTATCATTATCGTAGTTATTGTTTTCGTCATTAGTTGTTTTGCCCTCCTCGAGCAGACTGGATGGTTCCATTGAGGCCAGAGGGGGTGGACGGGTAGCCCTCGCCACTGGCTTGAGACTCGCGGTCACTCTGATCCTCCCAGCGGCCGCACCTGCACTACGTTTCGTTGTGAAGTAGTAGACAAGTTGTGTGAATTTTGAAGGAAGAGATATTTATTTTCAACTGTTATTGATAAATATAACACAAATACGGAAAGCCATGTAAAACCAATGCACAACTTAATGAATTATTCTGAGACATACACCTTTATAACCTCTCCCCAGATTTAACGCCGGTGAAAATGGTCTGGCTTAAAACAAAACCTCGTCAATAGCCATGAGGACACAGCCTGGGAAGGGCCTCCTAGAATTGGCCTCCTAGTAACTGCCACAGGAACGCAAAGGCCCATAACCATATGCTCTCCAAGAACATGTTTGTAAAATGGAAATTTCCCCAGAATTAGGAACCTCCAATTAAGAGTGTACTGGTAAATTCTTAATTAAAAAGATAAATCAATAAATATATACGCATATAAATATCTTAATAAATGAGTCAATCATGAGATTGAACAGCATGGGTAAGGAGCATCTAAGAGTGGGGAGTGGGAAGTATATAAAGACTTAAAAATAGCCAAGGATTAGGTGGCCCGTGAGGATTGGTTTTGGGCACGTGGGCTATCCTCACTCTGTGTCACTAGCACCTAGCACAGCACCAGACATATAATGGATGCACTGTTTATATTCTTAGTGCAAAGAAAGAAAGAAAATATATATAAAATCACCCAAAACAGGCTCTGCCTACTGAACAATTTCATCCAAGGTCAATTTTCGGTTGCTAAAATGATGTGCTCTGTGAGATGCCTTGATGCCTTGGAAAAATGTCATTATACTTTAAACTTTATACTGCTTTCTGGTTTTAAAAAAGCCCTTTCAGGTGCATTACCATATCTTATTTGAGACTTTTAGAGCAGTCCTGTGAGAAAGGCAGGGCAGGACAGAAAGACTTTGCAAAGATCACGGTACAATGCATATCTGTAAGAAGAGGAAGTACATGGTGAACTAGAACAATTTCAGCACTGCTGACCCTGCCAATCCCTGCTGGATTCCTGGTTTGTCTTGACAGTTTTATTGCCTGTGTTTTTACGTTAGGACTTCTTTGCCAACATTTATATGGAGTATGACTTGAATTTATAAAGGACACAACACCTAACTGGAAATTTGATTCAATATGATGGAGTCAGCCTGTCTGTCATGAGCACCTTGGTGAATTAGGGCTACTGAGCTGCCAATTCACCATCGTGTGTTGAGCACCCTGGCTCTGTGGTTGGTGGCGGGAATATAAAGAACAGAAAATGAATAAGACACAATCTTTGCTCTCAAGGGTTTATGGCCCAGTTAGGGAGAAAGATTTGGAAATAAATGTGTTTAATTTATTTGGATGGTAGGGGAACAGTCCTGAGCATAACTAATTCTATTAGTTGTAGGGAGAGAGTAGGGCAAGTCTTCTCAGAGAAGAGAACATCTGATATTTTTTTAATTATGGAAAAATATCAAATATTGCAAAAGTAGAGAGAATAATATAATGAGCTACTATGTACTCATTACTCAGTTTCAACAATATTAATACAACATTATATTATTATATAATTATTATTCCCATGGCCAATGTATTCCATCTGTACTCTCACTTTCTCTTTCCCTCTCTGGATTATTTTGAAGCAAATAACAAGCAGCATATTATTTCACCCATAAATCTTTCACTGTGTATCTCTAAACAATATGATCTCTTTTTTAAAACAACCACAAAATCATTAAAATATCTTTAAAAATTAACAATTTTTTAACATCTAGTCAGTGTTCAGATTTTCCCGGTTTTCTCATAAAAGTTTAATATAGTTTATTTCTTCAAGTCAGAATCCAAACAAGATCTTTACATTGCATTTGGTTAAAATCTCTTAAATTTTTTATTTCCTTGCACTTTATATCTCATACGTTATATGTTGAAGAAATTGATTGTTTATCTGGTGGAGTTTTCCACATTCTGCATTTTGCTGATTGTGTACCTGTAATGTTGTTTAACATGTTCCTCTACCCCTGTATTTCTCATAAAGTGGTGATAGAACTAGTGACTTGATCAGATTTAGGAAAATACACTCCATAATAAAGAGAAAAGTCAATCAATCAAAAACAGACCCCAAACTGTCACAGATGTTAGAATTAGCAGACAAGGACATTAAAACAGTTACTGTGGGGCCGGCCCAGTGGCGCAAGTGGTTAAGTGCGCGTGCTCCACTGCGGTGGCCCAGGGTTCGCGGGTTCAGATCCAGGGCGTGCACCAATGCACTGCTTGGCAAGCCATGCTGTGGCAGCGTCCCATATAAAGTGGAGGAGGATGGGCATGGATGTTAGCCCAGGGCCAGTCTTCCTTAGCAAAAAGAGAGGAGGATTGGCGGATGTTAGCACAGGGCTGATCTCCTCACAAAAAAGGAAAAATAAAAAGAAAAAACAGTTACTGTAACTGTATTCCAAATGTTTAAAAAGTTAAGCAGAGACCTGGGATATAAAAAAGACCCAAATTGTACCTCTAGAAATGAAGATTATAATGTCTGAATAAAATACACTGATAGGATTAATGGCAAATTAAACATTGCCAAATAAGAGATTAGTGAACATGAAGTCACACCAATAGAAATTAACCAAAATGAAACATACATACTAAAAAAAAGATTTAAAAAATTGAAAAGAACATTGATGACCTGTGGGACAACTTCCAGTAGCCTAATATGTGTGTAAATGGACTCTCCAAAGGAAGATGGGGACAAAAAATATTTGGATAAATAGTGGACAAAAATTTCCGAAATTGACAAAAACCATATGCTAACAGATCTAAGAAATTCAACACACTCTAAATACAAGAAACATAAAGAAAACCACTTGAAGGTGCATCATAATCAAATTGCTCGAAATCAGTATTACAGAGAAAAATCTTAAAAGTAGCTAGAGAAAATGACATGTTATGTACAGAGGAACAATGAAAGGATGATAGATCTCTTGCTAGAAAAAATGCAAGCAAGAAGATAGTGGAGCAATATCTTTAAAGTACTGAAAAAAAAATCTGTCAGTCTAGAATTCTATTCTCATTTAAAGTATCTCTCAAAAATGAAGGTGAAATGAATACTTTTTCAGATATACAAAACCTAAAAAAATTCATCATAGCAGACCTGCACTACAGTAAATTCTAAATGAACTCCTCCATGCACAAGAAAAATAAGACCAGATGGAATTATGGATCTACAGAAAGGAAGAGCACAAAAATGGTAACCATGTATAAATATACAAAATCTTAGAATTATTGTTAAAATCTCTTTAAAAGATAATTGACTATTTAAACAAAAATAATAACAATGTATTATGAGTATGATTGCCAGATAAAATACAGGATGCCTAGTTAAATTTGAATTTCAGATAATGTTACTTTTTAGTATAAGTATCTCTAAATATTTTATGGAACATACTTATTTTATAAAGTTATTCATTATCTCTCTGAAATTTAGATTTAACTGGATGTCTTTTATTTTTATTTGCTAGATCTGGAAACCCTAATTTTGAGATTTATAACATACATAGGTAAAATGTATGACAAAAGTAGCAAAAAGACTAGGAGAGGAAAAAAAATACACTGCTGTAAGTTTCTTTGTATAATTTCACTTGAACATAGATTTTGATAAGTTAAAGATTTATACTATAAACCCTAAAGCAACTACTAAACTAAGAAGACAATAATAAGTTAATAAGGCAACAAAGGAGTTAAAATGTAAACATAAAAAATTCAATTAATCTAAAAGAAGATAGAAAAAGAGGAAAAAATAATAAAGAGATTGAAAATATAGAAAAAAATTCACAAGATGATAGACTTAAACCAAACCATATCAATAATCACACTATATGTAAATGGACTAAACACCCCCAATTAAAAGGCGGAGACTGATTAAAAAAAGAAGACCCAACAATATGCTGCTTACAAGAAATGCACTTTAAATATATAGACACAAATAGGTTAAAAGTAAAAGGATGGGACAAGATTTACTATGCAAACAAAAGAAAACTAGTCAAAAGAAAAGATTTCAGAGCAAAGAATATTACTAGGAGTAAAGAAGGTCATTTCATAATGATAAAGTAGTCAATTTGTTAAGAGGACATAACAATTCTAAATGTTTATGCACTTAATAATAGAGTTTCAAAATACTTGAAGCAAAAATATCTAGAAGCAAGGAGAAATAGATAAATAAATCCACAATCATAGTTGTAGATTTCAATACCTTCCTTCCAGTAATTGATAGAATGAATTGACAGAAAATCAGCAGACATAGAAGACTTGAATAAAACTATCAGGCAACTTTACCTAAATGATATTTGTAGGACACTTATCCAATGACAGAATTCACATACTTTCCAGGGGCACATGGAATATTTACCAAGATAGATCAGATTTTGTACCATAAAAAAAATTTCAATAAATTTAAAAGAATTCAAGTCATACAACTATGCTCTCTGACCGCAATAGAATTATACTGGAAACAAATAACATGTCTAGAATTCAGTATATTCCCTCCTTCCTCTCCTAACTCCCAAAGCTGGTCCTCCTCCCATGTTCCTTTCTTGTCTTAGGTCAAGATCCCATTATCCACACAGTCACTTAAGCCAGAAATTCTTAATACCTCCTTCTTCCTCATATCTCTTGTAGAACAAATCTCCAAGTTCTGCTGACTTCTTTCAAATTGTTTCTCAAAACTGTTTGCTCCTCTTTGCCTCTATGACTGTTGCCTCAGTCATCAGTAGTTCAGGTCATCACCACCTCTCTTTGTGGGCCTGCACCAGCCACCTAACTGGTCCCTCTGCCTCCCATCTTGCCTCCCCTTTAACTCACTTTCCACATGTGGCTTAGTGTAGTGAACAGTCTGCCACATTTTTATAGCTTCTCAGCATCTATTGAATAGCTTTCCTTCAGTTAGGGAATCTACTATTAGGAGTCCTGACTTCCAAAGTGGGAGCCGGAACTCACTTTCCCCACCTCTTTTGCAGCTAGGGGAGGGTATATGACCTAGGCTCTATCAGATGTTCCACAAAAGATTTTAATTAAGAAGAGCACAATGTGAAGAAGCAGGACATCCACAACAGAATAAAGTCTTTAGATATATGTGCAAAAGATTCCAGAGAGATTGTTTTCCTGCAGGGCGTATGTGATTATTCCGGAAATCTGTAAAGTTTGAAGTTTGTCTGATTTTCTTTCTTGTCTTTCTTTCTTATCTTTCCTTCTTTCTTTTCCTTCCTTCCTTCCTTCCTTCCTTCCTTCCTTCCTTCCTTCCTTCCTTCCTCCCTCCCTCCCTCCCTCCCTCCCTCCCTCCCTCTCTCCCTCCCCTCCCTCCCTCCCTCCCTCCTTCCTTCCTTCCTTCCTCTCTTTCTCTCTCTCTCTTTCTCTCTCTCTCTCTTTCTCTCTCTCTCTCTTTCTCTCTCTCTCTTTCTCTCCTTCCTTCCTTCCTTCCTCCCTCCCTGCTTTCTTTCTTTCTTTTCTTTTCTTTATCTTTCTTTCTCTCTCTCTTTCTTTCCTTCCCTCCCTCCCTCCCTTCTTTCCTTCCTTCCTTCCTCCCTCCCTCCCTTCTTTTCTTCCTTCCTTCCTCCCTCCCTCCCTTTCTTTCTCTCCCTCTTTCCTTCCTTCCTTCTTCCTTCCTCTTTAACAGCTTTATTAAGACATAATTCACATACCATATAATTCACCTATTTAAAATGTAAAATTCAAGTGTTTTTTATTATATTCATAGAGCTGTGCAATTATCATCAAAATCAATTTTAGAAAATTTTCATCAACCCAAAAAGAAACTCCATACATGTTAAGCCACTATTCATTTTCACCCATCCTCCCTCCCAGCCGTAGGGAACCACTGATCTACTTCCTATATCGATAAATATTCTGGACATTTCATATAAATAGAATCATATAACATGTGGCTTTTGTATCTGGCTTCTTTCATATATGTAGCATAATGTTTTCAAGGTTCATCTATGTTGTGCTGATCCATGTATCAGTACTTTATTCCTTTTTATTGCTGAATAGTATTCTATTGTATAGCTATACTACAGTTCATTTATCCATTCATCTGCTCATGGCCATTTGGGTTGCTTCCAGTTTTTGACTATTATAAATAAGGCTACTATGAACATTCAAATAAAGTCTTTGTATAGACATATGTCTTCATTTCTCTTGGTTACGTATCTAGCAGTGGAATTGCTGGGTCATATGGTAACTCTATGTTTAAAGTGCTTGATTTTCCTTGCTTGAAGTTTAAGGAGATGTTTTTTGTGAGAACCAGGATGTGGGAGAAGTTGATTCTTTCATTATTTCATCATTTGAGTTTTTAATGTATGAGGCAAGCTTCTGTATACAGAAAGAAAGAAAAAAAAATGAAAACGCTAGAGCTACTTTTGTTTAATTAGTATCAAATTTATTAAAGGATCCAGTTTTTCTTAGGCTTTTAAGCTTAACTTTAAATCTTGTAATTTTATTCATAAATGTAGTATTCTATTATAACTTAAAATCAGTTTATACATATGATAACAGTTCCCTAAAAATTTATTATTAACTTGATTAAATTCTTAGATATTTCAAACTACAACTACTAATGTAATATATTTGATTCTTTAAAGCACTTCAAACATTCAACAAGCAAGCTTACAAGTCTAATCAATCAATATTTCTAATTTACGAACCTAATAACTCAAAAGTTATAGATTTAGTACCTCAGATTCTCTGAAAAATTCGAACACAGTTTACAAACTTAATCAATTCAACTTTTACGCATCTCAAATTTAAATCCCCAATCCACTACCAAGTAAATTCTTTTAAACATTCCAAATTAAAATCATAAGTCTAAATTCAACATTTCAAGCACTCCATCTGTGAAACAAAATACACCCAAATTGCCAAGATGATTAAAAAATAACTTATTCTTGAACTGAACACAAAAAGTGTTAAATCCTAGATTTGAGTCACTTCTTCACTTTTATTTGGAGACTGTGTAAGGTTGGCCAGTAGAAAAATTCAGCTGAAGTGAGGAATCATAAATACTTCATACATAGTTTAACAATTTAAGTTAAATGTTTAGAACATATAAATGTTTAGTTTAGAACATATATATTAATTTGCTATACTCTTTCTTTGAGTATGAGTCTGTTAATTGGAGTTCTAAGACATCTTCATTGCATAAACCACTCTCACATTATATCCTCTATGATTTCTAGTTTGGATTATGTTAAAATGGAAAAAAACTTTAAGCCACTTGCAAAGCAATGTAAATGTAGATTGATTTTAGATTTTTACCTTTCCCCATGATCTTTCATTAAATATCTTTTCCACTCTTAGTTTAAGAATTTTTCTTTAGGAAGTTGCCATTAGCTAGTCTTTCCAAAGCATTCATCCTAATTTTTATACAAACCACTCTTCCTTTCTACATTTGTATTTCATGGGCTTATGTCATATTTAACTAATTTAGGTAATTATAATAACAAGCACAACTAACATCTGTAGGTTTGGGAACAAATGCAATGATTCTTGGTACGTGTTATGCTCAACTGGTGGGAGCAGAAAATGGCAGTATACTAGTGAGGGACTAGCTGTAAATACTCAGCTGTAAGTGTCCTGGGTATATTTTACAGAAGGAATGAAGAATGTTGGTTAATTTAGTAATTGAGCTAAGTGGAAGTTGGCTTAAGACTCTTCTATCAGGGCCAGCCTGGTGACGTGGCGGTTAAGTTCGCGTGTTCCGCTTTGGTGGCCCGGGGTTCACGGTTTCCGATCCTGGGCGTGGACCTACTCATGGCTCACCAAGCCATGTTGAGGCGGCATCCCACATAAAAGAACTAGAAGAACCTACAACTAGGATATACAACTATGTACTGGGGCTTTGGGGAGAAAAAAGAAATAAGAGGAAGATTGGCAACAGATGTTAGCTCAGGGCCAATCTTCCTCAAAAAAAAAAAAGCTTCTATCATTTCATGTTTTTAAAAACTGGGTTACAATTTACATACAATAAAATCTACCCTTTTAAGTGTACAGTCCTATGAGTTTTGACAAACACTTGCAGTTGTGTAACCACCACTACCATGATCAAATTGCAGAATATTTCTATCACCCCTCAAGATCTCCTTGTGCTACTCCTTTGTAGTCAATTCCTCCCTTCCTCACCCCTAGCCCCAGTTCCTGGCAACCACTGATCTCTGTATAATTCTCTGGAGAGTCATCCAAGTTGTTGTGTGTATCATTAGTTTGTTCCTTCTTATTGCTGAGTAGTATCCCATGTTATGGATGTACCTCAGTTTATTTGACTATTCACCTGTTGAAGGACATCTAGGTAGTTTCCAGTTTGGGGCTATTATGAAGAAAAGCTACAAGGAACATTTGTGTACAGGTTTTCATGTGAACACGGTTTTCATTTATCTGTGCAGTGATATGTCATTGTGGTTTAAATTTTCATTTCCCTAATGGCTAATGACATTGAACTTTCATGTGCTTATTTACCATCCATATATCATTTTTGGTGAGATGTCTGTTCATGTCTTTTACCCATTTTCTAGTTAGATTGTTTTTTCACTGTTGAGTTTGCGATTTCTTTATATATTCTAGATACTAGGCTTTTGTTGGATATGTGGTTTTCAAGTATTTTCTCTCAGTGTGTAGTAGCTTGTGTTTTTATTCTCTTAACAGAGTTTTCTTTGCAGAGTAGAAGTTTCTAATTTTGCTGGGGTCCAGTTTATCAATTTTTCCTTTTATGGATTGTGCTTTTGGTGTCAAGCCAAAGAACTATTTGCCTAGTCCTAGATCCTAAAGATTTTCTACTGTTTTCCTAAAAGTTTTATGGTTTTACATTACATCCATTATTCATTTTGAGTTAATTTTTTACACAAGATTTGAGTTTCATGTTGAGGTTCATTTTTTTTTTTTTTTGCCTATGGATGTCCGATTGCTACAGCACTATTTATTGAAATGGTTATCCTTCCTCTACTGACTAGCTTTTGAACGATTGTCAAAAATCAGTTGGGCATCCCAGTAGCAACCAGTACACCCAGTGCCTAGATTGTGGTTTCTAATACCATTCTCCAGTAAAAGGAATAGAGCTATCTAGAAAAATGGTTGATTCTAGGCCTGGGGCAGGAAATACATAAGATGATCCTGGAGCATCTTGTAATATCAGAAAGTAAGAAAGTGGTTAAAGAAAATCCAAAAACACATTCATGGAGGTACATCAAAGGTGCACAGGACTCAACTGGAAGAGCTCCCAAAGGCCAAGTTGGAACAATTTCAGCCACAGAATAAATAAGTAGAATTGAATTATAGCCCAAAGTACAAAATAGATACCCATGAGTCCATATTGAGATAAATGATTGAATAATAAATAAATGGGAGAGAACAGACAAATCTCCCATACAGAAGAATTCCAAATAATTGATGCAGATACTCCACCCTCAAGGCGAGGAACATAACTCTCCACTCCTTAGGTGTGGGCTGTGCACAGTGACTTCCTTCCAAGTCTGGAAATAGGGGAAAAGTAATTTTACAGTGGAGAAAACTAACAAACACAACCTCAGCCAGGTGGTCAAACTCAACATCAACAGTCATAAATTGTGTTGATAATATTTACTCTTAAAACTATGTGATAGGGGCTGGCCCCGTGGCTTAGCGGTTAAGTGCGTGCGCTCTGCTACCAGCGGCCCGGGTTTGGATCCGGGGCGCGGGCGTGCACCGACGCACCACTTGTCCGGCCATGCTGAGGCGGCGTCCCACATACAGCCACTAGAAGGAGGTGCAACTATGACATACAACTATCTACTGGGGCTTTGGGGAGAAAAAGGGAAAAAAAGGAGGAGGATTGGCAATAGATGTTAGCTCAGGGCTGGTCTTCCTCAGCAAAAAGTGGAGGATTGGCATGGATGTTAGCTCAGGGCTGATCTTCCTCACACAAAAAATAAATAAATAAACAGCTTTATAAAATGATGTGATAAAAACCTCACTTTACTTCTGTAATCTTCCTCCCGATAACCCATCACCCCAGTCTTATCAAGAGAAAGACATCAGACAAACTCCAATAGTGGGGCATCCTACAAAATACATGACCAGTACTCCTCAAAGCTGTCAAGGTCATGAAAAACAAGGAAAGTCTGAGAAATTGTCACAGTTGAGAGGGGCCTAAGGAGACACGACAACTAAAAACTAAGGAAATCTGAATACTCTATGACTAGTAGTTAATAATAATGTATTAATATTGGTTGCTTAATTGTAACAGATATACCATACTAATGTAAGATGTTAATAATGAAGGAAACTGGGTACAGGGCATATGGGGACCCTTTGTACTATCTGCTTAATTTTTCTGTAAATCGAAAACTATTCTCAAAAATAAAGTCTATTTAAAAAAATCAGTTGGGCATATTTGTATGTCTCTATTTCTGTGTTCTCTACTCTGTTGCACTGATCCCTTTGGCTATTGCTCTGCCAATAACACACTGTCTTGATTACTGTGTGGTATAGTCAGAGGGACAGCTATCTAGTAGGCCTTAATAATTGGGTGGTTTTTGCCCATTTTTATTGAGTTGTTTGTTTTCTTATTCTTGAGTTTTGAGAAAGTGCCAGTGTACTAGAGAGAAGCCCAAGTGCTCAGTGTGCCTTGGAACCAGTTTTAGGTTTTACAGAAGGAATGGAGAATGTTAGTTAATTTAATAATTTGGTTAAGTGAAAGTTGGCTATAAAAGCTTCTATTATTTTTATTTCTAGATTCCTTTCCAGGATTGAAAGCATGCTTACCCAACTGAATTGACATCAGTTACTTGGAGAAGATGCAGGACCACCATATATTTACAGATTTGGGTTATCTGTTGGAAGTTAGGGCACTGGGCACTTGGGCTAGGTTCACCTTCCAGTATTATTCCTCTGAACCATACTTTGACAAGCTAGATCCCTTCTTATATAGTTGGGACTTTTACCAAGAGAATCCCTAAGCCCATGCCTTTCAGCTGGAATTTAACTTGTTTCATAACCTAGTAAATTGCATAGTCCCTAGCCATACCTAATGTTATACCTTTACCCTGTCCCCTTTTTTTGCCTAAAACCTTTTTCAAACATTTTTGGATTTGGGTTGATGGGATTCTGCACATCCCAGCTAGTCTGCAACTGCCTCATGAAAGGGTATTTAACCTTATTTTCCCCCACAGACCTCTTTGGCAGTCTGATGAAGCCTACGGATCTCTTCTTAGAAATATGTTCTAAAATCTATTTTATAAAATACATAGGATCACAAAGGAAACCAATTATTGAAATACAGTTATCAAAATATTATGACAAATGTGTAGTATATTTATGTATACTTTTTTTTTTTAAATTTTTTCCCCCAAAGCCCCAGTAGATAGTTGTATGTCATAGCTGCACATCCTTCCAGCTGCTGCATGTGGGACGCGGCCCCAGCATGGCCAGAGAAGCGGCGTGTCGGCGCGCGCCCGGGCTCCGAACCAGGGCCACTAGCAGCAGAGTGCGTGCACCCAACCGCTAAGCCACAGGGCGGCCCTATATATACATCTTTATTAACAGATTAAATGTCAAGATCTAGTGACAAATTTAATTACTATCAGAATTTCAAAGTAATTATGAGCAAAAATGATATTTCAAGATATTTGCAACAACCATAAAGTGAATTGAAGATATCTGTGAATTCTGCTAGCAATAAGGGCATCGGTACTACACACAGCTGTAGTTTATTGACTCCATTCATAATCAAAGGAAATGCTAGATGTTCAGTTAGAGGTTAGTGAAAATAAAGATGCAATTCTTTTCTCCACCCAAGTTCATGGCTTAATGGAATCCCATTTCTGTTCTGTGAGATTCTTCACCCTTTTCACATTTCACTTTTTTATTTGTCTCGTCTGCCACCATTTTCTGTTCATTTTTATTAATCCCTCTGGGATGAGTTTTAGAAGGAGATTGACGGGAGTGAGGGATACCGGTGTGTGCAGACTTGGCTCCTGGAACTGATGACTGTCACACTGCCTCCCACCTCTCTGTTACTCCCACACTCAATGCTCTGCCTCCCTGGGCCCAGCCAGCTATGGAGTGAAAATCAGCCCTAGTCACAAAGGGCTTGGACTGCTCATTGGTTGCCCTCTGTGCTTGGTGGATTTATCTGCAAGATCTATCCTCAGCTAGTTGTTCTCCCCTTACGATCCTGAAACTCGTCATCTTGGAAAAGTATTTCGCTTCAGACATCCTGAATCTGGGCAGGCCCTTTGGAAAGTGTGAGAATTCAAATTGTTTTCTAGTTCCAACCTCTATAAATCCTAGAAGGCAAAATAGAACTACACATTTAAACACTACTGATAAAGTAGAATATTGAAGACTTTGAGATGTAAAATAAGTGCTCAAGGATATAAGCAATATGTTGCCAGTATTGTGAAGCTAAACAATGAAGGCAATTATTTCATTAAAGTGGGGACAGCTGTTTAGCCTCTGCAACATTCTGCTCTCTTCAGTTACCAGTGCCTCGAGACAGGCAGGATAGTGGGACTCGCAGTGGTGAGAACAAGACGAGTTGTCTGCCTTCGGCAACACTGCTGTTTTTACAGTGCTTTTCTTGCTGTGGGACTCTTGTTGATTTCTGCCCTAGAGGTCAAGGGCAGAGATGTTCCAGTTCTCTTGCTGAGTTCCCAGGGGACTGGGAGTGGACTGGATTCTGGCCAGGGCCATTTATTCTTGAAGAAATTAGAAACCAGTGGAATATTGCTCTGCTTATTCAGAAGGAGTAAGAAATAAACTAGCATGTGACAGGGCAAGGAAGTTTATCTCCATCTAGACAAACTTTTATTTTTATAGGTCCTATAGAGGTGATAAAAATGAAGGCCAGGAGAACAGAAATGGCTGGTAGTAAAATGTCAGAGACACAGGGAGAGAGAGATGGATAAGACAAGTTTTTGGAGAGAGAGATGGATAAGACAAGTTTCTGCCCAGCAAAGGTTGCTTTCATGTAGAGGAGTTAGGATTTTTCTCCCTTATTTTCTCTGACAGTTCTTTTTTCTAAAAAAAATTAAGAAATTTTAGAATATATAAAGCATACAGAAAAGTAGAGTTAATTATATAATAAACATCCATGTACCCACCATGCAGATAGGACACACATTTCAGGCACATGAAGGGAGAGGAAAGCTCTGATGAGCCAATGAAGGTGTTCAAAAGAGAAAGCATCCCGGTTAACCATCTTCCTGCCCCAGAGAATGTGAAGCAACCCAGCCAGGTAAGAACTGGTCTATCCCCTTCCTCTTCTCACTGCCAAGCCCCTACCATTTTGGGGGAGAACAAAACAGAAGGTAGTAAGTAGGAGAGGAAGACAGGTAGGGAGAGCAGAGAGGAAAAGGCCCTGCTTTGCTCTCCTACTGCAGGCTGCCCAGCCCCGGCTGGTGGAGGGATTTACCACTAAGTGAAGTGGTGAGTTTTGATTATTTCTGGGGATTATGCATTCTAATTGCTAAACTGAGAATGTGTTTGTGATAAAATGACTGTAGGACTTGTCCATTATTTAGGAGTGAACAGAAAAGTGATGGGACTCACAGAGTTTTTGTTCAGAAGCAGGGAAGGTGACTTCCACTGAATAAATGTTTAAAGGAAACTGTGGGAGACAAAGCCAAGTTGAGTTTGACTGCCAGGAGTCATGCTTGTTCCATATACCACATGGAAAGCATTTAACCAAATCTAAGACGCCATCGATATTAAGGCAAACCATAATTTTAGATCTAAGAAAGAAAAAAGTTGCTACCTATGATACATCAAAATTAATGCAAAACTCTATGATGAACAAAATAGCAAATTTTAAATAACAACAGGATCAGTATTACTGATTTTTCCTTTTGCCTCAAGCTTCACTGTGTCTCAGGATGCACTGTCACTAATCTTTATTTAAAATATTGATATTTTGTTCATCATAGTTTTTTTGCTTTAATTTTGGTTCTACAAATATTCATTAAAATATATTTATCTTGATATTTGAGTTTTTTTGCTGCCCAATTAAATTTTTCATTGGAGGCCAAGTGCCTTACTCACCTCACCCACCTCACCCAGTTCCTTTGGGAGATAGAGATGGGGACAGAATTAAAAAAAAAAAAAGAAGAATGGAAGAAAGAAAAAGAAAGAAAGATCCTTTTGCTTATTTTGTTGCCCATGTAATTGCAAATGGGAGAAATAGTTTCGTATATTTCCCAAACAGGGATCTGTTTAACGTTCTTGCTGGAAAATATCAGAGACAGTCTAATTGATAGCCCCAGACAATAATGAAGAGGGGAGTTCTAATCTTCTTAAGAAGACTCTGATTTACTGCCTGGTGGAGTAAAGTCCACAATAACCAGCTAAATTGGTGCTTTCAATGCTGATGATATTAAAGTATGAAGCAAAATTCTTGTTAAGTTTGTTTTCTCATTCCTACCATTTAAAGAAATTCCCTCTAGTATGAATGAAAGTGTAAAAGATTTATGATACTTTTGTGTACTGATAATATCTGGTATACAGCTCTCTACCATTTTTATCATCTCACTTAATTCTTGTAATATTTCTCATTTGATTCTCAAAACTACCATCGGGGGTAGGCAGGAACGGTATTGCCCCATTTTATGGACAAGGCATCAGCCTCATTTTTCAGACAAGGCTGACCCAAGTCACATGACGAACTGCTACAGAATGGGAACCAGAACCCTGATCTTTCTACCTCAAGGACAGTCCCTTGCCTGTTCAGTGAAGACGTGTGGAGAGACACTTTAAGTGCTGCATTTGAGGGATTGCGGCTATAGGCTATAATCTGAGCTGGTTAGCAGCTGATCTCCCTGAGGCTATATCCAGTCTCCTAATGCTGTTTCATATTAAACAGGTTTCAGAGTGAGTCACTTGGCTGGCACAAACCCGCAAAGTGATTGCTTCAGCCCTGCTTGGAAACTTGAAGTCCTCCCTTTGCCTGGGGGTAGCAAACTCAATGCAAACCTCAGCTATAATATTGCAGCTGCTCTGGGGCTGATTTTGTGGTTCACTTATATAATTTCAGGCTTCATTTAGCATGCACCCGTTTTCCCCTTCCATGTTTGCATGATTCGGTACTGAGTTCTCTTATGCTAACACCTCAGTCTGCATATGTTTTCCTTTGTTTAGGTGATACTGGAGTAGAAAAGAAGACACCCCCTGCCCAGGGAGCTCTTAGTCAAAAAAGGAAAGGAAGCCGCCATTAGCCCAAGTGAGCTGCTGCCTGACGCCCAGGTGAGCCTTAGAGGTGATAGAATTTTGATCAGTTCAAAGAGGGAGTTCGGATTTTCTCCTTCTTCTTGACCAGGACTGAAGCATAGGTTGCTCTTGGTAATTGATTTGGGAGCTAAAAAATCCTCTCCTAAGCTCCACTGGCCTTACTGCTGAGAGAGCACTTGGCTATCCTTGAGCTAAAAGTGAATTAGGGGACCTCTCCCTCATTTGCCGCCTCCCTGCCCTGTGTAGATGTGTGACACAGCACTTGCAATGTTTTATTGCATTATATTATGTTAAGTATCTGTTCTCTCTATTTGACTCTGAGCTCCTAGAAGGCAAGGACCATGTATTATTTTGTAATCCTCCAAATGTTGGGCAACCTTGTAAGCAGTTTTATCATTGTGTGGCATCCAAGAGTAAAACACAATTCCAATCGCAAAGAAAATCATAAAGCCTTCAAGAGACCATGGGCAGAAATTACAATAACACACACACACACACACACACACACACACGCGCAAGCGCGCGCGCGCCGTGCTATTCTGGCCTTCACTGATGTGTCTCCCCAAGTCCACTCATTGACCCACTTGCTCCCAATTTTCTCACCACCTCGACTCCAGCCTCACTCACTTGTTCTCTCTCTCCAGTCCCCTCTCTTCATCTTCCCCTCTCCTCCAGATCTCTGCTTTCCACTCCTCCAGTCATCTCTGGCTCAATTCTTTATTGTATGGTCTTTCTTGACTTACAATCTTCTTTCACCCATTCTCCTGATCAGCACAACAAAGCTCCAGAAGTGGAGTATGTGAGCTCCTTAAAAGGTCTGGGAGTGTTGATAGAAGGGGAGGAGGAGGCTGTGAATATATATATCTTAATATTTTTGTCCTTGTCATATTTATCTTTGTTTCCTCAGCACCTAGCTCTGCATTTAGCACATATTAGGTTTTCAGTAAATGATCCTTAAATGAAAGATCATTTGGTCTTTAATGGTCTTACCCCACCGTACCATCAAAGCTGTTCATAAATGCCACCCCTTTCAAAAAAAGACTGGCAGATCAAGTTTTTGTCCCACAAATCAGTGGGGTTTGGCCATAACTTTTTGGCTCCTTTTAATCCTGTAGGCAGGTGCCAGGCTCCCCTTAGCTATCCTCCATCAGGAGGAGGCTAATTCCTCCCAAGCTCTCTTGTGCCTGGTCACTGGCTCTCAGGTGGTGTGTGGGGGTAGAAAGCCTTCTCCTTGTATGTCAGCCAGCTGGATGAGGCCTGCTTCATATCTTGATCATGCCAGCCCCCATTTCCTGAGGCTTGGCCCGTGCTCCCATCCCCCCTCTGCCTCAGTGAATCTCTTCTACCCAATGTCCTCACTCTGTTGACCCCAGTTCTTTAAGTGGGCTCTTCCTATGGCCTCCAACCCCTGGCCTATAACTGGGCTGAGTCTGTTGCATTTGGCTCAGATTTTTGTCTTTTATTGTTTGATCCCCTGTTGGGCCCATCTTTTCCCCCATGTCTGGCTTTTTGCCCTATATTGCAACTCCTTTTTACAATCTTCTACCAACCATTTTCCTAACCCTTTGCTGGATGCAAACTTTGACAGTCGTCCTCTTATAAGATTCTGGATCTCAACTCTAGAGAGCCATGGCTCAAAGGGGAGAAGGAAGAGGAAAACGGTACCTGCCACCTGAACAGTAAGGCCTACTTGTTATGGCCAAGTCTTCCTGCAGAGATTTGAGGTTAGTATTAATACATTTTGGCAAGAATGTTGGATATAAGTGACTTTTTATAGTTTGACATTAAGATATATTTCTATATTATGATAAAAGAAGACAAGTGATATAAGGTGAATGGAGAGTTAGGTTGAAAAGGAGATAATTCTCTCAAGACATTATGATGATTCTTTAAAAAGGCAAGTCATCAGGATAATGTTGAGAGGAGAAACATTTGTTGGATAATCAAGTTTTAAATTGTTCCTGGATAGGATCCTCTAAGTTCTACTGCTCCAACACTGCTCAAAATCCAACTGGGAAGTGATGTTAGCATCTTTGGCTCTATCCCAATCCAAGCAGAGTTTACCTATAGGCATCTGATGTGCTTCTGCTCAGACTTATTAGTCACTAAATATTAGCGAGAGCTTGGTGGAAAATCTTAAGATTATCTGGATGGTGTCAACACCAGTAGAAGTGTTACGTTATTAATATTTATTTTATATAGAACACTGTTCGTTGTTCTTAGTATCTCGTTTATAGATAAGCTTGCCTACTCTCAGGTGTTTTCTATCTCTGAATGGATCTATAAAAGATATTGGTAAAATACTGGTTTAACGGGTAGCACATAAGGCCTAAGTGAGTGAGAAAGTAAAGGCAGATGGGAGATAGATTAGAATAAAATAGAGGGACCCTTGGGTTAGCACTCTAAATGATGTCAAAGAGTAGTTGTTTTTCTCTGTTTTCCTTAAAAGAGAGAACTGGAAAGTGGACTGGTAATGGTTTTTGGTGGGGTGTTAGGGTTGACGTTGGTAGAGTTGAAACAGCTCTGGGTAGTGATCACATTCAGGGTGAAGCCATGGGAATGGATGCTGAAGTGGAGAGGACGTGGTGGTCACCTGTAACCTTGGCAGGACTTGGGGAAGAGAGTTAGGCTGAGGTCCAGTGATTTTTGAGTGAGCGACCAAGAGAAGGAGAGATGACAATTATGGCCACAACAAAGGTTAGAGAGTTTTTATCACTGAATGAAGAATAGTGTTTGGATATGGTAATATGGAGCCAGAAGAATATATCCCTTTTCCCAAATAGCCATGGGGCGTGTGAAAAATGGAAGAATAAACATCCTTACTCCCAGGGGGCTTCAGGAAAGGCAGGGTCTTTCAATAAGGGTCATGTTTCAGTTAAGGCAGGAGGAGAAGGAGCCTAATGGAAAGGTATTACATTGTGGAGAAAGGAGTTTGCCAATGAATGAGAGGTCCAGAGGGCTAACAGAAAGGGTTGGGTTGTGGGGGAGGGAAAAGTAAGAGGATGACCCAAGGGGAGAATAGAGGCGATGATAACAGAAAAAGACAGGCCATCAGAGGGGCTAGCATTCAGGGTGGAGGCAAAGCGTGCCGGTAGTGGAGAAGTAAGTAAAGCAGAATTAACTAGTCTGGAGAGTCTATTCGGGCCTCTGGCATGACGGGTTTCTAAGCCCATGCAGAGAGGGTGCCAGGTGGTGTCTGAGGCTATGTGCTGCTCACCCTTATGGTCTAGTCAGCAACGAGAGGCCTGTGCCCAGGGCTCCAAAGGGATGCAACATGGCTGTAAGGTTGTTTTGTTTTGCTCTTCGGCATAAGCCAGCCTCAAGTAAGGAGGATAGAATTTTTAGACCTGAATCAAAAAGAAGAGAATAACTACATGCTCCCAGGCCTTCCAGGGAAGTGCATCTATGTCATGAGTCCTGATAAATTACCCAAACCTCTCCTTCTGTTGGTGATATGCCCTCATCCCTGGCGTCCTCTCAGAAGCATTGGGCCTCAGCCATAGAGTCCTCAGGCTTAGGAGGGATAAGAAATCAGCACCTGAATTCCTTGGCCAACCCAACTCGACCTGGTGATCATAAAATAAAGCTGCTCCCAAGATTCTTAATCATGACAACAGTCTGTCTTCCCAATGCTGCTTCCCATTCCAAGGTGACCACACCTTACCCAACCCTGTACTGGGCAGGAGGCCAGTTGCTGGGGATTTAGACATGAAGCTGGGAACTTGGTCCAAGAGGGAAAAACTGTAAACTCAGGTTTTGGGAAAACTGATATTAAATCAAGACAGGAAAAGCAGCAAGATAAATGCAATGCTGAATCAGCGAGTGGCTGATCTAGTCTTTACGTAACTCAGATGTCAGCTGGAGTCACCCTGCCCCTCAGCATCTGTTAGGATTGGCTCAAGCCTCATCTTGGGGGAAGTACTGTTGCCTCCTCGGGTTTATTAACAGCCCCATGGCTGACAGTTTTCCTGGTCCCTCCTGCTCTGATTCCTGCTTTAGCTGAGTTCTTCTCCACCCCAAAGTGTATCTAATCACAGGATCTATCTCTTTCTCCTTGGTTTCCTCCTAAAGCACCACTTGTAGCAGTTAGCAGCATATTGTAGAACTCCTCCTGCTGGTGGGAGCTACAGATCAGCACTAGATAGTGGATGACATATAGTTAGTATCAGATAGCTGTGTTCTTGAAAATGCCCTTTGCTATTTCTGCCAACTCCCAGACTCCACACTCCCACAGTGTGGTCTAACGCTTTCTCCTTCTCTCCTCTCTCCGCCATCTCCTTCTTTGCTTCTTCACTCTCTCCCACTCCAAGTCCCTTTGCATTTTTTAGGTAGAAAAGTTTATCTGCCTCTTTGTTAGCCCCTGTCTCAGGGTGCACCCCATCTAGCTTTTCAAGATATTTCCCTAAAGAAGATAGTTCCTTTTCTAAGAGAAATTCTGGAGCAAGCTGGATAGAAGATTTTCCTTACCTCTCTACTTTTATTGCTCCTGTCAAAAGACAGCTGGCTCTCAGAGTCTGTAATGGGGCTTAACCAACAGGCACATGTTAAGTGGTTCCCGATACAATGGACAGAGGAGAGGGGAGTACTATGTAGACAGCTTTGGGCTGTCCTGGTGACCTTCCCAACCCAGTGCTTGGTTCTTAAGCATTTTCAGCATTGTGGCCCCCGGAGCGACTTCTCTCACAGGAACTTCCCAGATCACCTGTATGCTCACTCTTGGAAAATGCATCAGCTTGTCCTTCATTCACTCTCTTTCACATAATAGGCCTGTCCTCCCTCAGCTCTCTCTCTCTGAACTCCTAGCTCAAAGATACCTTCCTCCATTCTCTCCAGGAGGAGGACAAACACAAAGCAGCTCTTTGTTTAGAACTTGAAAACTCAGTGTCTCTTTTCACCTAATTAGAAGGAAGTATTTTTCCATTCACTTCATTTTCTTACTGGAATTTGCTAACTAGTGCTGAGTAGCTTAGTTTGCATACAAGGTTTATTCATTAATAAACAGCCTCCAGGCCAGGTTAGCCTTATCAGGACTTAATATCTAACTCAGCACTGGCTAAACCAGAAAGAGTGCTTGAAATCGCTGGTGGGTTCTGCTATAACGGGAAAGGAGCTCTAAGGTGGTATAGCAGCTCTCTTTTCTCTGTTGGAAGCTATTCTGAAAACTAAGACCCTTCAAGGAGCGTAACCTGAAACATTTGGAGATCCTTGACAGAGATCACGATGGCCGCCACTTTGCCAGTTGCTTGTAACGATAAAGTGAGACAAATGCCTTAGGATTCTAAGAGACAGAAAATTTGGCGAAGAAAATTGGCTGTGAGCTAACATCTGTTGCCAATCTTCCTCTTTTTGCTTGAGGAAGATTGTCCCTGAGCTAAGACCTGTGCCAATCGTCCTCTATTTTTTTTACGTGGGATGCCACCACAGCATGGCTGAATGAGTGGCGTGTAGGTCCACACCTGGGATCTGAACCTGTGAACCCTGGATTGCCACAGTGGAGTGCGTGAACTTAACCACTATGCTACCAGGCTGGCCCCTCATAGAGTTTTTTAAAAATTATTTTTCCCAACAAGTCCTTTTTATTTTCTAGTCAAGAGAGCACTAAGTAATTGCTGGCTATTGCCTCACTGGTTTTTCTATCCTCTGTTATATGTTTGTGATAGGCAGAATGTTGGTCCCAAGATTTTTGCTCCCTCATATTATTCCTGTGGTTATGCTATATTAATTGGCAAAAAGACTGTGCGGTTGTAATTCAGGTTGCTAATCAATTGACTTTAAAATAGGGATGTTATCTGAATGGATCCAATGTAATTATGTGAGCCCTTAAAAGCTGAAGGCAGAAGAGGAAGGCAGACAGTTTCCAAGTATGAGAAGGATTCAACGTGCTGTTGCTGGATCTGAGATAGAGGAGCCATGTACAAGGACTAGAGAGAGGCCTCTTGGAGATAAGGGCAGTGCCCAGCTGACAATCAGCAAGGAAGCAGAAACCTCAGTCCTACAACAGCAAGGAACTGAATTCTACCAACAACCTGAATGAGCTTGGAAGTAGATTCTTGAAAGAGGGAGAGAGAGAGAGAGAAAAGAAAGAAAGAAATTCCTTTCTTCCATTCTAGAAAGGAACGTGGCCCTGCCGATATGTTGACTTGGCCCTTGGGAGACCCTAAGCAGAGAACCTAGTTCAGTTACTCTGTACCCGGACTTCTGATCTACAGAAACTGTAAACAACAAATACGTATTTGTTTAACTTTCAAAGTTTGTAGTAATTTGTTGCAGTAATAGCAAAGGATTACATGGTGTTTCTGTCTTTTGTTCAAAAGGTGTGGGCAGTGGAGACCCTCCTCACTAAGCAAGGCTCTTCATGACAAGGTTCTGTGGGCAAACTTGGTCACTGTGTTCAAAGGAGTGAGGTGGCTGGCCTCTTGTTTTATGATCTGGATCTGTGCAGTCCAATATGGTAGTCATTAGCCACAGATGGCTTAAATTGAAATTTAAATGAATTGAAATTAAATCAAATTTAAAATTCAGTTCCTCATTTGTGTTAGCTACCTTTTAAGTGTTCAACACCCATATGTAAAAGGACAGCTACAGAGAGAGCATTTCCTTTATTGCAGAAACTTCCATTGGATGGTTCTGGTGTAGACGACAAACACTGATGACATTTAGTTGCAATTGTTCTTTTTCTCATTCGGGGCACCGAGAGGTAAGATTCCTCTACTCTCTAGTAGAATTGTTACAAAGCAGAAATCATGCAAATTTCTCTCAACTGCAGCAAGAAATGTATGAATTTTGTGGAAACTTTCATGTCTCTACTTTCTTCTCTTATCACTTGCATAAATTACCTCCTGGGTAGGCTGGCCCAGTGGCGTAGTGGTTAAGTGCACGCGTTCCGCTTTGGTGGCCCGGGGTTCGCAGGTTTGGATCCTGGGCGCGCACTGATGCACTGCTTGTCAGGCCATGCTGTGGCGGCGTCTCACATAAAATAGAGGAAGATGGGCATGGATGTTAGCCCAGGGCCAATCTTACTCAGCAAAAAGAGGAGGATTGGCATCGGATGTTAACTCAGGGCTAATCTTCCTCACACACACACGCAAATTATCTCCTGGGGATAGAAAGCCCTGAACTTGCAGCAGAACACTTTAGGATTACCAGTGACAGGGTGTCAGCCTTGCTTTTTTTCCAGATGAAGGAGGGTTACCATGTGATAAATGGCCAAGAAGTCCCTTGGCCTGGACTATAGGATTTTCCAACAGTCTCCTGCTAAAGTCAGACACAGGTAGCTACTGGGCAGGCCAGTAATGTCACCCCCTGAAGCAAACAAACCCTAACAAGCTATAGCTGTTAGACTTGCCTCCTTATGTTGGTTTCCAATGCCGAAAGGTGACACCAACCTAGAAGAGGAAAGAGGCTTCTTCTTTCAGGAGACTGAAGCATCTAGCCTCAGGATCAGACTTCTGCCTCAGGCTCAAACAACAAAAGTTGAGACATAAGACTTCCTGGCCAAATGCACTTGTAACTGGTGGTGGTGGCCTAAAGCTTGCAGGTGATGCAGTTGGAGAAGTTTGGCACAGGCCAAGCGAAAGAGCCTGGCTTTGGGGTTTGAAGACCTGAGTCTAAATCCTGCATCCCTATTGTTGTGTTACCCCGAGCTGGTTAATGAACCTTTGTGATCCTCACTTTTTTCATCCATGATACAGGTGAAATAGCTGGAGAATCTCTGATTCTTGGTGTTGTTGTGAGGATTAAAGGAGAGAATTTCACAGATTGTCTAAGCTCAGGGAATATTAGCTAATGTTACTTACACCGTGTCAGCCCTAGGTTATATTAGGAAAGACCATCTGTCCAATATGCTGGCCAGTCACATGTGTGGTCTTGTCTCCATTCCCACCTCAATCCCCACTCCTATGGTCATACTCTTAACCTAGTCATTTCAACAATTGCACTCGCCACAAAAACCGTACAATTTCAAATGTCCCACTCTCTCTGCTCTACCCAATACAATCTTCTGAACATCTGATTCCCTATGATTCTTTTTTTTTTATTTTTTTAATTTATTTTATTTTTTATTAAATTTTTTGTTTATTGCAGTAACATTGGTTTATAACATTGTAAAAATTTCAGGTGTACATCATTGTACTTCTATTTCTGCATAGATTACATCATGTTCACCACCAAAATACTAATTACAACCCATCACCACACACATGTACCGAATTATCCCTTTCACCCTCCTCCCTCCCCCCTTCCCCTCTGGTAACCACCAATCCAATCTCTGTCCCTATGTGTTTGTTTATTGTTGTTATTATCTACTACTTAATGAAGGAAATCATACGGTATTTGACCTTCTCCCTCTGACTTATTTCACTTTGCATGATACCCTCAATGTCCATCTATGTTGTTACAAATGGCTGGATTTCATCGTTTCTTATGGCTGAGTAGTATTCCATTGTGTATATATACCACATCTTCTTTATCCATTCGTCCCTTGATGGGCACTTAGGTTGCTTCCAAGTCTTGGCTATTGTGAATAACGCTGCAATGAACACAGGGGTGCATGTACCTTTACAAATTGGTGTTTTCAAGTTCTTTGGATAAATACCCAACAGTGGGATGGCTGGATCATATGGTAGTTCTATCCTTGCTTTTTTGAGGAATCTCCATACTGTTTTCCATAGTGGCTGCACCAGTTTGCACTCCCACCAGCAGTGTATGAGAGTTCCCTTCTCTCCACATCCTCTCCAACACATGTTGTTTCCTGTCTTGTTAATTATAGCTATTCTGACGGGCGTGAGGTGATATCTCATTGTAGTTTTGATTTGCATTTCCCTGATAGTTAGTGATTTTGAACATCTTTTCATGTGTCTGTTGGCCATCTGTATATCTTCTTTGGGGAAATGTCTATTCAGGTCTTTTGCCCATTTTTTAATTGGGTTGGTAGTTTTTTGTTGTTGAGATGCAATTATTAACAGACATAAAAACAGAAATAGACAGTAACACAATAATAGTAGGGGACTTTAACACTCCACTTACACCAATGGATAGATCATCCAAACAGAAGATCAATAAGGAAACATTGGCCTTAAACGACACACTAGAACAGATGGACCTAGTAGATATATACAGAGCATTCCATCCAAAAACCGAAGAATACACGTTCTTTTCAAATGCACATGGAAAATTCTCCAGGACTGATCACATATTAGGCCACAAAACAAGTCTCCATAAATTTAAGAAGATTGAAATAATACCAAGCATCTTTTCTGACCACAACGGTATGAAACTAGAAATCAACTATAGGAAGAAAATCAGAAAAGCCACAAATACATGGAGAGTAAACAAAATGCTACTGAACAACGACTGGGTTAACGAAGAAATCAAAGAAGAAATCAAAAAATACCTGGAGACAAATGAAAATGAAAATACGACATGCCAGAATTTATGGGATACAGCAAAAACGGTTCTAAGAGGGAAGTTTATAGCGATACAGGCCTATCTCAACAAACAAGAAAAATCTCAAATAAACAATCTAACAATGCACCTAAAGGAACTGGAAAAAGAAGAACAAAGAAAGCCCAAAATCAGTAGAAGAAGGGAAATAATAAAAATCAGAGCAGAAATAAATGAAATAGAGACCAAAAAAACAATAGAAAAAATTAATAAAACCAAGAGCTGGTTCTTTGAAAAGATCAACAAAATTGACAAACCTTTAGCTAGACTCACTGAGAAAAAAAGAGAGAAGGCACAAATAAGTAAAATGAGAAATGAAAGAGGAGAGGTTACAACAGACACCTCAGAAATACAAAAGATTATAAGAGAATACTATGAAAAGCTATATGCCAACCAATTCGACAATCTGGAAGAAATGGATAAATTCTTAGAATCATACAACCTTCCAAAACTGGATCGAGAAGAAGTAGAGACTTTGAATAGACCAATCACCAGTAAGGAGATCGAAACAGTAATCACAAACCTCCCCAAAAATAAAAGTCCAGGACCAGACGGCTTCCCTGGTGAATTCTACCAAACATTCAAAGAAGACTTAATACCTATCCTTCTCAAACTCTTCCAAAAAATTGAGGAGAGGGGGAAGCTCCCTAACTCATTCTACGAAGCTGACATTACCCTGATACCAAAACCAGACAAGGACAACACACAAAAAAAGAAAATTACAGGCCAATATCACTGATGAACATCGATGCAAAAATCCTCAACAAAATACTAGCATATCGCATACAACAATACGTTAAAAAGATTATACACCATGATCAAGTGGGATTTATTCCAGGGATGCAGGGATGGTTTAACATTTGCAAATCAATCAACGTAATACACCACATTAATAAAATGAAGAATAAAAATCACATGATCATCTCAATAGATGCAGAGAAAGCATTTGACAAGATACAGCATCCATTTATGATAAAAACTCTGAATAAAATGGGTATAGAAGGAAAGTACCTCAACATAATAAAGACCATATATGAGAAACCCACAGCTAATATCATCCTCAATGGTGAAAAACTGAAATCTATCCCTCTAAGAACAGGAACCAGACAAGGATGCCCACTGTCACCACTCTTATTTAACATAGTACTGGAAGTCCTAGCCAGAGCAATCAGGCAAGAGAAAGAAATAAAAGGGATCCAAATTGGAAAGGAAGAAGTGAAACTGGCACTGTTTGCAGATGACATGATTTTATATATAGAAAACCCTAAAGAATCTACCAGAAAACTTTTAGAAGTAATAAACGAATGTGGTAAAGTTGCAGGATACAAAATCAACATACAAAAATCAGTTGCATTTCTGATTCCCTATGATTCTTGAATATCACTGATAGCTCCAATCCATTATTTCACCGAGAAAATAGAAGCAACCAGAAAGGAACTTCCACAAGCTCCTACCACCACGTCTACCCACCTTCTGGCATCTGTGCACATAGACTCTCTCTTCTTTCCTGCTACGATAGACGAACTGGTTGTGCTTCTATCTAATGTCAGTCTCACCACCTCTGCACTGGATCCAGCCCCTCTTCCCTACTCTAGAACTTCACTCCTGCAATTGTTCTTCTCTCCTGCATTATTAATTTTTCCCCTTTCACTGGATCATTTCCATTGCATCAAATATACTATAATATTTCTCATACATAAAAATCCTTCCTAGACCCATATCCTCCTTCAGCTGCTACCTATTTTCCCTGTTCCCCTATATAGTGTCCTTCACTGGTGTTTTCTCATCTCCCTGAATTCTAAATGTTGGAGTGTCTCAGAACTCCACTCTTCTTTGTCTACACTCACCCCAGGGGATCCACTCAGTTCCATGACTTTAAATACTTTCCATATACTGCCAAATTTATATGCCCTGCCTGGACCTCTCCCCTGAACTATAGACTCATATATAACTGCCTGCTCAGTGTCTCCATTGGATGTCCAATAGGCATCTTAAACTTAATATGTTCAGAAAAGAACTATTGATTTTCAGCCTCCAACCCCCAGATCTGTTCCTCCTATAGTTGCCCCTGACTCAATAAATGGAGCTCTGTTCTTCCATTAGTGCATGCTAAAAATCTTGGTTACACCTTCATCCCTGTTTTTCTCTTACAGACCTTACCTGGTCCATCAGAAAACAAAGGAGATCAAGAGTCCTGAAAGGTTATTTCACCCAGGCCAGAAAAAAGTCCTGAATCACCAAAGAATACTTCCCTCTAGTGCCCAGAATTGTTACATAATCTAGGTGTATTCACCCTTACTTCAGCAAATATATTTGAAGCATTTACCACTTTCTGGGCAATGTTATATGTGCTAGAGATATAGAAAGGACAAACACAGGTAAAATTTCATGGAGCTTACTTTCTGCTGGGAGGAGACCAAAAACTCATCAGATGGTTAAAGAAAAATACTTCAGGGTAAGGAGACAGAAAGTAATGAAGGATGTTGTTTTAGATAGGGTGGTGATGGAAGCTTCTGTGAGAGATGACAGCGAAGCATAGACATTTAAGCATTGAACCATGCAGATATCTGGGAATAAATTATTCAAGCAGGAGGGGAATGTGCAGAGGTCCTGAGGCAAAAGCATTCTTGGGGTGTCCCAGGAGCAGAATGAAAGCGTGTGTAGCTAGAGTGAAGTGAGTGAGGTGGGCAGTGGTGGGAAATGAGACCAGAGAGAGAGCTGGGGCGAGATCACGTAGGCTTTGCAGCCCAAGAAAGGGATTTGGAATTTTATTCTAGCAAGTAGGAAGCCAATAGAGGGTTTTGCACAGAGGCACATCATGATCTGACTTATATTTTAAAAAGATCAGCATGACAGCTGGGTGAAGAGTGGACTGTAGCAGGGAGAGAGTGGAAACCAGGAGACCAGTTAGGGGGCCTAGTCCATTAATCTAGGTGCAGGAAGATGGTACCTGAATTAGATGGTTACTGTGGAGATGGCAGGAAGTACTGGATTTAGAATTCATTTTGAACGTAGAGATGACAAGGTTTGCTGAGCACATGTCACGTGAATAATTTATATTTATTGATTGAATAGATACCCACAGTATTCTGGGGTTAGGCAGGACTTTCCCCGGATGAAACATCCCTGTCGTTGACTCCCCCTTTGTTTTCTTTCCATGCTCACTTGCAGCCGTCTGATGACTAATACTTTGTTCACATCCCTTGACTCTAAGGAGGGGTGTCCTGAACATTGGACACTGGGATATTGTTGCTGGAAAATATCTACAACTTTAACTTAGTAAATTGGGATTCTGGATTATTTATAATTCTTTTACCATTTTTCCTCAATCTGATCATTTCTCTTTGTGCTAATGAAGTTGAGCTCCAAATCTGGAAACTTGAGGCCCAAATCACGGAACATGGTAGTCTCACATGGTCCTTTCACACTGTCAGCCCATTCTGAGCCATTAATTGGACTCTTTTTTTGAGAAGTTTTTCTCATTTTAGCAATATATACTTCTTATTACTCTTCAAATTCATATTGTAAAATTTCTAATATGTGGAATTAATATAATTAGGTAAGAACCCAGTTATCACTGTCAGAAGATTTATAGAGTTCTTCATTTCCAAGTCCTTTTCTTCAATTCCAAGGGCAGCAATAATGCCTACGAGGGCCAGAGCAAGGGTGAGGCAAGTGAGCTGCGTAGGGTGTGACATTTAAGGAAGCCTTCACTCTCAGGGCCGTGGAAGTGCAGGGTGGGCACCTGAGGATGAGGGCCTCCTGAAACATTGTGCTCTGGGCACCTCAATTGCCTCACCATAGTCCTGGCCCTGCTGCCTACAGAGAAGCATTTTGGTTTATTAACCAGGCAGCTGTAGCATCAAGAGCAGGACCAGTTCCCCACTGTTTGGCCATGACTGTGCAACAGAAAGCTGCTCTCAGAGAAAGCAAATGGCATGGAGAGGAGCCATGTTCTGGGAAGCTCTGCCAATTTAGAAATTAAAACCAGTGGGAAAATGGTGACGAACATTATGGAGTTTTGCTTCATAATCAACTCAACAAGCCACTGACATTCCATTTGTTGAGGGCTACCTGGGCCTAGTAATCATATCTATAGGATTTCTATCTTGTTTGCAATTCCTCAGGTATAGCATTTAAAAAACACTTATTCTCTACCATGTGCCTTCTTTTTATATATTACAAAAGTTAACAGAACAAATAACGGCTGCAGTGTAAATGCTTTGGACAATCAGGTAAGGGCTTATTTTTAAGGTTGGGTTAACAATTTCCATTTTAACAATGAGCCCGAATTGACCGAGTGATTCTAAATTAGCTCTTTAGTTTTTACCCTTAACCACTGATAATGCCACTATTAATTTCAATTATTTAGAGGCAACATTAATATGTGTGAAACAAGAACAGCGATAAAGACAGAAAGGAATAAATTACTTGCTGCAAGACAGAATGACATTTTGACTGGCACAGAGATTTTTTTCTTTCATACACTTTGTGCTTTGACATTTCACTTGGCACAAATGTTCCACAAATTCTTGACCTAATCTGATGTACTGTTGTTGAGCAATTGCTGACACGACACGTTTTAACCTCAAGCTCACTGGATTCCAAATGTTACGTTTTCCTGTCAATTAGGATAGGACGACCTCCAAAAAACAGTCGAGGCAAAAGTCTATGTACCTAGGAGGTTAAGTGTATTTGCCCAGAATGGAGAAAGAATAGCTGGAATTAGGAGCTGGGTGCGGGATGGGAGAGGAGGTATCATTCAAACCAATTGTGGGGGGAAAAGAGGGCCGAAGACAGATCCCTAGGAAACCCCAAGGTCTTGCAAGAGACAACATCCTCAAACATAAAGCATCTAGAAATAAACCTAACAAGAACTATGACAGATATGACAAGAAATGTAAAACTTAGAAGAGATTTAAATAATTGAGAAATACATTATCTTCCTAAAAGGGAAGACTATATTGTGTAAAAATGTCACTTCTTCTCAAATTACTTTTTAGGTATAACTTGACTGTCTCTGGGCCTCACTGCCTGTGGGTATTGGAAAGAGGTCACATTTGTATTAATACCTAGATTTTGCTAGCTCATTGGCTTCTATTGACATCTTCTGCCTCCCATTCTTTACTCAAGAATAAGCCAACTCACGATGCTCTCCTCTGATCTCCTTTTTTCAGAGCCATATCAGTTAGAAATGCTTTCAGCTGCAAGTAATAAAGCACCTCCACCAACAGTGGTTTAAATAATAAAGATGTTTATCTCCCATCATTAGTCCAGATGTGATGCATTGGCTTATTCAACAAAATCGTCAAGGACCTAGGCTCTTTCTATGTTTCCACTCTTGCCAACCCGGGAAAATTGCTTTTGTCCTTAGGCTGTTGCCTTGTGGATGCAAGTCACAAGAATCACAGCTCTAAGCACAATGTCCACCCTAATCACATTTAAGGAAAGATGAAGGGGCAGGGATAAAAGGGCTTTCTTCTCACAAGGCTATGTCTTTCTTATCAGGCAAGACAATTTTTTTCTAGAACCACCCTCAGGAGACCTCCCCTTATATCTCATTGGCCAAAGCTGGGTCACATTGCCCACCTCTAGACCAATCACTGTCCAAGGGGAACTGCAACTGCCGTTTGGCTTTGACGGAATATGATTCATCCACGGGTGCTGGGAATGTGGCTTCCAGAATAAACTGTGGTTCTGTTAGCTATGAAGAAGGGGACATGGCTGTTGGGTAGGCAACCAACAGCATTTGCCCAAAGATGCAATACCCGTAGCAATTTGAGAGAGGCTCCTCACAAGACCACAGCTCTGCTGGCTGTTCCAGACTCTTCTTTGATCTGCAAGGCACAGACACTCTTTCTTATGGTTGTTCCCACTCCTCAGAGTGTCAAAGCTTCTTGGCTGCCTGCAGCAAAGAGGGACAGGGTGGCCTTCTCAGCAGTGTGCACTGTGCTGTCTGGATCCCGCAACAACACTCCTTGTGACCAGTCTTGCACGAGTACTCACAGAAACAGCTCCTGTAGCTCCTGCCTCTGATCCCTCTTCCATGGAGACTTTGTGGCACAGCCTGCTGGTGGGCTCCCTCATCATCCATTCTCATCTCGTTCCTCCCGTTCCAATCTAGAGGCTGGAAGCGAAACACCATTTCATAGCCTCCTTTGCAGGGAAGGGTAGTCATGTGTGTGACAGTTTTGGGTAATGCTATTTAAGCAGAAACTTGATAGGGGTTTCTGGAAAAACTTTGCTTTCCTGATAAAATCCTTGGCTTCAGCTTGGATCACCATGATACTTAAGTTTAACATGATTCTAGTCAAAGTACGAATGGGAATTTTTAGGCGGGATTCTTATTAATTTTATTAATTATTTATAAATTTATAATTTATTCATAATTTAAATTATATTATATTTATAATTTATTAATAATTTTAATTAATTTAAAATAATTTATTAATGGGATTTTTAGGGGACAACAAAATTATTCTCAAGTTTACCTGGAAGAATACACAAGTGAGAATAGCTAGAATATTAGGGAAAGGATTATACAAAAGTAATTTCCTTTTTGTTTCTTCCAACACTTTTATATTTTGAAAAGACTTCCTAATGCTGAAATCCATTAAATATTTACTTATTTTTTCCTGGTTTAATTTTTATATTAAAAAATTATGTATCAAAAATCACCAAAGGAAACTTATGAGGCAAACAACAAACTGGGAAAAGTCTCCCTGTTTCAGCATGGTGACACAGGAGCATTCTATCAGGGGTAAGGATGAGAGCCAGTGTTACTGGAGTATGGAGTCTCCTTTATACCACAAGCTGGTATTATTATCCCCATGTATTATTATTGTTATTATCTTCATTTTGTCAGTGAAGAAATTAAGAATTAGGTAACTTGCCCAAGATCAAGTGGGATGGACTGAAATCCAAATCTAGGTGTTTCTGATGATAAAAAGCCAAAGTCTGTGCTCTTTCTACTACACCCCACTGCTGATGAAATCTTAGCTGAGAAAGGTTAACTTTTCAACTGAATTAGAAATAATCAGAGGTGTGGGGCAGAAGAGGGTGATTTCAGAGATATGGAGGGCGGGAGGGGTTTACATTAAAGAGGAAAGATGGAAATGAAAGTTATTTACACACATAGTCCTAGATCCTTGGGTCTAGGATCATTGGGAATGGGCAAGTAGGAAAGATGGACCCCAAATCCGTGTTGCCTGTGACCTGGACTGAATTCTTGGTCACATATAGCCAAGGCAGTATATGGTGGAAAGTGCACAGACGTTTTATATCCAACAGATCTTTGATGATCCCCTTTCATCACTTACTAACCACATGTCAAAATGAAGATAAAACTGAATCCTTAAGTATTCCAACCACAGCCTCCATCAAATTGCAATTTTCTCTCCTCCAAGGATATTGAGGTTGGGGCTCTTGCTCCCAACATTCAGATTCCTGCCAGATTGCACTCCCAGACACCAGTGGTATAGTCCCAGAGCTATATTTAAAGATTTAGGTATAGCCATGAAACTTCTTTGTTGTCAACAAGAATCCAATAAGCACAACTTTATTCTGGTTGCAAGTATCCACCCAAACTTCATGCATTAAATACTCTACACTCTTTTTCCTGGCTTAACATTGTGTAAAGATTGCACAATTGCACCCACAGCCATCCAGAGAATAGTATTTTTTCATAGGTGTATTATATTTAAACAGGAGTGGCCATTGTGTATTGACAAAGGTAAAACGAAATTAAATAAAAACAGTTATGCTTACCATGGATAATTTCTATCGGTACTATTCATATGGCTGAATAATAAAATCCATGATGGAATAGTTCCATTTAAAACTAATGTTGCTCAACTTATGGCCGGCTTTTCAGTCACTTTCTTACTCAACACAATTATAGGCATAAATAATTTGAATTGATTAAATTTGAAAATGAAAAATTCAATTTATGAAAGGTTACAAAGCACAGTAAAATGTGGCAAATTTCTATTTATAGGTAAAGATCAGATAGCACATGGAAATTGACTTACATTATTTGCAAAGAAATTCTTAATACAAGTAATATGATAATGAAGCACCAGCTTATCAAACTGATCAATAGACAGAACCGAAGATTATCACAATAACTTTTTTCGTAAGTGACTAATATGAGAATTTATATTATTTATCCTCTTCTTATATATATATTAATGAACAAGAACACACAATTAAAAATGGCTATATTCTTTTCCTCGTTTAGTGTATTTGCTTACTATTTTACAATCGCTCTGAGCTATTGCTTTGATGTCTATAAAAGCTATAATTTTGCTACAAACTTTGAAACTAATTTAGAAACAATTCGATGCCCAATTTTTCAGTAAACAAGGAAACAAGCAGGTAAAACTAATCACAATGCATTAGTATGAACATGTTTAAAGAGTGTGTGTTGGTAGAAAAAACATTCTTGCATCAGATGGTTCTTAAATATTTTTAATGCCATATTTATATACGAGACACACATATCAAGGCAGTCCTGGTACATAGTAGGTGCTTAGGAAATGTTTGTTGGATAAATAATTAACTCAGTTTACCAAACAAATGAGTGCTCATCATCATGTCATAGACACACTTTCTAAAAATTATGCAATTTTAAACCTTAAAAAAGTATTCTAATGATGTATGGCATATTTACTGGATGGGGGAGAGTACGAAGTCCTCAGAAAAATGTTACTTCATATCTGTTTTCTTTGTTGCATGGCATGTCAATTTTAACTGTCTTTTCCAGACCCCCTTCCATTTCTGCACCTGTGAACTTAAATATTATTAGAAAGGTTCTGTCCTTCCCCTAGGGAAGCCTCGTTTATCACTTCTTATTTTAGAAATAATCACTGTTGGATTAGATGCACTTGTACAATTTTTTCTGGCTTTTCAAAACTTCCTATAAAACTGCTTTCATTATGGACCCCCAGACCTGAAAGAACACTGTACACTAAATTCTACTTTCATTTTCCAGTTTATTCTACTGCTTCTTAGTGGGTCATAATGTTTGGTTTCCTAATTCATTTTAAGTCTCTCTCAAATCCGTATAATTTTGTCGCATGCCTCATACCAAACATTTAGTGAATATCCAGTCAATCCAGTTGCATGTTTACATTATTAGAGTTAAAAAGGACTTTCTTTACTTCACTAGACGAGTTAGCCTGACGGGTGTTCTTATTTGAGGACATAGAAAGCATCACTCCTGCAGGGAATGTCATCAGGGACCACCAGATATCCTGAGCAAAACAGGCTCCAGGTGGTTGGGGTAGGAATGGGGTACAATGAGCGGGGCCTAGCGTACCTGAGGATTTAGCTATGAAGAGCTTACACCAATTGCTTGAATAGACTTTACTCAAAACTTTTATTTTTGAGAGGGGGAGGGAGGCTGGTCATGGGAGGTGTCCCATTATGGAGTACTCTGCTTCTGCTTCTTAGCTTCTCTTTTCCTGAGGGCCTTGAGAACATCCACATAAGTGCCAGAAAGTGCAGTTCTGCTCTACCCAGCCCCCAGGTACCAAATGCTGGATTGTCCATCCATTTCCCCATTCCCCCTTCCCAACAGGCCCACTTTTACTTAGGCACCCACCTCTCCTCCACCAGTCCACCACAGCCTACTGCTCAAGAGAAGCTGACCCTCCCTCACTTCCAGGTCTGGGCCTGATTTGTCCAAAGGGACCCTCATCCCTTTTTTCAGGGATTGGGCAATGAATGGGCATGTGATCCAATTTGAGCCAATGAGGTGTGAGGAGAGGTTTGCTAGGACTTCTGGGGAAGGACTTCAATTTCCAGGAGTGCTCCTGGCAGCAGTCAACTTTCTCTTCCTACAGCTGTTGTTACACACAGTTGTGAGCCGAGACTGGCTGCAGCCATCTTACTTCTAGCCTGAGGAGGAAGCCAAAGCACAGAGGAGGGCATTGCTAGAAGGCAGAGTAGGTGAATGCATCCTACCTTTTTTTTTTTTTTGGTGAGGAGATCAGCCCTGAACTAACATCCGCCAATCCTCCTCTTTTTTTTTTTTTTTTTTGCTGAGGAAGACGGCCCTGGGCTAACATCGGTGCCCATCTTCCTCCACTTTATATGGGACGCCGCCACAGCATGGCTTACCAAGCAGTGCGTTGGTGCGCGCCCGGGATCCGAACCAGTGAACCCCGGGCCGCCGCAGCGGAGCGCGCGCACTCAACCGCTTGCGCCACCGGGCCGGCCCCTGCATCCTACTTTTTAATCCATAATCTGGGAAGGCAGTCTTTGTCCTTTCTGTACCTCCCTTCCTTCCACGAAGAGGGACTTTTAAAAAAAGTTGTGGTAAAATGTACATAACGTAAAATTTTACTGTTAGCTATTTTAAGCAACCATCACCACTACCCATCTCCTGAACTTTTTCATCATCCAAAACTGAAACTCTGTACCTATTAATCATGGAGAAGGAATTTTAATCCGGCTGGATTCCAGAGTGTAGACTGGGGCCTTGCTTCCTAGAGGAAGAGGTCACAGTGTGTTTGAATGTCATACATACAGGAGTGGCTTTCTCTCTGGTATTTCCTTCCACCCACAAAGCAGGAGGGATGAGCTATGTTAAGGCCTGCCTCCATGGGGCAGGCCTAGACATCTTGGTCCCTCCACTTCTACTTCTGTGAGAAAGTACTGAGAGAGGGCTGGTGGTCAGGTAGACAAAAAAAAAAAAAATCATTCGTTGTTTATCTGAAATTCAAATTTAACTGGTAATCCTATATTTTTATTTGCTAAATCTGGCATGCCTAGGTAAGGAGAATGCAACCCATTGAATTTGGTGACTGGAGGCCTTGCAGGACCCCTGACAACAGCAGTAGACACCAGTGTCTGGCAATAAGGATTGAGCAAGAAGCTGGCTACCTCAGCAGAGATTAGCGTGGAGAGAGGACTGTGGGCCCAACTGACGCTCCATTTCCTCATTCCTATTGCCAGGATGGAACAAAAACTGCACCTCACACCCCACACCTCACCTGAAACTACATTGTGGGTGGGGGAGGAGAACAGAGAGAGAATCCTAAACTGGTTGAGTATTAACCCAGAAGGACCTGAGAGAAAAAACTGGAAAGTGACTGAGTTACTCTGCATTGGCAAGATGAAGCAGAAATGAGAATTTAAGAACTAAGTTCAGTTACAGTGTAATGAAGTCACATTTTCCACATCTGTGTCTGTGAGTGAAAATTTGTACCTGCTATAGATAAAAAAATGGGACTGATGAAATTGTCTCCAAGGTCCCTTCTGTATCAACAATTCCATAGCCATAGAGATGAAGCTTGAGGCCTTTGAAGGAAGAGTTAGGCCAGAGTGGGGGCATTTCAAAAACCCCTATTGAGTGCCTGGTTACAGGAGATCCCGAAAATGGGCCTGGGTGGAAAGAGGTGCGAGAAAATCATGACCATTGCGTGTGTAAGCTGTCCCTGTGTGTTCTGAGCTTGTCGCTACTTAAACATTCAAAGTTGAGAACTTTAGCAGCTAGAGTTAATTATTATTAACAGTGAGAGGCAGCTGGTTTACACTGAGTATGCTGATTTAAGAGCTGTTTTCTTAAGGGAACTAGGAATGGGCTGTTTAGGGAATCAACGGTGAACAAACACATTTTTACAGGGAGAGCCACAAAGTACCCTCTCAACCCGGGAAGTTTGAAAGCCGAGAGAATCATTGCAGAGTGCACCACGTTTAGCTTCCTTCCTAAGAGAGCAGTACATGCTGCAAGCACAGTGGGTTCTCCCTGCTTGCAGAGAGGGTGAAAGGCTTGATCCGGGGCTCCCCTACCCTGCAGAGGAGAAAGGGTACCTAAACAGCAGGGAAGACACACCAGGTGGGAATCCAGAAAGAAAGCCTTTCTAAGAGAGGAGGTAGGTTAAGCCAATTTCAAAAAGCTTGAGAGGAAAACAGTGATCCAGTGAAGGGGCTGGTGGAGGAGAAATGTCTCTACCTGGGGCCAAGGAGGCAGTTTTGTGCTCCTGCCCAGCAGCACCCCACACTCATCGACAGCAGCAGCACTGGGAGGAACAGAAGCGAGCAAGGCTGTTCCTGCCCAGTGAGGAAGAGGTGAGTCATGGAGGCTGGTGACCAACTCCCTCTGGGGGAACCCCGAGGGCTGACACAGGGAGTGGGAGTGAGTTGTCCTGCTGGAGCATGCCGGCAAGCAGGATGTGGCTGACGCCCACCAGTATATATCAGTGCTGTTGATCAATACTCACACCTGTAGATTTATATGTGAAAGAGTGAGCACTGGAGGTAGAGGAACCCTGCCATATATATCTTTATTGACTTTGAAAGCCCTTGTAAAATACATGGAAGCTTAAGAGTAGAGATGGGCAAAGGCCATAAACATGTCACCCTCCATTTTAAAGGTTGCCACTTGTGAAGAATAATGAGGAGTGAAGATTGAAATATTGGTTACTCCCGGTGTTAACTAGCAGGCTTTAGTTTTCTAGATTGTAGCTTTTGATACTAGCACTTCTGGCAGAGATTACTGAGTGCTTTGCACTAAATCTGGGAAGGCCTGTTTGACAGGAAACACCTACCTAATTGAGAGATTCCATCCAAAATTGGAAGGAGTGGGGAGAAATTGGTCTAATAAAACCATGAAATCAAACATCGTGGAGGATAATCACTATAGCACAAAGGAATGTGAAATCAGAGAGATTTCCAGGTGAGAGCATCCAGTAAATGGGTTAGAAGCAGTGTCCGTAGGCTTCGAGATCTATTCAGTATGGTGCAGAATCTGGGAAACAAAGTGTATTTAACATTTTTACACAGTGAGTAAACATAATCCCATAGGGATGGGATGCAGTGGGAACCAATGGCTGGCCCAGGCCTGTCATACCCGTGAGACAAGGCTTGGGAAGGCTAAAGCTCAGAACAAGCCAAAGCTTGTGGGAAAAAAAAAACGCTAAAGGCAAGCAAAAGCTTTTTTATAAAAGCTGTTTGGAGCAAGAGGAATATAGAGGGTGTCAGCCTGCTGTTTGGGAAGTTTAGTGTAACGTTCGCAGATGATAAAGACCAAGGGAGAATACACTGTCTGAGTGTTGCTTCTGTCTCCTCCAACAAGAGAATGCTTTTCAAGCTCCATAGAGCCCAACAATACACAATGGAGAAGAACAGAAAGGAGAAGTGATCCAGGCTCCAAATACTTACCTGTCAGGGATGTGCTTGCTGAAAAATTGTTGTTAATTAAGTTGGTGCACAAAATGAAGAATGGCGAGGAGATAAAAGAGAACTTTACACAAAGGGATTTGAATACTTATTTTAGAAGATCCCCTTTATGTGGACTATCCTCTCCCAGCACTCCAGGGAGTATCTGCCAGGCTTCATGAGCTGGCCTTGCCCTCCCACCTGCAAACTCGATTAATGCCATGTTACAGAGAAAGAGTATAACAGAAGTTAAACCTGCAGATTACAGATCAAGGTCATAAGCCCTGCTAACTTTCCATTCTTGAAGGTAGGTGCATGGAGCAGAAAAGGTGGGAGAGCAATAGGAGGTCCTCTGGTCCTTGGGGCAGGGGAGGGAGCCACCATGTCATTCTCTGCTAAGTTGACACCTGTTCTCAGCAGGTGACTTAATCACTAATCCCTTAAAATAGCAGCTTGTTCCCTAAGCATTCTGGTTTCCTAGTGAAAAAGGCTCTTCAGTGGTTTCTTTTAAAAGAGCCATACCTAGTCATAGCAAGAAATTTGGGAAAATATTTTGGAAAGCACAAATAATTAAAAAAATCAACTTTGACCTCATTTTCTAGAAATTGCCTCTGTTAACATTTTCTTTTATAATGTTTATTATTTTTCTCTGATAATAGTAGGGCATACACAGGATGAAAATTTGGACTATAGAGAAAAGCTTAAAGAACAAAATAAAAACCAACTGTAATTCCACCACTGTTGATATTATGATATTTTTCCTTCTAGTCTTTTTTCTCTGTACACATATACACAAACGCATACATATATAAATTTTTAATAAAATATGAATCATATTTGCAGTTTTGTATTCTATTTTTTGCACTGAAAATTAGATCCTGAGCATTTTCTTTATCATTAAATGCTGTTCGAGAACATGATTGTAATTGGCCATCTGCTGTTTTACTGTGCCACAGTTCATCTAACCATTACTTGGCTTGTTTCCAGTTCTTCACCATTTGAAAATAATGTCATTATAAACATTCTTGTATGCAAATCTTCACTTTGGATCAATTTCTTAAGGTTGAATTACTAGGTCAAAGACCATGGACATTTTTGAGGCTTTCAATATATAATGCTGCCTTGTCCTCTGGGAAGGTTGTGACACTTCACCTGCCCCCGACCCCCACGGGCAAGTGAGAACTCATTTCTTGTCAACTTCTATTAGATTTGCAGTTTCTCTTTGATGCTTCAAGGCATCCCTGCCTTGTGCAATCCCATCGCACCACTGCCATCTTGTGTTCTCCCTCTGTGGCTTTTCTAGGGAGAGAGGACATTCTGGTGCTTGGAATAGTTGAAATGTTCTCTCTATATTCCTCCAAAGACCTTTACTGCTCCATGGCTGTTTTTATGTTTGCTTTGAGGTGATATGCATTTCCTTCAGTTTGACCAGCTGGGAAGCTCCTACCTGTCCTTCTTGGACTCCGCTCAGAGTTTGTCTCCTCTGCAAAGCTTCCTCTGACACTCCAGGTTGGTTTAGGAGCCTCTCCTCTGTACTCTGCTCAGTCCTTCCCCTGTCAAAGCACTTGTCAATTGAACTGTGTGCTCAACTGTCTCCTCTCCAGATGTGAGCTCCCTAAGGGTAGGGATGTGTCTTTTTTCTCTGTATCTTCCTTGCTTGACACTGGATCTGGCAGATGTGGCTATTCAATAGATGCTGAATAAATGCTTACTTTATTTAAAAAGTCCTTGAAAATTCATCTCCATTTCCATATCCTGTCTTCCATCTCATTTCCCCTAAATGTACTGAGAGTTTTTCTACTTATACCTATAAGGATCCTTATACATATAAGGATCTTACTTATCCTTATCCTTATACTTATAAGGATCTAGTAGTTCTATTTATTTTATTTTATTTATTTTTCCAGTTTTATTAAGATATAATTAACATGTATCATTGTGTAAGTTTAAGGTGTATGATGTGATGATTTGATACACGTATATATTGGGAAATGATTTCTACAGTAAGGTTAGTTAACACATCTACCACCTCACACAGCTACTTTTTTTGTGTGTGTGTGGTAAGAACTTTTAAGATCTACTCTCTTAGCAAATTTCAAGAACATAATATAGTATTATAAACTATAGTCACCAGGCTCTACATCAGATCCCCAGTGCTTACTCACCTTACAACTGGAAGTGTGTGCCCTTTAACCAACATCTCCCCATTTCCCCCATTGCAGCCCTAGCAACCATCATTCTATTGTCTGTTTCTAAGAGTTTGGCTTTTTTAGATTCCACATATAAGTGAGATCATGCAATACTTGTTTTTCTCTTCTGACTTATTTCACTTAGCACAATGCCCTCAAGGTTCATCCATGTTGATGCAAATGGCAGGATTTCTTTCCTTTTTATGACTGAATAATATTCCATTGTATATACATACACATTTTCTTTATACATTCATTCATCAATGGACTGTTAGGTTGTTTCCATGTCTTGGGTATTGTAAATAATGCTGCAATGAATATGGGTGTGCAGATATCTCTTTGAGATAGTGATTTCATTTTCTTTAGATATACCCAGAAGTCGGATTGCTGGATCATATGGTAGTTCTATTTGTAATTTTGGGGGGAACCTCCATACCGTTGTCCCTAGTGGCTGCACCAATTTACATTCTTACCAACAGTGCACAAGGGTTCCCTTTTCTCCATATCCTCTCCAACACTTGTTATTTCTTGTCTTTTTGATGATAACCATTCTAACAGGTGTGTGGTGATATCTCATTGTGGTTTTGATTTACATTCTCCTGATGATTAGTGATGTATGTCTTCTTTGGAAAAACGTCTATTCAGGTCCTTTGGCCATTTTTAAATTGGATTTTTGTTTTTTTGGCTGTTGAGTTGTATGAGTTCCTTATATATTTTGGGTATTAACTCCTTATCAGATATACGATTTGCAAATATTTTCTTCCATTCTGTACGTTGCCTTTTCATTTTGTTGATCGACCATTTTTTTTGCTGTGCAGAAGCTTTTTAGTTTGATGTAGTCCCACTTGTTTATTTTTGCTCTTATTTCTTGTGCTTTGTGTGTCATATGAAAATGTTGCCAAAACCAATTTCAAGGAGTTTTTCCTCTATGTTTTCTTCTAAGGGTTTTATGATTTCAGGTCTTGCATTTAAGTCTTTAATCCGTTTTGAGTTACTTTTTGTCAGTGGAGTAAGATAGGGTTCTAGTTTCATTCTTTTGCATATCCAGTGAATATCCAGTTTTCCCAACACCATTTATTGAAGAGATTATCTTTTCTCTATTGAGTATTCTTGGCTGTCTTGTCAAATATTAGTTGACTGTATATGCGTGGGTTTATTTCTGGGCTCTCAATTCTGTTTCATTGGTCTATGTGTCTGATTTTATGCTAGAACCATACTCATTCGATTACTATACCTTTGTAGTACAGTTTGAAATCAAGAAGTGTGATGTCTCCAGCTTTGTTCTTTCTCAAGATTGCTTTGGCTATTTAGGGTCTTTTGTGGTTCCACGTAAATTTTAGGACTGTTTTTCTATTTCTGTAAAAAATGCCATTGAAATTTCAATAGGGATTGTATTGAATCTATAGATGGTTTTGGGTGGGTGGCAGTTCATAGTCCTTGTTTGATAACCTAGGGTTGACCTTGGGGCACCAAAAAAGGAAGAAGGGAAGGAAAAGGAATTAGCAAGAGAAAGAGAGAGAGGAGAAATAGATCAGAATGTAAATTATTATACTTTATATTTCTATGTGGTTTTACAGTTTACAGTGTTCTTTCATGCACTGTGGCAATTCTAAGCCCCCTCCTGGAAAGGATGGACCTTCATGCTACACGCTTTAATAGCACTCTGTATCATCTTCCATAGCACCTCTCACAATTGTCGGCACATAATTATCAGTGTTCACTGATGTATCCCCAATACCTAGCACAGAGCTCAATGCAGTGTAGCTATTTAGTAAATATTTATGAACTCTGAGAAAAAGCATTTTATCTCTATCCTATAGCTATATCTTTAGAGAGTTGACATTTCAGTATAGGGAGTTGAATTTCAAGTTTGGTGCTTTTTCTGATACACATCAGCTAATGTAGTGGACGTTTTTTCCCCTGGGAAAAATATGAAAGTGGGAAAAAAATGGAAGAGGAGAATAAGGGAGGGAAAGAAGAGAGGGAAGAGGGGAGGAGGAAATCGTAAAGATGGAGAGAAGTGGTTTGCAAATGACACCTTGATGATGAAGGGAGGACAAATGCAGAGCATTGACTCATATAGGATATGGCATTTTGTTGCTCCATCAAGCTTGGTAAACCAAGATTCCACTCAGAACTGATGTATTTTTAAAACTAGTCAAACTTAAGAATTCAATGGTACTTTTTCACACTATGGATTTCCGTAGTCTCAGGCCAATCAATGATTAAATCACCACAGCTTTGAGAATGTACAAGTGGCAGTGGGAGAAATTGTTCTCCTAGTGGTGACCTCCAGAGAATCCATGGGCAGGATCAAGCTGCCTCCTCCTGGCTTCGTACAACTTGGTGTAGAGGGCTTAGATGAAGCTTTTCTGTAGACAGGGAGATGTGCCTTCTGGAGTGGTACAGATGAAGACCAACAAATGCTGTGACACAGATGTTACCACTTTCCCTTTTGTAGCACTTTTGAACTCTTGGGAGGCAGCACAGCATAGAGGTCAAGAGTACAGGCTGTAGAGCCAGACTGCCTGGCTGGAATCTTGGTTCAATCACTTCCTTATTGTGTAATCTTGGACAAGTTACTTAACCTCTCTTTCATAAAGTGGGAATAATAAAAGTATATAACTCATTGGAATGTTGTGAGGATAATGGGATAATGCATATAAAGGGCATAGAACAGAGTCTTGCCCAGGGTCAGCATTCAGTATATGTTGAATATCTTTGTTAGGATTGCCTTCAAGCTCCAGACATGGAGGAAAGTGTCTGCAGTTCTGTCCAGTAAGCAATGGGCATGGCACCATTTTCCATTCCCTGAGGTCCTCTAAGAATTCCTAGGCACCTGAAGGACACCCATAGGGCCATACCTCATGGCAGCCTGCCCTTAGCCAATGCTTCTGGGAAAGTGGATAGACTCTTCAGGATCCATTGACAGCCAGCCCCTTAGGTTTCTTCACCCTCTACCCCCACCTCAGCTGGGTTCCAGAGGTTACGTGGCATTCTCTTCCCTTAACTTGCCTTTGATATTCACTTTAAGATGGCACCGGACACAAGGGTGGAATTGGACACCTGGGGATCTACTACAGACACCCCAAAAGCTAAGTCCTAGAAAATTCAGCAATTAGAGTTCATTACTTTCTCAGGCACGCTAATTACAATTACTAATTACATTAATTAGAGCCAGCAAGTGTTTGGCCAAGTTGTTTGGCCAGCATGTTGTCCATTTGGTGGCATCTATCTATCTATCTAAATTTAGATCTATCCGTCTAAATTTGAATGCCTTTAGTCAGGGCATATACTTCCCAATCTGTTGACACATTTATGTTACTGGCTGGAGCAGACAGGTGCCCCTATTTTAGATAATTCAACTCAACAGCAACTTTACCTAATGCTGGCATTTATTTGTCACTGGTAAATTTTTTGATTATAATGGGCCACAAGCTCCTCTGCAACTCCTCTCTTACTCTAGGTCTTCATTGTATACCTTGCGCTGTCTGAGCTCCTCACCAGGGTTTACCAGGCCCTCTGTGACCTGGTCCCTGATCACACCTCCATTTTCATCTCTTGCCCCTGCTCAGCACTCACCCATGCCCCCATCTAGACCCAGAACTTTAAGCTCCAGCCATGTGAGCCAGAGTGGTTCTTGGCACTCTTTATGCATATATTTACCTCCTTGCCTTTACTTATGCTGTCTCTCCTCACATCACCTGCCTAATCTCTGTTCATAGTTTAGGACTTAGTTCAGGCCTTACATCCTTCTGGAAGCTTTGTCTGATTCCCTTGTGGTGGTCAGATTCTCGCCTCGATTTTTCCATAATACTCCGACCAAATCTCTATCCTGGTCCTTATACACGGCGTCATAATTTATGTACTGTATTTTTATCCCTCACTAGACTTATACCTTCTTGACAATAGAAATGATATCTTACCTACTTTCCAATGCACACAGTAACTGGTACAGACTAGGCTCTCAATAAGTGTTTGTTGAATGAATTCCTGGATGACTATGATTAAAGATATAAAAAACAAGCAATAAAAAGGATGAGAAATTTATGAGACACTATTAAAAAGACTGACAGAACCAAAAGACAGAATTAACTCTACTTTATAGATATGACAACATTATAGTTGTTGAAATTAAAAACAGATGGATTAAACAGCAAATTAGACAGAATTGAAGAGAAAATTGATGAACAGAATTGAAGAGAAAATTGATGAACTGAATTGCAGCCCAGAGAAATTAAAGACATAAAACATGAAAGAGAACTTAAGACACACAAGCACACACATACATACACACACAAAGAGAAAGAAAGAGAGAGAGAGAGAACTATCTAAAGACTAAAGTAAAAGAAATCGTAGAGAAATAATATTTGAAGAGATAATGGCTGAGAATTTACTGGTTTGATAAAAGACAGAAATTCTTTGATTCAGGAAGCACGCATCTTGAGCAGGATAAACAAGGAAAATCCACATCTAGACAAATGAAAATGCAGAACATTAAAGGGAGGAAAATATCGTAAAAGCAGCGATAGAAAATAGACTTGACCTACAGAGGAATGCTAATTAGAATGACAGCAGACTTCTCAACCATTACAATGGAAACCAGAAAACAATAGGAAAATAATAGCTTAGATATCACCTCACACCTGTCAGAATGGGTATAATTAACAAGACAAAAAATAACAAGTGTTGGAGAGGATGTGGAGAGAAGGGAACTCTCATACATTGCTGGTGGGAGTGCAAACTGGTGCAGCCACTATGGAAAACAGTATGGAGATTCCTCAAAAAATTAAGACTGGAACTACCATATGATTCAGCTATTCCACTGCTGGGTATTTATCCAAAGAACATTAAAATATGAATGTGTATGTTTGTTGTGGCATTATTCATAATAGCTAAGACTTGGAAGCAACCTAGGTGCCCATCAAGGGATGAATGGATAAAGAAGATGTGGTATATTTACACAATGGAATACTACTCAGCCATAAAAAAGGATGAAATCTGGCCATTTGTGACAACAAGGATGGACCTTGAGGGTATTATGCTAAGTGAAATAAGTCAGAGGAAGAAAGTCAAATACCGTATGATCTCACTCATAAATAGAAGATAAAAACAACAGCAAACAAACACATAGAGATAGAGATTGGATTGGTGGTTACTAGAGGGGGTGGGAGGAGGGAGGAGGGCGAAAGGGGTGATTAAACACGTGTATGGTGATGGTTTGTAATTAGTCTTTGTGTGGTGAACATGATATAATCTATACAGAAATCAAAATATAATGATGTACATCCAAAATTTATACAATGTTATAAAAAAATGTGACTGCAATGAAAAAAAAACGCTGAGAAACAACCCAAATGTCCATCAACAGATGAATGGGTAAATAAAATAAAATGTGGTATATATACAATGGAATATTATTCAGCCATAAAAGGGGTGAAATTCTGATACATGCTACAACATGGATGGACCTTGAAAACATTATGCTAACTGAAATAAGCCAGATGCAACAGGACAAGTATTGTATGTTTCTACTTATATGAGATGCCTAGAAAAGGCAAATAAATAGAGACAGAAAGACGAATAGAGATTACCAGGGACTGCAGGAAGCAAGGAAGGGGAAGTTATTGTTTAATGGGTACAGAGTGTCTCTTTGGGATAATGAAAAAGTTCTGGAAATGGATGGTGGTGCTGGTTACACAACATTGTGAATGTACTTAATGCCACTGAATTGTACACTTAATAATGGTTAAAATGGTAAATTTTATGTTATATATATTTTACTACAATAAAAAAGTGTTGAGACACTTTAGATGTAAATCCAGGTAAATTACAATACAACAATGAGGGCAAAATAAAGATACTTGCAGAGAAAAAATGTTGAATAAATTACCACTAATAGATTTTGATGAAAGAACTACAAACAGAAGAACTTAAGGAAGAAGAACCCAAAAGGGAGGTTTAAGAGACAAGAAGGAATGGTAGGCAAGATATTAATAAACATGTTATTAAATCTAAATAAGCAATAGCTAAATAGCACAATAATAATACTGAATGTATTAGAGAGTAAAACCAAGAAGGATCTAAAATACTGGCCAACCTTAACATGTAAAATAATAGAAGTGATCAGAGTTAAAGAAATTTTAGATCTTTGCATTGTTTGAGACGAGGCTATAGATACTGATTAATTTTAGACTTTAAGTATGCCTGTTTAAGACTTAAAGGAAAGAGCAACAATAAAAAATAGAAATTATCATGTAGTAGAGGAGAGAAATAGAGAATAAATGAACCCCAATCCAATAAAAGGCAAGAGAGTAGAAAATTTTGTATAGAAAAATTAAGATAAGTAGAAGTACAAAATAAGATGACAAAAATAAAGCCAATTATATCAGTAATTACAATAAATATAAATGGACCAAACTTGTTTAAGACATTGTCAATTGTTAAAATTCAGCTATATCTGTGTACAAGAAACATACCTAAAACATAAGGATGGATACAAGTTGAAAGTAATAAAAGACATGCTAGACAAACAACTAACCAAAATATATTTTAAGAAAAACATATTATTACAGGGTCACTATATAATGATAAAAGAAAAATTCACTAGGAAGAAATAACAATTCTAAACTTGTATGCACCTAATAACATAGCCTCAAATTATATAAATCACATATTGTCAGAAGTATAAGATCATGATAAAACTACTATCACAATAGACTTTAAACAGCATTTATTGGAAGAAATATACAGTGACTTAGTAAAGGATATAGAAGATTTGAAGAACAGAATATATATATAATCATATATAATATATATCATAATTATATATATATATATACAAATTTACCTTGTGGTAGGTCACAACTCTCAAATACCAAAACTTTACTGGCAGGTGACTATACTTTCTGATCACAATACAATTCAGTTATAAATCTGTAAAAATATGATTCACAGCTTTCATACATATGGGGATTTAAAAAGCACACTTTGAAGTAATTTGTGGATGGTAGAAGAAATCATAAGAAAGAGAAAAAATACTATAAATGAATAATAATGCAAATACAATGTGTCAGAAATGATTTAAGGATGGGCTGGCTGGAAGGCAGAGAGATGTCATCTTCTATGTGAGGGTTTTCAAGACCCACAGTTGTTAAGATGGACCTTTCTGAGCAGGACTGCCCTGCTGCCCAGGAATGGATGCGTGGTAAGGTGGACCACAACTATAATTTCCATGCTGGATTCGTAAACATGAATGATCATCCAATGATCAAGGAGTGTGTTCTGCCTGTGTTCTTACTAGAATAAGTACTCCAGTAGGCAGTCTGCTAAGGGTCAAGAGAACCAAGTTAGTCAGAATAACAATATGGGACTCCATCACTACCTTGAAAGCTCATTCCAACTCTTCCTGCTGATAAGTAGTAGCTCTGTTAAGAGAAAGTGAGGCCAGGCTAGCAGTTAACATGGGACAAGATTAAGTAACTAAGTACAGACCCGAGATCCTGGGGCTGGATTTGGAGGCAGAAAGTGATATGGGTATGGCTTCATTCCTACCCTGGAGGAAGTCCTCAACTGAGCTCACATTTGGGGGAAAGAAGCAGATTATAGTATCCACATCTGAGGACTCCCTCTCTCCCACCACAGAGGCAGCTTAGGGTCTGAATTAGAAACTGCTTCCCCCGGGGCCGACCCTGTGGCTTAGCGGTTAAGTGCGCGTGCTCCGCTACTGGCGGCCCGGGTTTGGATCCCGGGCACTCACCGATGCACCACTTATCTGGCCATGCTGAGGCGGCGTCCCACATACAGCAACTAGAAGGATGTGCAGCTATGACATACAACTATCTGCTGGGGCTTTGGGGAGAAAAAGGAGGAGGATTGGCAATAGATGTTAGCTCAGAGACGGCCTTCCTCAGCAAAAAGAGGAGGATTGGCATGGATGTTAGCTCAGGGCTGATATTCCTCACACAAAAAAAAAAAAAAAAAAAAAGAAAGAAACTGCTTCCCTCTAATGTGCTTCTTTTATGGCAGATTGGACCACCAGCAGGTCTGTGACAGCAATGTAGCCTTTCACTCCTGGTGTTTCTCAAGGTCCAGTGTGGATGAGATAGAACCCAATGTTTGGGTGTTTGGAGATGGTCTGATGCTTGCTACATTTAAGGTAAACAGGGAAATCTCATGACTTCTTATCCCCAGGCACACTGTCCTTCCTGTAGTCCAGAGCTGGGCACCTCTGGTGGAGGTTGCTTGTGTTTACTCCAGTGTGCCTCCATATCTTCTCCTTTTCCTCATGAGCCATGACATGCAAGAGGTTATGAAACACTGCCCTAGCCAAGACTCTTGTAGGGAGGGAGGATTAAGTGTGAATATGGACATGTCTCTGCCTGGGAAACTTCCCATTACCTAGTCCAAACATTTATTAGAAGGGGCAGATGGATCTAGTCAAGTTTCCTTGGCAGTGCCCCTGCAGGTATGAGACAATAATGGCTCGCAAATCTGCTGGACTAGTGATTCCTAAAATTTAATGTGATCAAAGTCTCCTGGCAGGCACATTAAAACAGTTTCCTGGGCCCTTTCCCCAGAGATTGTAATTCAGTAGATCGGAGTGGGGCTCACAGATTTGCATTTTTGATGAGCTCCCCGCTGATATAGTGCTGCTGGTCTGAGGACCTTACTTTGAAATTACTGTAGAAAAAGATGGAAAAAAGCAGGAGGAGGGAGGAAGAGAGACAGTGAACTACTGGAGTCCCTAGGGAATTCATTTGTATATGAGTTAGCCTTTTTTGGGGGTAGAGGATCTATAAAAATTCCCAAATTTTACTCTCCCCTGCCACCTAAATATTGTTTGCCTTTGTGCGCTCTGCTTCTTGCTTTCCCCAACACAATGAAGGAACTGGGTCCCTAGAGTTTAGAGGGGCAGAAAATGAGACTGGGAGATGGAGAGAGACCCAGAGAGATGAGAGGAAAGGGAGAGGGAGGAAGGGCAGGAGGTTCAGGGCCTAGTGAGGGAGGAGTTTTCCAGGTAGTTTAGGTGAGAGGTGTGAGACGAGCTGTGGGCCATGAGGGAAGTGGATAGGAGAAGAAAGAGAATTTCTTTGAGTGCCACGGCCCTCAGGGTGCCAGGGTATGAACTGAGGCAGCACAAAGGTATTTTAGAAATGCAAGACAGAACGCAAGTTATTTTGAAATTACTTTTTGATTGCTGGGTGGCGTGTCTTAGGGTGTGACACTGCTCTGAGACTCTGGTCTTTGGCTTCACTAGGATTACGGTGGCGTGATAGTTCTGATTCATCATGTGTGGGAGACTAGGGGGCCCAAGTGGGCCCCACTTGGTCCCTCATCCTCATTAAGATCCTTCCTGTTTCTCACCGGGCCAACTGTTGCAATGGTTCCCTACTGATAACCCTGTCTTGAGGCCTGCATCCCTCCAATCCCTCCATACATAGCCATTAGGCAGATTAGCCTAAACCAGAACTCTGATTACAATAGCTACCCTTCTGTGGCATCTGCCCAGAGCCCTTGAGTTAGAACCCCAGACTCCCTAGTTTGAGAACAGGCTCTCATTTTCCCTCCAAGCCTCTTTTAATGGAGAGATTGTTACAGGTTTCACTGACTATTGATTTTAACCAAAATACCTTTCAAGGCATTCAAGGCTTCATATTCCTTGTTCCAACCTATGCTTCTAGTGTTATTTCCAGTCACATGTACCTCACTCTCCACGCCTCTGTTCCTTGGACCTTTACTTACAGTTGCCTACCTCCATGCCTTTGCACATGCTGTTCCTGCCACATGGAATGCTCTCCTTAGCATCTCTGCCTAACAAGATCAACCCATTCTTTAAGGCCTAGCTCAAATGCATCCCATTTTAGGAAACTTCTCTGATTTTCTTTACTCAGCCCTCCCACCATGGAACTTTATTTATACTTTCCTTTACCTCAGACTCTGCTTACATTGTAGTTGTCTGTGTTCTAGTCTTATCTATCCCCCTACACCTGTGCTGTCCAATATGGTAGCCACTGGCCACATGTGGCTATTTAAATTAATTAAAATGAAATAAAATTTAAAATTCAATTCCTCAGTTACACTAGCCACATTTCAAGTGCTCAATAGCCCATGTAGCTAGTGGTTACTGATTTGGATAGCACAGATAGGGAGCATTTTCACCATTGCAGAAAGTTCTATTGGACAACGCTGGAACCATATATCCTTCACTCCCTCTTATGTTTATTGAATAAAAATTAGTCACATTGAATCAATTAGAATCCTATTGGTTGTTTTATCTCGATTTATCACCCAGAACTGGAGCTTTATATTTTCAGCTTTTAAAAAGGCATAGAGTACTACCCATTCCTTGCTCTCTTTTGTGAGAATGGGCTGTGTTCTATTGAGAGGAAGCCCCGTCTCCTATTTCTGTGGGTTGCCTTCAATACAGGTCCTTTCTGAGAGTTGTTTGGTGTGTCGTTTTCCACTGAAAACGTGTCAGTGACCTGGTGTCTCAGGTCATTTCCCATGGCCTAACCCTTGAACAGTATTCCTTAGTAATGAGGCCTCTGCCTTGGAGGAAAGAGCAGAAGCCTGTAACCCTCAGGGTTATACCACCAGCCAGGAGAGGCTGCCTCTCCTTCTAGACAGACCCTCACACCTGCAGGGGGCAAAAGACATGGACACAAGGACACCCGTGACAATTAGCAATGGCATTTTGAGGGATCTTTTCTCATTAACCTCTTGCAAAATCAATTGTCTATAGAAGAGGCTTCTGGGAAGAAACCAAAGGCCAGAGTAACCACGAGAGGGCACCAGCGCACCTTAAACAGTCTTTGTCTTCAAAAACCTCAGGGAGGTTTCTCTGCTTCACAAGGGCAGGACAGAACCAATACACATTGGATTGGAAAGGAATAGAAAAAAAGAAAAAAAAAAATCATCATATTGTGATGTCTGACTGGAAGGCCTGCTTACCATATATTTATGCATCCAGGATCTCCTTAAATATAGGAATCACACGAATATTAGACATAATAGGCAGACAAGGGATTAGACTGAAAATACTTCAAGTAAGGGCGTGAATAGGTCAGTAGACTTTAAAACAGAATAAACCTCACTTTGAAGCAAGGTAGCTATGGAAACATTACCAAAATCATTCTGTTACTTCATGGCTGCAGTGGTTTCTGCAGCCAGGAAATGCTATCAAGGGAGAGCAGAATATTATTTTCTTATAAATAATACAACACAGGATCCTATATGGAAAGTTGCAAGAAATTAGATTTCAGAGGTAGAGATGTTTCAACAAAAATACCCAACAGCTTTAATTTGGCTTCTGATAACTTAGCTCTGGGTTTGCAGTTGTTAAATTTTTCTCTATTTGTTTTCTGTTGCAGAAAGGGAACTGATGAGAGATTTATTTCCATATGTCTGGATGTATTATATACACACATATGCTTGCACAATTAGCATGGCTGATAGAAGTCACCTGTTCACCCTGGTATGACCACGTGAGGGCAGGTGACCAATACTTAGCCCTTAGACAGGGGTTTACTTTCTTGAAGGGGACAGGCCTGGAGCTATGCTGCCTAAGGCCACAGGGTTCTGCCACTGACTCTCAGAGACCCTAGACCAACAGGCCATGCACTCGAGCTCCCAAGCAAACCCCAATGAGCATATAAAGGCCATTATACATGGCTGTTCCCTGACCATGCTGATCATGTAGGTGGAGGTATGGGTAAACAAAGTAGGTTGGTGTAAGAGGGGTAGGAGTTTGGTAAGCAGGGTGAATGTGCTACCTGCCCTGGAGATATGGTATATGTCATGCTGCTGGCGCTCGAGACTAAGAGTGAAATTATGATGCTAATATGAGGTCATTCAGTTAGGGGCCCGAAATGCCCCCATCCTGGCTTGACAAGCACCCCTTCTCCCTGCAGAGTTTCAAGGGAGGTGTATATGCAAGGAACAATAAGAAACTGGGAATCAAATATGCAATATGACAATGCAGCATGCTCTGGTAGGAGACTGAGTTGTCCATGTGCCTGAGGTCTCGAGACTAAGACATTGGATCTCCTAGCTCCCCCTGAACCTAAATATTGGGATGTTATCTCTACCAGGCTGGCCACATAGAGAAAGGAAGTCAGAGAGGTGAGGGTGGGTAGCAATACACAGAGCTGGCTGTGGCTTAACTGCATGTGTGGAGAAAGAAGAAAGGAAAAGAGCAGAGTAGCCCTGCCTGTTATTTAAAAAGAAAGAAAGTGACTCATTCAATATCCTGAGGGTGGTGGTGGGGTGGGGATTTTGTTTGGTCCATCTTGTCCTAGGGAAAGAGATCTTAGGTTCCTCCTTGCCCAGATAAGTGGATCTAACACTTTAGTGAGGGTCAGAATCACCTGGAGGGCTTATTGAAATGCATGATGCTGGCTCTACACTAGAGTTTCTGATTCAGTAGGTCTGGAGAGGGGCCAAAGAATTTGCTAACAAATTCCTGGGGATGCTGATGCCACTGGTCCAAGGACCATACTTTGAGAACCACAGCTCTAGAACATCATAAGTGGGTTTAGGTAAAGTATCAACAATGTAGGTGTGATATGGATTTAAATTCTATCCCTGAAACAGAAACCAACAAAGGGCTCGTTACTTTTTAAAAACATTTATAATCCACATATCATACATTTCTCCCATTTAAAGTGTATAATTCAATGGTTTTCAGTATGTTCGCAGAGTTGTGCAACTCTGTTGGATAACTTTCATCACCCCAAAAGGAACTCCATGCCTATTAGCAATCACTCCCATTCCTCCCAGCTCCTCCAGCCCTAGGCAACCACCAAGCACTTTCTGTTTCTATAGATTTGCCTATTCTGGACATTTCACGTAAATGGAATCATACAATGTGTGGTCTTTTGTGACTGGCTTCTTTTACTTGGCATAGTGTTTTCAAAGTTCATCCATGTTGTAGCATGTTATCAGTATTTCATTCCTTTAATATTGCCTAATAATATTTCATTGTATGTGCATATACCACATTTTATTTATCCACCCATGAGTTGATGGACATTTGGGTTGTTTCCACTTTCTGGCTATTATAAATAATGTTGCTATGAACATTCATGTACAAGTTTTTGTGTGGCTATATGATTTCTTCTTTCTTGGATATATACCTAGGAATGGATTTGTTGGGTGGTATGATAACTCCCTATTTAGCATTTTGAGGAATTGCCAACTTGTTTTCCAAAGTGGCTAAAATTTTATATTTTATATTCTCACCAGAAGTGAGGGTCCAGTTTCTCCATATCCTTGCCAGTTCTCTTCTTTTGATTATAGCCATTCTAGTGAGCCTTCAGTGGTATCTCATGTTGTTTTGTATTTCCCTGATAGCTAATGATGTTGAGCACCTTTTCATGTGCTTCTTGGCCATTTGTATGTCTTATTTGGAGAAATGTCTCTTCTGACTCTTCGACCATATTTGAATTGTGTTATTAGTCTTTTTATTGTTGAATCGTAATAGTTCTTTATATTCTAGATATAAGTTCTTTATCATAGATTTGATTTGAAAACATTTCTTCCGTTATGTGTGGGTTGTCTTTTCATTTTCTTGATGGTGTCCTTTGAAGAACAAAGGATTTTTAATTTTGATGAAGTACAATTTATCCATCTTTTCTTCTATCACTTACGCTTTTGACATCGTATCTAAGAAACGATTGCCCAATCCACTGTCATGAAGATTTACTTCTATATTTTATTCTAAGAGTTTCATAGTTTTAGCTCTTACATTTATGTCTATGATCAATTTGGACTTAATATTTGTGTATAGTGTAAGGAAAGGGTCCAACTGCATTCTTTTGCATATGGATATAATGAGTTGTCACTCATTTTCAAAGATGGTAAATTAAAAAAAAAAACTAGAGCAACAAAAGAGCCTCCTTTCTTTGTGGGAACTTTTTTGAATATTGATGTGGTTTGAACAGTATTTCTGTGGCTTTTCTCATGCCTGATCAAATACATTCATTCATCCAATAAATACTTTCAGAGCATCTACTTTGTGCCAAGCATGTCTAATGTGCAATGATACAGCAGCAAATAAAGCAAAATCCTTGCCTACATTTATCCTACATTCTAGTGAGGAAGATGAGTAGAAGCAAATAAATGAATCAATATATAATATACTGCAGTCATGATAAGTGTTATGAAGAAAAAGCAGAGTACGAGGGTAGAAGTGATGTGTGGGCTGGGGAGAGAATGCTATTTTATATTGAGTAGGAAAGTCAGGGAATGCTTCTCTAAAGTGGTCACATTTGTCTGGTGACCTGAATTAAGTAAAGGGGCAAGTCACGTAAATATCTGGAAGAAGAATGTTCCGGGCAGAGGGAAGAGCGATGCAAATGTCATGGGGCAAGAGTGTGCTTAGATTCTTCTAGGAAGAGTAAGCAAAGCAATGAGGTTAGAGTGTGGTGCGTAGTGGAAGATGGGTGGGAAATGATGCTGGAGAGGTGGTCAGGGACCCATGGGAAAACTAGGCTTCCCAAGAGTTTTCTGATGGTTTGCCTGGCAAAGCGCTTTGGCCTACAATATTTGCATCGGCTTGAACAAAAGCCACTACCATCTTTCTTCCTTTTTGAATCTAGTACCTGCCTCAAAACTTTTAGTAGACAAATTAAGAATAAAGAATACAAATAAGTTATGAACATAATTCCAAGGCATAGATTTCCTTGAAACAAGCAAACACCAAAATAATTCAAAAGAAAAAAGTAATTCAAAAGAAGAGTCTTCAGCTTCTGATGGTTGTTGGCAATCTTTAGTGGTCCTGGGCTTGTGGATCTTTGCCTTCCTCTTCACGAGGTGTTCTCCATGTTGACCTGCTGTCCTGGGGGAAACTTTGAAGGGAACTAGCTACTGGATAGCTCAGTCTTTCTACCCTACAGCCAGGTCAGACGAGGGATCTGCGGTCCTTCTGTTTTGCTTTGCAATTTTCATTAACCAAACCTCCCCCCTTTCTTTGTTTAAGGTCCCTGGCCAGGTCTGCTGGCTGCCCACCAAAGTCTCCTCTCCCCTTCAACTTAGTAATAGAAAGCAGCTGCCCAGCCAGAGACTACACACTCCTGTACTTTCTTGCAGTACTTGGGGCCATGGACAAGTTCTTACCAATGGAAGATGAAGGGAAGTGAGGTGTACCACTACTAAGCTGTGGCCTTTAACAGGCAGATGGATCTTTTCTAGATCTTTCCCTTTTCACTATTTTGATGCAGATGTTGCAGAGGATCACAGGGCTGTAGGGGATTGTGTAGCCAAAAATTGGAAGAAGCCTTGGGGCTAGCCCAGTGGCTCAGCAGTTAAGTGCGCTTGCTCTACTTCATCGGCCCGGGGTTCGCAGGTTTGGATCCAGGGCGCACACTGACGCACAACTTGTCAAGCCATGTGTGGTAGCATTCCAAGTAAACTAGAGGAAGATGGGCACGGATGTTAGCCCAGGGCTAACCTTCCTCACAAAAAAAAAAAACAAAAGAAAAATTGAAAGAAGCCTGGATCCTTGTAGCAGTATGTGGAGAAGAGCTTCCTGCTGATCCAGAAATATTTGCCTTGGATTATGTGGGCAAATTTATACCTTTATGTTTGAGCTATTATATTTGTGGATGTGTTTGTGGTTGTTTGCAGCAATTTAGCCTACTGTAACTAAAATAAACTCAACTTGGACAGAAAGACAAAAAATAGACGACTTGGAAAGCTAGACTGAAGGGAACTAGGATTGAGAACAATAGTAGATTGGGATCTGAGAAAGAGGCACCTGGACTGAGGAGCTTTGGGATTGAATAGCTTCCCCTCTCTGGTCATATGTGTTGTTATTGTGTGGGTAAAGAGCTTCCCATTTTTGCTGTGCCTTTGGTAGTGAAGGTGAAGGATTGGGTGTGGGTGGTAGTGGGAATGTGGCACTGGTAATGGGACAGATGATGAGCCTTTGAATGTGTCTTCAGGGGCACCTGGACAAGTGGGCAGAGATGGCACCTGATGTAGGGAGCGTCACTGTGCCCCGAGTATGTCTATCATCTCTGTTCTGCCAATGAGCTGAGGACTGCAGACCCCTCCATAGACTATAAACAGGAGCTTATTGGTTCAATAGCACAATGCTTTTTTTTTAAACTAAAAGAATAAAGATTTTTATTAAGCATTGTGAGTAGCATTCAGTAATCTTCAGATTCACCACATCAAAATCTAGCTACAATCAATCAAACTTAATGGTAGTTCATTCTCGCACAATTCATGAGTTAGGGCAAGATTCCCATCAACTCATGTTAAGAAATTAAGATACCTACCTAGTTCTTGAGGGCAGGGGATGAGGAGCTACATCTCATTTCTGATCACTGGTGAGCACACCAACTATTAATGGAAAGAGAGGTCTTTGTATGAGACACCAGCCACAAAGGTCACGTGGTCACTAGTGAATCTGGGACCCAACTTTGCTGAAAAAGTACATGAAGGCACATTAACTTTGGGCAAGTCAAATATGTAAGAGGTGAGGTGAATTTAAGTGAATTTAGGTGAGTATAGCAAATGGTGCTGGCCAAATTTTGTCAAGCAGTTGGTAATATAAAGATGAGAAATCTGCCTCTAACCTCAACTGTGTGTGTACATGTGTTTTCTATTCTTTTTGTTTCCTTTTCCCTAGAGTTTTTTTAATACAAAAATTCAAAAATGTTTTTCACTTTTATCTCAGCTGGACCAAGAGAAAAAAGATACTTATTAAAATCTAAGCTAAGGCCGGCCCCGTGGCTTAGTGGTTAAGTGCGTGTGCTCTGCTACTGGCGGCCCGGGTTCAGATCCTGGGTGCGCACCGACGCACCGCTTCTCTGGCCATGCTGAGGTGGCGTCCCACATAGAGCAACTAGAAGGATGTGCAACTATGACATACAACTATCTACTGGGGCCTTGGAGAGAAAAAGGAGAAAAAAAGAAGGAGGATTGGCAATAGATATCAGCTCAGGGCCAGTCTTCCTCAGCAAAAAGAGGAGGATTGGCATGGATGTTAGCTCAGGGCTGATCTTGCTCACACACACACAAAAAAACTAAGCTAAGATAGGTAGGAAGAGCAAACTGCCACCAGAAGCAGTTATGATGGTGGCAGTGGTCATCTCTCTTGGAGGTGTGACGGGGCTGGGATAAATGAAGACAAGGGTCTTCACTGGGAGAGAGTTAAGGATAGAGCTGGTTGGTCCCTTTTCCTTCCTGGAGTTTTCCATCATAAGCTTTCTTGTGTGTGCTCTGTGTGTGTGTGTGTGTATGTGTGTGTGTGTGTGTGTGTGTGGTGGTGGTGGTTAACTTTTTATGCGGAAATAATTTTAAATATTTATTTATTTATTTATTATTCCCCAAAGCCCCAGTAGATAGTTGTATGTCATAGTTGCACATCCTTCTAGTTGCTGTATGTGGGACACAGCCTCAGCGTGGCCGGAGAAGCGGTGCGTTGGTGCGCAGCCGGGCCACAAGCAGCGGAGCATGCGGACTTAACCGCTAAGCCAGGGGGCCGGCCCTGAGGAAATAATTTTAAACTTGTAGCAAAGTTGCAAGAATAAGAATAGAACATGGAACACTCATATACTCTTTCCCCATATTCACTATTGTTAACATTTTGCTGGATTTGCTTTATCTTTTGCACATGCTAGTGCACTCTCTAACACATATATACATACTTTTTCCTAAACAATTTGAATGAAGGTTGTATATGTCATTGCCCTTTACCTCTAAATCCCTCAGTATGTATGTCCTAAGACTAAGGATAGCCTCTTAACCACAATAGAGTTATCAATTTCACTAAACTTAACATTGATACAATACTTTGATCTAATCTACCTACTATATTTTAATTTTTTCAGTTGATTCAATGATGCCTTTTATAGCATTTCCCTCCCTTCCAGTAATGGATCCAGTTTAGGATCAGGCATTGCACTTACTTGTTAAGTATTTTTAGTCTTCTTCAGTCTGGAACATTTCTATAGCTTTTCTTTGTCTTTGAAGATACTGGCATTTTTGAAGAATTCATGTTTTTTTTTTTTTTTAATAGAATGTTCCTCATTTGGGGTTTGTCTGATGTTTCTTGATGTTCAGGTCATACATTCCAGGCATAACCTTCAGATGGCACCACATCTGGAGGCACACAAAGTCCTCATTGGTGATGCTAATTTTATTCACCCACCTTTAAGGAAGCCCTTTAAGACCATGCAGATATTCCGCTCCTCATCAACATTTCCTTCCAGATTTAGCAACCATTGGTGATCCTTGCTTGGGCCAATCTTTGCTCTGGTCTTTGCAAAATGATGATTTCCCAACTCCAGCCCTCTCCACATTTACCAGTCAGCATTTGGCATTCCCTGTGATTTTGATTCTGTTATAAGAGCAACTTTCCTTATAAAACTTAGAAAGAACTGATTCCTATGGTGCACAAATTTGAATTCTATATTTGTACATGTTTTACCCTTATATCTGACAACCTACTAAAATAAGATATTGTAGAAAAACTTATCTCAATCTTGGTTTAAATATATTATGTTCTGCTTAAATATTGTTTAGACAGAATGTGGATTGTGAGTGAGTTGGAGGTCTTTAGCCCTTATTAAACAAGCAAACAAGTAAGAAAACAAGAGTTGACTATCATGGACAGAGGAGCTGGTTGAAGAAGGCCTTCCCCTTTGTGTCAAATCACCGCCTTCTTACTAGATAAGGAGAAAAGCTAGTGTGTGTGTGTGTGTGTGTGTGTGTGTGTGTGTGTTCCACACCATGGATATTATGTGGTTTGACTCTAATCACTTTCTCTTCTTGGCTGTTAGCAAATGGTGTGGAGTAGAAGGTCAGTCTCTCATGCAGAAGAGCAGAATGATTAGACAGCAAGACTGTTAATTAGAATGCTAAGACTGCATCAGCACACCTTCTCACTGATAAGCTGTGTGAAGGTAGCTAAAATTGTGAAAAGCTGGAGAGAAACCATGTGGAATATTTGTTGGTGCCAAAATCTCTAATGCTCTGAAGAAAAAAAAGCCCAGTACCAATCCCAACAGGATTTAAACTCTAAGGAAAGATACAGGGTGAATTCTAGTTTAAGCTTTGGGCAAGTGCCGAGACTAGGTTCAGCAGTGAATGATTACTGTTAAAGGTAGTAACGAGGTATATATATTTCTTTAAATCTTGCTCTAGATGCTACAATCAATTTTTATCTATAATAATTTGAGATGAATTGTTATGCTTTGTTAACTTAATAAAGTATTCTATTTCTGTAGAAAAAGCACAGAGGTGTGAAAAAACATGTTAACTTCTTTCTCCTGTGGGAAGCCTTTTGTTCTAATCTATGGTCACAGTCCAAGGCCAGGTCTGCCCCAGGAGCAGCCAGCTCAAATGGTAGTCATGGAGATAAGGGAGAAGAGTCCATATGTGCAAACTCCAAACCCAAACCTACAAAAGAAGCCAGCAAAAAAGTTCCTCAGAGGAATGAGAGATGATGAGAAGGGCCATGAAGGTGCCAGGAGCCCACTGGGCCAGGAATCCTGCCCTGCACATCTGATAGATATATGGGGCTCTGAAGTAAGGGAGACGACTTTTGGCATAGACATCCTTTGAAAAGTTGGTAAGGCCTTGAATACATTAGCCTCTTTTTTTCTAGATGCTTCTTATCCACACTACAGGGCCAATCTCTGACATTTTCCAAATCCCTTCTGCCATATTCCTGCTCTTGCTGATGCCACACAGTCTAAACTGCTAAGGACTGGGGCCCTGTGAAGAGAGACTTTCCCCCTAAATATTAGAAAAAGGTAAAGGGATTTCCAGAAGAGATGCCTTGGAAACTCTTGATATACCCTGCAAAGAGTGGAGGCAAAAGCCCTTCCTAAATAAAAGGAAACATGTTTGGAGAACAGGCAGGGGGATGACATTGTAAAGTGAAAGCCCTGGCAACTATAGTTTTGGGTTTGAGTCAAAGCCCGTCCTTTCCAAGCTGTGTGATCTTGAGTATTAGTTTCCTAAACTCGCCAAACATCAGTTATATCATTCTCATCATAGAGTTAAAAGTGCTTACCTCTTGGTGTTGTGAGGAGTAAATTTAAAAATTTATATTTAATAATTTATATATCTCTTGGTACAAAGCTTGAAACACAGTAAGCATTCAATAAGCGGTAGCCAGTGTTAGTAGCTATTATTGTTCTGCCTGAATTACAGTGCCTGATATTGAAATTCCTGTACAATGTGCCTCTAGTCTGCCTACTCATCTTGTTTCCTACCATTCATTCATTCTTTCATTCCTGCAGTATATGTTCATGATGAACATGTACCAGGCTCCAGCCAGGCCTGTGCCCATTTCTTCTCCTCATCCTCACCTTTGTTCTTACTGTAGTTTCAGAGTGAAATGCCCCTTCCCATGCTTTCATCTCATCCCCTGAGGCACAACATAAGTCTCATTTCCTAAAGCCCTTTAAAGCTATTTCTGTTCACTTCGGGCTCTACCTTTCTCTGAATCACTGTTGTAATTACTGTTTGTGTCACAGAGTTTAGTGCTGGATTATACAGAGAAGAACTTTCTGTAATGATGGAAGTCTTCTATAGCTGTGTTGTCCAGTATGGTAGCTACTAACCGTATGTGGTCATGGAGCATTTTAAATGTGGCTAGTGTGACTGAAGAAGTTAATTTTTAATTTTATTTAATTTTAATTGAACTTTACATTTGAATGGCCACCTTGGCCCAATGTGTAAACCATCTACTCTGACAAAAGCTTTTGTAACAGATAATACTAGTGTGTTCCCACTGGCCTCCTGGGGCCAAAACTATCTTCTCTTCCCATGGCATATCCTATAGAGAAATCGTGGCATGGAATTAGGGGAAGAGGAAAGACATGAGATAGAGCGGCAGTGCTCAATCAGAGGGGGTTAGTGTGAGTTAGACTGAAGTTGGGGTGAATGGGAGCCAGTCCGATGCCTCTCATCTGTTTATGAGTAATCCTGTAGAATTGTTCAGCAGGATTTACGGAGCCCTGCCCTGGTGATCTGGCAGGCCTTGCGGCTTCCATGTGAGTGAGGTCTCTTGTGGGGACCCCTGAGTCATAGTGGCTGACCTGTGGACCTGCCCCTTGCAGGGATCCCTGGAGTCAGTGCTGTGGCATTCCACCTGGCCTGGCCCAGGCCTCTGCTTGACCCTTCCTTCCTGACCTGACCCTTCTCGGAGAATCCTAACCCTGTCACTCAGCTCTGGCTCCTGATTTCAGACTCTTCAGAGCTGCCTCAGACTCCTTCTTGTCTGTCTTGTCTATTTTTCTGTGTTTCCCAGTAGTTCATGAACTTTTAGAGATCAAAGACCCTTTTGAGAAGCTGATGAATGCTATGGACACTCTTCTTAGAAAAATGCACCTAGCCATATTCATATGCAATTTTGCATACTATTTCAGCAGAGTTACAGATCCCTTGAAACCCAGGCCTAGGTCTGAGACCCTTGGTTAAGAACACTTTCTTTAATCTGACCTTAGAAGTTCCACATGCTATTCTTTCCTCTCTCAGCACCAGCTCAGCTCTAATTCTGTAATCATTGGGTAATGTTTTGATGACTGGTTCAGGGCTCTAGTTACCTTAATAACGGGAACAGTCACTCTAAATAGCTATGAGGAGTATTTCAGTTACTATAAATATCTATCCCCATTGGTAGGTTAATAGATTGGCATTATGGCTTGTAAAGCCTTTCCCCCCTTTGCAAAAGAGTTTTTAGAGCCTGGTTATATCTAGGTGAAATAATAAAATTCATAAAACAGCAGTCCTGAGCTCCAGACTCTGGACTGAGTGCCCTCCTCACCCCACCCTCACCATCTCCAGTTAATTAGAGGTTTCCAGCCCTGGAGCTGTCATGTAGTGTCATTTGTATCCTCAATTGAACTTTGAATTTGCACTTCCCTAACTCAGCTGGGCTTTCTTCTGATCCGACCTGATCCTCTAACTCATAGGCCACAAAAGTTTAGAGTTAGAGGACATGTTGAGACCATTTCTTGCAGACCCCAGGGAGGGAAGTGTCTGGTTGAATGTCCCACAGCTTGTGGGTGACAAGGCAGGGCTAGAACCTAGACGACTTCTATTCCAGTTCAGTCTCTCAATTTCTCTGTGCTCTATGGGTGATTTGTCCTTGAGTTTTGGATAAAATGACTTAGGAAGTAGAGCCTGTATTATATGTGTAGGGAGACCTCATTGCATGCCTTGGATATATTCTTGCAAATTTGATAATAAAGTGAATTTCAGTAAATTATATATTTTATCATGTCTTTCAAAGATTAGAGATATATTCCTTCTGTAAAGGCTTTCAGCCTTGAGTATACACTTGGATATAATAGAAAAAATCATGTGCTTAGAGGGAAAAGAATTTTCTGATGAAATAGTAAAATAATTTTAAGAATAAACCAATAAATATTAAGGTGTGAGACAAGCATCTTTTCATCTAAAGGAAGAAATAGCCTATATCTTTAAATTTAACATGTATTTTTCTCTATCTACAGGTAAATATTCCTTTTGAAAAGCTCAAACTTTTATTTCTCCTTTCTGAAGTGTTTGTCTTGTGTGATCACCATTAATTGTCTAACAGCCTGGATTAGTGTGCTGCAATGTTTGCTTAGTGTCTTGTGTAAATTCTTTATCATTAAAAGTCAGTTTTCTTGATGGCATTATTAAGATTTATTATTCCTGTAAGTTTGAATTTTTCTGTTGTGGGGTTTCTGTAAGTGGAATAGACAAAGAAAGAAGCAGTTATTTTGGTTTCACTAGCTATAGAGTAGTCTATTTTATAATTTAATTTAAAAAAACTCTAAAAGGTTATATGAAATAACATGAAGTTTTAGATTCTTTAGAAAGAAAGTCTGATGTCAGTTTTTCTTTCCTCAGTTACTGGCCATGGTCATCTTTCCTCTGGCCAACGCGATGATAGTAACTGCCTTCCCCAAGTCGCATGGCCAGTAGATTTTGTACTATAAATGATTTCGGGAGGAAGGAAGAGCTTACACAAATGAGCTGCAGAGAGTCCTCAAACTTTATATTAATTAATCATTTCAGCCTGCTCCCCCACTAAACTTTTAACTAGAGCAGCTAATAGGAAGCAAATGGATGGGTTTGAATTTCATCTCCTTTTGTTTTCCCTGCTCACTCTCTGGAAAAGGGGCTAATGAGCAGTGAAATGGCCAGGCATGAGCCACCAGAGGAGAGGGGGCCTGCCTGTGGAGCCCGCTGGCTGTGTAATCGGCTCTTGAATTATCACAAGGTGCCCCGCGGTTTTATGAAGGTGTCTGAAATACCCAGGATCCAATGTTGAGGGGAGTAAAGAGAAGAAAAGATGGTGTTCCAATTGGCATGATGTCCACTTTGTCCATCGGATTGGAGCTGTGCCCCCAAAGAAGGCTCTTCAGAGAAAAAATAATAGAAGGCAAATGTTGGTTTGCAAAAGGTAACAAACCTGTTAGTGTTTACAGTACAGATGCTGACACTGTTTAACCTAATAGCAAGCTGTTGCCTAAGCATCTTTCAGAGGGTAATTAAAAGGCTCCAAGATGCACCAAAACCAATTATATTAAAATTTTATTTGTAGGGAGTGCTTAAGACTTAAGGTAAAAAAAATCAGAGTTCATAACCCAATGGAAGATGTCTTCCTGCCACAGGCAACAGGGATGGTGCAGAGGAGATCCCAGTCAAAGACCAAGGCTTGTTTTACAAAGGTGGAGACCTCAAATCAGCTTTCCTCTGACCCAACCCAGCACTTCTTTAATGAGGGAAGGAAAAAGTTCACTATTGCAACATTATTAAGTAGAAATTAGAAGAAAGAACTGGTTGTTCCTTTGGAAAAGAAGACCAAAGAAAGGACGTGGGCCTGCCTGAAGAAGTTTCAGCAGCAGCAAGGTGAGAAAAATCAGTGTTGAGAGGGCTCTGAGAAGATGCCTTTTTCTGGAGAGCTACATTTTTCAGGCATAATGAATGGGTCATGTTTGTGGTTCGCATGTTTGCTCTTTGCCAAAAAATCCACCAGGTCTATCTGGGTATCCCAGCTGAATTCCAGAAGAGATGCATCAAGAGATCCAGCTGCTCATTCTGAGACTGTCACTGACTGGCTGTGTGACCTCAGAGAAGTCACTTTCCTGCTCTGAGCATCAGTTTCTTAGGATCTGTAAAGAGAAAGGAATAAGTCCAGCTCTAAAAAGGGTCAATCCTGTTTTAATAATACTTTGGATTCAGAAAACGCCTCCTCTTCTAACTCTCATATTTGGAAAATGCTACCAGTCCTTAAATCCCCTCTGTAATTCACAGGGATCAGTTTTCTCTTATTGCAGTTGAGTTATGGAGAGTCAGTGAAGTTAAGTGGCAGGCACCAGGTGACCTTGTCACCTTTCAGAGGAGGATGGAGAACTGTACTCCTGACTTCAGCCCAGAGCTTGAGCCATTCAGGCCAGAATTGTATGGAAAATGAAAAAGAGTCTGACAGAATTTGATGTTTCCTGTTTTCTTTAATTAACTACAACAAATCAACTCAGTCATATGGGTCTTTCCATTTTATCACGAAGCCTCTCTGCCTTTTTGTTCTTAGACCAGAGTGCATCAACGGTGGCTGTAGCCAAAGATACCAGGATGGGAGTGATGTTATCTTTTTACGTGGTCTGTTGCTACATCTGTGGGGTGGAGGATGTGAGGTGAGGGCCTGCACATGTGGGGATAACTCATGCATCACAAACTTCCTTCCCAGGAGGATCTCTTGGCACCCATTCCCAGCCAGGGCTGTCTCCAAGGTCTGTGTGAGGAGATGCACTGGGTGAAAAATTGGGGCCCTTTGCAAGGAAGTACCTTTGGCTGGCAGCTCTCACCCATGCTTCTTGGCCCCACCAGCGGTGAGCAGCCGCAAGTCAGCCTTCTCTGTTCCAGCTCTCTGCCACAGTCCTCGAAAATGGCTCTGGGAGTTCCTGGGGGCATCTCAGGTATGTTCAGCACAGTGGCGTTTGATACTTGCACCACTTTCTCTCTCCAGCTCTGACTCACAGACGCTGACTCTTGTCATTGCTGCTCTAGGTCTTGGTATAAGTCCTTGAGCCTGGAATTGAGGATGATTGAGTATGTCACTTCTGACTGTGGCCCATTACTCTTGAACCAAACTTCTGTACGTCCTTTTTCTCTTTTCTCAGGATAGGACTTACTCTTGAGGGTCCTCGGTTCTTCACATGAATAGACCCTTCATGTTTGAGTCTTCAGGCTCAAGCTGCAGTCCTCCACGGATTCTAGATATGGAGTCAAAGCTGGCCTACAAGCTCCTGATATAAGGATCCATGGTGCCCAAAGACAGAAGGGAGAACCCTCAGTTAGCTCCCTGCTCCCCACAGTGTGAGCTCTCCCATTATGGGACAACCCAGGCTCCCTTTGACCAAAGTGAAAAGTGGATTACTTGCCTTTGTTATGAGGCTCTCATCTGTCTCTGCTTCTATAACGCTTCAATGCCTGTTACTGGAGGTGTGGTGTCCTAAAGCTCCACCTGCCTGCCTGGACTCTCCATGGTGCTGCCTGACCTGGTCTGACCACCATTCAGGGTCCTGTGCTGTGAGCTCTATTCTTCCTTTTTTCTGCATTAAAGCTTACCTGTCCAGGGTGCCTTTCCATCAAGAGCTGATCTTTTCTGGAGAATGATAAATCACTTTAAGCTGAGATGTTGGATAATGATAACAACTTTGTCCTACCTCTTCACCTGGCTGTTCCTGATGCAATGTGATTAGAGCTGAGAGGTGATACCCACCTTTTGGCCTTTGGGACTGAAGACCAAGAGCCTTGCCATGAATATAAAAATGACAATTCATCTGGGAATGGGTGGGTGCCCTGCCTGTCAAGACAATCCACACATGTGGTCCTTCACTTACATCTTCACCATCCTCCAGGATCCTTATAACCAAAACTTATGGTTGGATGACTATTTAGACCCAGAGCATGCTGCGTCTCTGAAAAGCCACTTTTGCCTGATGATATTTAGGATAATACATCATTATCTTTCTGCTAGAATAAGGTAGGCTGACAGAAAAGATCAAGTCTGGGGCTTCATTCAGTAGGCAACAGAGGAGTTGAAGGTAGATATAGCAGAATTAAAATAGTGACCTATGGAAGCCATGGAGGAAAGAGACACAGGTGAGGATGGAAGCAGTCAGAAGAGGGCACTGGAAATATTTGACCCCAGTTATTTTAGGGAGATCTGGGCCATGGACATAGAGAAATTTAAGGAGAAATAAGGCAAGTGGGTGGAGTGGTACTGAGTGGGTTGGAATGAATGTTCTCCTTGGAGGAGCCAAGGTTAATGTCATTGATAGAAATAAGGACAAGGGCAATGGTATTCCTCTGGAAGCACTAAATGCTCACACACACAGCAGTGTTGTTGAGCAGATGGAAGAAAGAATGACTGAAAGAATGAATGAATACTGCCAGTATACTCTCTGAGCTTACAAAGACTTGTTGGGTGAGTCAGAGTTATTAATATAAATAGTTACATGGTGACAATATGTCCCAGTGACAGTCCTATTTTAAAAATTAACTTTAAAATCTATTTTAAAATGTTGTTCTAAATCTTGTGTACATTCTCTTTTGCATTCCTTTGAGGACTCAAGTCTGTTATTTACAGTGTTTATTACTTTTAAGCATATGGGAGTACATATGATGTCTGTCCACTTTTTTCTAGAGCTAGTAAACGGACTGGGAACAGGACCAATATGATCACATTCACTCTGCCATTGACCTTGCGCAGGCTCTCCAAGGTCGGTAATGGTGGTTGGATTTTTGTCAGAATTGACTTGTTTTCAGCAGGAGCTGGGTCTCCCGCCTACTAACATTTGTAATCTTTCCTTACTATCTAGCCTGCTGTAAAATTACTGGTACAGTTTCCCCAGGCAATGACTTGGTGATTTTCTACTTTTTTATTGATCAATAAACAGTTTTAAACCAAAAAACCCCACAGTGAGAATAGAAACTTATTTGGTACTTGTAACTACCTGCCTTGGAGAAGAAAGAGGGATTGGAAAGATAAGAGCCTCAGGCTTCTGCTGCCTTTTTGACGCCAACACCACTAGAAGAAAATAGAAAAATGCGGCCGTAGGTTAACAATACAGTGTTTGTCTACACTATGCTACATAACGGATGGTTTCCAATGAAGTTAACCCATTATTTCCGTGACCCCTGGATACACTTCACCCTCTGTAACCTTCAAGAAAGCAGGCTTCGACTGTTATGTTCACTGCTGTTTTCCTCCTGCCAAACACAGTGCCTGTCACAGAGTTAGTGTCCAGGAAACATTTGTAGAATAAATGATTGAATAAATAATATAGCTATCAGGATTGAGAATAAGAAGGTAAATTTATTCCTCTGTTATATTGAGACTGTTTTCCAGTAATTTCCTTGCATAGGTCTAATCTCTCCAGCTAGACTTAAGGAGACGTCCTAGGCCCCGTGTCTTTTCTGTTTTCTGTGGCAGCAAATTTAGTTTATGATCATGGAAATACTTCTAGGTAGTAATAACTTTGTCTCCAATGGTATGGCTTCCCATCATCCTATTTGTCTCCTTTTGGGTGAATAGAATTTTGAAAAGAAGTTTAGAAAGGAAATGATATTTTTAGTAAAACCAAATCAATAACCAGCTAAGATTTGTGACTTGAATAGAAAACTGTCCGCATGGGTACATTGTGAAGCCTGGGAGAGGTTTCTTCTCACATTTGTTGATATCATTTGTTTTATCAAAGGAGCATTTGGAGGGGGAATGAAGTGAACGGGTGCTTTTTTTTTTTTTGGAGCAATGTTGTGTCATTTTGCTTTCCTGATAAGAAATGTTGAGAAACAGTTGACTTTTGGTTTTCTTGTTTTCCATGGTGACATCAACTGACCAACACCTGTTGTCTGTGTAATGTTCATGACCCAGAGATGACAAATTCAGTGATGACACAGGCAGGATATCAAGAAAAAAGGAAGGATAGAAGAGCTAATTTATAGTTCATTAAATCTTCCTTAAATAAAAATGTGTTTTTATTCATCAAACAAGGAATCACAGACATTGGGATCTGGAAGGGCCTTGGGAGTCTCTATTTCAGTCTGCTCATTTTACACACAAGGAAACATCCAGAGCAGCTCATGACTGTCTGAAGTCACATAGTGAGTCAGTGGCAGAGCCCTCCCACTCTGGACCCCAGCCCTGGTGGTAAACAGGGATCACAACCCTTGATTGTCCTCTACAGTGACACCCACAGGAAACAAATGTGTGTTCCAGTGACAGAAGGGAGCTCAAGCAGCCATTTCCCTTCATGCCTTTGCTGGTCTGTTTTCTCCCAAGTGGCCTCCTCAGGCTGCCTGAAACCTTGGGCCCCAGTGGGGCCCTTTCCAGGGCATTGACAGGAGGCCTGGGGATGCAGCTGGGAGTGAGGCTAACTGCCATGAGGCACACCAGGAAGGCTGTCCAGTGCTCATGGCCTTTGTGTGTCATGGCTCCAGCCCAGCAGACCCAGTAGCAGTGAGGCATACGGCCTTTCACTCAGCCAACTGATGAAAACTCTGTCCTTTTCAAAATGTCCCAGAAAGCCAAAATAACTCATATTTCCCACGCAACGTTAGAGCAGATTTATGCCCCTTTAAGAACACATGTGGTGTAAAAAGATGAAGGGAGAGAGGGCCTAAAGTTTTACATATGGCACCAAGGTAATCCTAGCCGAGTTGGCTTCTCTCTGGAGAGCGCCTGGAGGGAGGGTATAATTAGAACAGAGATAGCCATCCCAACAGATCTATACTTGAGCAAATTGTGGCTAAGACAAAATTGGAACCAAGGCTAAATTTATCAATAACAGGGTTTAAAAAAAGGAAAAGAAGACAAATGAAGTTGAAATTTCTCCTTGTTTATTTTAATGTGCAGAACATTTTCTAGCTGATTTATGCCACACCTTCAGTGTATTTTTCATTTTTTCTTTATTTTGCACTTAATTGGATTTCCAGGCTTTGCAGCCAGTCACTGCAATTGATCCCTGAAAAGATGGATTTATTGCTTAGACAGGCAGAATTCTGACAATCTTCAGAGGATGGGAAATAAAAGAAAACAGCCCATACACAGAGCACTGTGGGTCACTATCAGGTCAGACCAGCAAGATATGTTACAGCTGGCAGGTTTATGCCAGAACTTCAGCACAAGTAATCCTGATAAATGGGCAGCACCAGGACCCAACAGAATATTTTGTAGGATATTGTCAGTGATCCATGCTTAGGAGGAAATGTAGCCTAGGATGGAGACCCCAAGGTGGAAGTGAGATCCCAGACAGATTGGACCCATGGTTGGAGAATTGACTAAATTTGAAGCAGCTCACACCTTTGGTGGCTCAATCTGGAATGGGACCTCATTTTGCCAGGCAAGTGGCTCTGTTGGAATGCCATAATGGCTCAGGGTGTGGAATCAATATGGAACTCATGCCTTCAGTTACTCTTTGCAGAGGATCCTGGAAATCTGTCGGTTGAGAAGCAGGTTCCTGCAAAAACCTGACATCCATCCAGCCATTCGCCCATCCATCCATGTAATAATTTTTTTTTAAAGATTTATTTATTTATTTATTTCCCCCCCAAAGCCCCAGTAGATAGTTATATGTCATAGCTGCACATCCTTCTAGTTGCTGTATGTGGGACGCGGCCCCAGCATGGCCGGAGAAGTGGTAAGTCGGTGCTCGCCCGGGATCCGAACCGGGGCCGCCAGCAGCGGAGCGCGCGCACTTAACCGCTAAGTCATGGGGCCGGCCCAATCCATGTAATAATTTTTTATTGAGCCCCTGCTATATGCTAAGCACTGTGCCCTCTGCTGAATATTGAGGAATGAATAATAAAAAAAATATAGTTCCTACCCTCATGGAGCTTATAGCCTATTGGGCAAGTAATTACAAGTCTGCTGAGAGTTAGGAAAGAGAAGTTCAGGTTGCTGCAGGAACATATTACAGGTGGACCTACCATGGTCTGGGGTGGAGAAAGCTTCCTGGAGGAAATGCTGTGAGCTGAGTCTTGAGAGACTGGATATACTAACAGACAATGGTCAGACCGTATATGAAATAGAACTCTGACCCATAATCTTCAGCAACTAGCCTAGGAAAACAACCCATTATCTACAGTAACCAGCTAGGCAGCCAGCCTGCTATCTATAAGTCAGACTTGTAGGAAGTCAGACCACTATCTCTATCAACAAGCCCAGGAAGCCAAACAATAACTCCCATAACAATCAGCCAGAACTTGATTAATAACTGACAGCTTCCCTAATTTTTGTCCCTACTTTCCACTTCGATCAAGCCAAATATGAGAAAGCCAAATATGTACCCTTAACCAGTCACATAGGATGCCCTGCTTCTAGTTATCCCACCTACAGCCTCCCCATGCCAACAGCCTCCAATTATAATTTCTCCAATTTCTCCATTATAAAGCTTTCTCACTCCTCTGCCTGCCTTTGAGTCTCTGCCAAAACTCAAGTGATAGTGGCTGACTCCCTTGCTCTAGCAAGCTCTGGGTAAATAGACTTTGCTTGTTTGGTCATTTGGTTGGTCTTTGTTTATTCCACAGACCTGAAGAATGAGCACGTGTGGGCCAGACAGTGGTGGGAAAAGAGTGTTCCAGGAGATGGAACAGCATGTGCAAAGACCCTAAGACAAGAAAGACTAAAGTACACTCTTCAAACTGAAGAATTGAATGAGACTGAGGGTGAGGGAGAGACCGGCATGAGATGGAGCTGGGAATAGGGTTGCGGGGCGGGGGGGTTGGGATCATGCAGGGCCTTGGGAGCTGTGTTGACGATTTGGGCCTTTATCCTAACTAGAGCTTCATTTGTGGTTGATGCTTGGAGTTTTCTCCTTAACTAGTACATTTCCATTGTGACTTATCTCCAGCTCCCATCTCCAGCTCTTTCTGTGACCTGCCACTTTCTATCTGAGGGCCTTCCTGCTTTGAGACCTCGTTTTCTGTTAGCATTGTTTTTGTGAGGCAGACACACAGGCAAAAATATCTTGCTGTGTGAGTCCTGCTCCTTGCCTTCTGGGCAGTGGTGAAATATAGCGTGGCTTGCCCAAGCTCCTCTCTGGGCCTGTGCCCAGCAGAGCCGAGGGGGAAATGTCAAAGTAGCAGAGGCTGGGTCTTATCCGCACAACTGTTTTCACCTTCTTCTACAGTGATAGAACATGTGCTCAACTAGATTAGAGCTATTTCCCAGTCAAGGTCAGGCCAATGGGATATGAAAGGAAGTGATACACACAACTTCTGGGACATGCACTTAAAGGAACAGGGCATGCCCTCCTCTTTCTGCTGGTTGGAATGTAGAGGTGGTACTGGGGGAGCCATTTTGGACTATGGGATACCAGGGTTGGCAGAGCAACCAGAAAGAGTGCCATGACTGATGGGGACTGCTTACAATTGGGAAGTAAGGCAAGAGAGAAATTTATTTTTATCTTATTCAAGTCACTGTTATTTCAGTCTCTGCAACCACAGATGACCTATATCTTAATTCAGCAGTTCTCAAAGTGTGAACCTGGAACCCCCGGAGGAGGGTGGTCTCTGAGACTCCTCACAAGGCTCACAGGGTCAAAACTATTTGCATAACAGTACTGAAACTTTATTTGCCTTTTTACCCTCATTCTCTCATGAGTATATGGCTGAGTTTTTCAGAGGCTACGTGATGAGTAACAGCACAACAGATTGAATGCAGAAGCTGATGTGCAAATACAGCTGTCTTCCATTAAGCCAGATATTAAAGAGGTTTATAAAAGTGAAGAGCAATGTCACTCTTCTCAATAAAAGCTTTTTTTGAAAATATAGTTTTTAAAATAAAGTGTTTATGTTTACATGTTTATTATTGTTATTTTTAAATGAATTAATGAAGAAATTAAAAAATGTCTCTATTTTAATTTTTAATGGTAACAATGGAAAGATGTAACCCACATACATAAAAGCACGTTGGGGTTATCAAGAACTTTTAAGAATGTAAAGAAATCCAAAATGTTTGAGAACCACTGTCCTAATTAATACAGGTAGCTAGACATTTCCTGTTGATCAACAGTTTCCAGCTCTAGGTCCCATGAACCCATTGTTTTCAGGATGCTCTGGGGTGGCCACTACTCCTTCCTCTTTCTGTACCCTGCTTCTGATCTCTTCTCTTCTGGCTTCCTTTGATTCTCTAGGAATTGATTTCAGTTTACATAGAATCCACTGGATATCTCTTCCCTCCTCCATCCTTCACTGATTCATCCATTTACTCAACAATGAAGCCCCTACTATGGGCTAGGGATTGTGCTTGGTGTGGGGGTCAATGATGACCAGAACATGATTCCTACTTTCATTTGGCTCACAGTCTAGCAGTGGAGAGAGGCTGGGAATAAACGGTGGCAGCCCAGGCACTCATCAGCACAATAGTGCATCGTACAGGGCCGGGAAGTGATGCAGAGAAGGGGATGATCAGTTCTTCCTGGGTGGAAGTGGGGGCAGTGAGGCAGGAAGGTGTTAAAGCAGAGGTGACTTTGATGGAAGCTAACAAATAAATATAAATTGGCAAATTTATATGCAAGGGGTGCATGGAGGAGGAAGGGTATCCAGGCAGAGGAAACAGCAGGAGCAAAGACGCTGTGACATCATAGGGCACTGCGTTTTTGGAAAAGTCTAAATGGTTCATTGTGGGATGAGAAGCTGAAAAGGGGCCAGGACCCATTAAGTAATGATAAACAACTTGGCTTAATTCTTAAGGCAGTGGGAAATCATGGAATATAATTTTAAGCAGAGAGTGATGTGATCATATTTGATTTTAGAACTGTAGCAAAGGTTCTTCAGCTGGTTTAAGGCTATGTTCACTTGCTTCCAAGAGATATTGCTGAACTTAGACATGACTAGTGGGTAGGGCCTCTGTGGAGAGAACCCTTTATCAGACTCATAGCGGTCCATTAACAGACTCTCCATTTTTGAGGGGAGGTGGGTACAAATGATTCCAAGAAGGGATGACAAAGTACGTGTCCTTTTGATTCATCTGCCTGCATGGAGCTCCAGGCCTTAGTGTGTAAACTCTAGGGAAGGGCTATAAAGTAATCAGAAAGAGCTACTTTTGTCTGTAATTATGACAACTTAGAAGTTATAACTAATTAAAACTTTATAAGTTTGTAACTAATTATAAATATGTTTGAGTACTTAACATGTGCTCGGTACTTTTTATGCGTGTTGTATGTATTAATGCATGTAGTCCTCACAGCAACCCCATCAGGTGGTCCTATATTTTCCTTCTTTTTATAAATAGGATATTGATGCACAGAGAGTTTGTAGGATTAAACACTGCAGTCGGGACCCTGAGGCTGCACTCTGGCTGTGACCCTGCACTGCATTTTGGTCAGGAACAAGGGACTCCACGAAACAGGCTGGGGTATCAACAGGAGGCTGGAGGTCCTGAAAAGTAAGTTCATTACTGTAATAACTTTTCCCTTCTCCCCAAAGCCAGAGTGACTGGAGAACGCACGGGTTAGAAGTCTGACCAGCGGCAGTCTGTTAGAAAAGCAAATTCTTGGACCCTACCCCAGACCTGCTGAATCAGAAACTCTGGAGTTGGGGCCCAGCAAACGATTTTTAACAATCCCTCTGGGTGATTCTTATGCATAGTAAAGTTTATAACTACTGGGTCAGAGATAATCCCAGAGTGGGGGATATGGAGAGAGGAATGGAGAACAGATTAAAGGGAAAGACTGGAAGCCAACAGCCCATTTCTGAGGTTTTTTCTATCAGCAGAGTAAGAAATCAAAGCCTGAAATCAGACTCTGAACCTGGGCTGCACTTCAGGGCAGCCTTTAAAACATACCAGTGCACTGGCTTCACCCCAAACCTATTAGATCAGAATCTCTGGGGGATAGAACCCTGGCATCAGTTTTTTAAGAAAAATCTCCCCAGGTGATACTAACGTGCAGCCAGAGTTAAGAATCAGTGGTTCTCAAATTTGAAGATGCATCAAAATCTCCTGGAGAGCTTGTTAAACAGAAGCTATTGAGTCCCATCCCCAGAGTTTCTGATTTAGTAGGTCTGGGCTGGAGCCTGAACATCTGCATTTCTACCAAGTTTCCATACGATGCTGATGCTGCTGGTCCAGGGACAACACTTCTGGAATCACTGCCTTCTATTTTGACCAATAGCCCTAGCAGGTTAAGCAGAGTGGATGCTGTGGGTACCAAACGTAGGACAAGAGCTGGAGACCCCCTCTCTCTGCAGGTAACTGGGCCAAACCAGTGTATCAGTGTGTCTATGACGTGATTTATCTCACTGAAGAAGTGAAAAATTCTAGTCAATTACCTAGATCTTTTTACCTGCTTTACATGTTTATCACTTACATTCTTAGACCTAAGACTTATCTTTCCCCAGGACAGTGGCTGCTTGAGATTTGATAAAGAAAGCCTAATTTTCAAACATTTCTTGGCTTTGCTCCTTAAAGGATTCCCCCTATGTATGAACTTGTAGAATGCAAGTGCTCTGAGGGGAATGCTAAAGTTTGAGTTATCATTTGAGATCTGTAGTCAGAAATTAGGCTTTTAGAACGATCATAGTTATGGGGCATTCAATATAATACTCATTGCTCAAACAACTTCTGAAAATAGTCCAAGGCAATTTAACTTTTATTTCCTCTATAGAGCTTGTCACCATTTATTAATCTTAATTTCCCTCAACATTGCATATCAGATGAGGGACCAATTTTTCTCCTCTGTTTCCATAACATTAATATTTAAATGGCAGAGTATGACACTCATAAACAGCTACAGAGGAGAGGGGTGATATTTCTAGGAAGGAAAACCTAGACTAAGTGCCATATCAAGGCTTCTTCCTTAAAAAATGCTCAAAACAAAGCCAAGAAAACATGCAGGTGCACTTTGTGGTACAGAATAGAAAGATGAAGAGGCATCGCCTGTGAAACACATAACATTACGTGAAATGAATAACATTGTTTCAGAGACTTCCCTTATAAACTGAAGAACCATTTGGGGAGGTGGAGGTGGAAGGCTGTGCAGGTGGAGATGCTGGCAGAAGTCTTTCTACTCTGAATGCCAGTGCGGCTCACAGAAGAATCCAAAGCATGTTCTCTGCTTGGTTTGTGGCTCCAGGAGGGAATTCAATGTTATTACTTTAGATATCTATTTGGCATCAGTTACGTGCTAGGCTCTGGGCTACAGGTGGCAGGAACACCAAGATGGATGAGGCACGACCTCAGTCTTCGAGCAGCTGGTAGAGAGGATCAGACAAGAGCCCAGGTCCTGTGGGACACGTGCCAAGGAATGATGTTAACAAAGTGGTGGGCACATCATTGTAGGGGGAGATTTGGAAGGCACTGAAAGGAGTTTTGAAAGACAGGATTCTTACAAATGGAGATCAGAAATTTGCGTAAAGGGAGCAGTACTGATTCACTACATGTGTCCAAAGCGTTCCTTGAGCCCTTACCTTATGTCAGGCACCACACTGGGTTCTGGGGATATAAACATGAATAAGACTTTTTCCTACTATCAAAGAGTGGGGAAAACAGGGAAGGTCAATTACAGTATAGCCAAGGCTTCCTGGAGGAAGTGATGTCTAAGCTGAGTCCTAGGGATGAGTGGAGGTTATCCAGAAAAAGATGGAAGGAAGAGAAGAAGAGAAAGCACACTACTGAGAGAGGGAAGAGCAGGTACGAAAACTTTGAAGCGAGAGAGAACCAGGTGTTTGTGGAACTGCAAAGGCCTGGGTTGGTCAGAGGATGGGGTGTTAGGGCAGGGAGAACAGGAGATAAGGCTGAGGCATCATGAGGCCAGATCAGAAGTGCCTAACTTTTAGACATTTGCCTGTGCAAAGTGTTTAGGCTTTTTCTATAAATCATGGGGAACCACTAGGGGATTTTAACATGGGCAGTGTGTGAGCAGATTTAAGGTTCAGAGAGACTGTTCTGGCTATGGTGTGGAAGAGGGTTTGGTAGAAGGCAAGACCAGATGCAGGTGATAGTTTGTTTAGGAACTGATGGCATTAAGACAGGTGAGAGATGATGGGGGTTGGTAGAGTGGGTGGAGAGAAGTGTTGGGTTAAAGCAATATCAACAAACTAGAATCAATAGGACTTGATGGCTGAGAGAGTGTGTGGTAGGAGAGAGAGGGTCAAAGGACTCCACATTTTTTGGTTTGAGCCATATGGATGGTGGTGCCATTCATAAAGTCAGAAAATAAAGGAGGAGCAGGCATATGTTGAGAGATGAGACTAGATGATGAGGTTTGGACATATTGAGTTTGAGATGCTTGTGGAACATTCAGATCAAGAAGTCCAAGATTCACAGTTGGATCTGTGAGTCAGGGTGGAGATCTAGATAGTGATTAAAGCCATGGAACTAGAAGAGATCACCCGGGATGAGTGCGTAGAATGAGAAGAAATAAGAAAAAGATGTTCTGTATTACCACTTCTAGTTAACACTATAATGATGGTTCTAGACAGTTCCATAAGGTAAGAAAAGGCTATTAGAAGCAGAGGAATTGGAAAGGAGGAAATAAAACAGTCATTATTTGCAGATCATATGATAATTTACGTAGAAAACCCAAATTATTCTAAAGCCAAGTATTAGAAATAATAGGAGAGTTTAGTAAGGTGGCTGGGTATAAGATTAGTGTAAAAATCAGTTGCATTTCTCTATACCAGCAAAAACTATAAAACAAAATTAAAGAGAAAGCAACATCAATTATCATAGAATATCAAGTATTTAGAAGTAATCTAACATAAGACATGAAAGCCCTCTACAGAGACAACTACAAAACCTTATTAACAGGTATTAAAGAAGACCTAAATAAGAGAGGAAGATATTGTTTTCATGGATGACTTAATATCATAAAGATTTCAATTATAATCTGTAGATTCTATATATTTCCAATCGAAATTCCAGGGTTTTTCATGGTAGTTGATAAAATGATTCCAAAATTCACATGAAGGGGTGAGTAGTCAGGGCCAAGAGTAGTCAGGATATTTCTGAAAAGGAAGAGCAGGGAGGAAGGACAACGTGGATTGGTACAGGGCTAGACAAATAGCCAGAGGAATAGAATAGGGAACCACAGATGAAACTTTGATATGTGACAGAAGTGACATATCAGATCAGTAAGAAGGAAAGAAAGAGTGATCAATAAATGGAACTGGGAAATAGTTATCCATTATGCATATGAAAAAAGATGAAATTGGATCCTTGCCTCACTATTAATTCCAAATGGATTAAAGATTTAAAGATACCTTAAAGAAAGTTGAAAGACAAGTTATAAACTTAGGTAAAATATTCATAATATACAGAACTGTGAAGGATTAACATCAAAATATGTAAAGAACTCCTACAAATCAGTAGGAAAAGCGCACACACACACACACAGCAGTAGAAAAATGGGAAAAATACACAGATAAAAATCACCATATGAGGGGCCGGCCTGGTGGCATAGCGGTTAAGTTCGCACGCTCCACTTCGGCAGCGCGGGGTTTGTAGGTTCGGATCCCTGGTGTGGACCTACACCCCGCTTATCAAAGCCATGCTGCAGAGGCATCCCATATAAAGTAGAGGAAGATGGGCACAGCTGTTAGCCCAGGGCTAATCTTCCTCAGCAAAAAAGAGGAGAATTGGCAACAGATGTTATCTCAGGGCTAATCTTCCTCAAAAAAAAAAATCACCATATGACCAATAAACTTGTAAAGGGATGTTCAACATCAATAGTGATCATGGAAATGCAAATCAGAACCATGATGAGATATCACTTTAAACCTATTTAATTTGGTAAAAATTAAAATGCCTGACAATGCCAAGTAGGAGTGCAATAACTCTGCAAAAGAGTTTAACATTATCTCCTAAAGTTGAACGTGCAATCAATTTAAAAAAGCATTTAGCATTGTCTTCTAAAATTGAATATTCACATTTCCTATAGCCCAGCAATTCAATTCCTAGAAATATACTCAAGAGAAACTCTTGGACACGTACAACAGGATACGTGTTGATCGAGAATGATCATAGCAGCATTGTTCACAACCTGGAGACAACCTAAATGCCCAACACTACAAGAGTGGGAAAATAAATGGTAGCATATTCACACAAGAGATTATTTTCTGTTATTATCCAAAAATAAATGAACCACAGTAACTTGCAACAATATGGATGAATCTAAATAACATCATGTTAAGGGAAAAAAGTAATTCTCCAAAGGTTACTTCTAGTATGCTACCCCCTTTAAAAAAATTAAGTTAAAAACACTAATATATACATGTATATATATTTTATACATGTATATATATACACAACATATATGTATATAAATTTTATATAATATATATGTACATATATAATACATATAAATGCAATAAAACTATATACAAAGGAAAGGAAGAGAGTGAACTTGGGATTCAGATGGATGCTTATTTCAGGTGGGGAAAGGAAGGAGGATGGAATGCGAGGAAGTGTATGGTTAGATATAGATCCTTGTCAACGTTCTAGTTTAATTTTTGGATGATGCATTCGTGAATGCTTAATACATTATTACAAATAAGTAAATAAACGTAGCTCAGGCATGGACTAATGATGAGAGGATCATCAATCAGGGATTATGATGAATCTAATTCTGTGCATCTGAGGCCCAATTAGAGAAAAATAATTTTCTTGAATGAATGAATGAATGAATAGAAAATCATCAGTGACAGTGATCAGACAGAAACGTGATACAGACAGACTTTTATCACACTACTGAATTCTATAGCAGAACATACTTGCTGGGGCATCTCTTTAGGGGATTATAAGTGAACTTAAGGAAATTTTGGAAAAACGAATTACTAGGGTAGGTTATGCCTTGCCTGAAAATGTCCCTGGGTCTTTCCTAAAAATTATACTATTTGCTGTCCCTTTATAGCTTTAGGGATGCAGTCCTTTTACACTTTCCTCTTGCATTTTTTCCCCTGCAATTAGAGTGAGCTGCCATTTGATGATGTGCAATTGAGTTACAGTCATGCGTTGCTTAACATTGGGGATGTGTTTTGAGAAATGTGTCGTTAGGTGATTTTCTTGTTGTGCCAACAACATAGAGTGTACTTACACAAACCTAGATGGTATAGCCTACTACACACCTAGGTTATATGGTACTAATCTTATGGAACCACTGCTGTAATATGCGGTCCATTGTTGACTGAAACGTTGTTATGTGGAACATGACTGTATATGATCTAAGTCACATGGACCAAAGGAGACATATTTAAAACACAATCTTTCTATTTCAAATTGTTGAAAATAGCTAAAGCATTCAGATAATTAACAAAACCCCAAATTTCTAATATGATACTTTCAGAGTAAGTATTTAATTTTTTTTTTTCCTGAGGAAGATTCACCCTGAGTTAACATCTGTGCCAATCTTATTCTATTTTGTTTATGGGTCGCCACCACAACATGGCTGCTGACGAGTGGTGTAGGTCTGTGCCCGGGAACTGAACCTGGGCTACCGAAGTGGAGCATGCTGATCTTAACCACTAGGCTGGGGGCCAGCCCCTAAGTACTTTAAATTTTACACCAATCATTTTCTTCCTCACCAGTCTTACCAACTAAAATTTAATCCAACTTGGATTCTATCCCCAGAGTTTTCTTAGACTCTTTCTTTCTCTCTCATCCTGAATCTTGTAATGTTGCATTTGGACTGCTTAGTTTGAACCACTTACTGTGGCCTGCCCACTTCACGTGACCAGCAGAGACCCCAATAATGGGATTTTCTCAGCTCATGGAAGTGCAGGCTAACTGTGGTTGGCTATTAACCCAAATTTTTGCGAACAATTCAAAAACAGTTATCTTGTTATGCAGCAACACTTGCCCTTTACCTGCCCTGAAGAGTTGTTCAAAAGAATGAGGGACTAGAAATGAAAACTCTTCTGAAGTAAGCAGTCTTAAACATCCATCACGTCATTCGTCCCCAGGTCACCGACTAATTGCCCCGAGGAACTCAAGGCTGGGTTCAGAAGCATTTAACTGTTTGTCCAAATTGTTTATTTCTTTTGTTATGTTATGGAGATGCAATCCCCAACCATCCTGAACCAGACCAAGCCTCACTGTAAGAGCTACGCCTATGACATTTGCCTCATTTTAAATGCTAAGATCTCCTTTCCAGGAGGAGCTTAGGCCTTATTACCATAACCTGCAGCATATGTGGAAGCATGTTTTCCAACTGAGCCTGCCCAAGTGAACACTCACCTCTCCCTTTTGAATATTCATTCCCCAACCAAAATAAAAGGTCCCTGCTTCCCTTTGTTCAGGGAACCATGACTTTGGAAATGATTCCGTGTGGTCTCTTGGTTGCTGCAAATGTACTTTACTTTGTGTGACAACTACTTCTGGTGGAGAGTTTGATTTAACTCACCGAGAGTTGAACCCACTTTGGTTTTGGTAATGCCCAAAGCTTCCTTTTAAGGAGGAACTTTTTAATGAACTCTAATGAGTTCATTCACACACTTTTGCCTCTAACTCTCCCATTTTTAGGCAGAAATGTGTTGGGGCATGGGAACCATGCTGTGTGTGTAGTGGGGGTCAGAACATCCTCGTGGGTCTGGACATTCTCATAGCTACACACTTCTTAATTCTGAACTCTTCTCTTCTCTCATTAAAAAAAGCCAATCACTAGCTGGTAGTTTCCATTTCTCCAGAACTGTGCTTGGACATTTTGGACTTGAGGTAGAATTATGTCCTTTAGTTGCCTATTTAATTTCTCCCCTTTTACCAGTTAGTAAAGTTTCTGAGGCAGAGCCAAAAAACAAAATGATCCTGACAGTGCATAACACAGGTGCCCTGACCTCACTGTCGCATATTCCCAAATTTCTGCAATGAAATCCCTTTTAAGCCTCACTTAGATTTCATTTTAAATGTTCTCTTGTAAAGGATAAAATTTCTTGCAGATAATGACAATGGAAACAATTTCCAAGGCAGATAAAATGCTCCACTAACTCATAAGCCCCTAGAGGAGAGGGTTGTGCTTCATATGACTGTGTCCTTGGCACCTAGCACTAGGCATGATACATAGTAAATTTTAGAGACTGGAGGTGAGATTTTGGCTAAAGTGATGATTTCATAGCCTGGATACTCAAATCATGACCTGCCAATCTTCCCTGTTTTCCCAAAGTCTTCCCGATGAAGCTAATTCAAAGTACTACTCAGGCAAGCAACCTAACTTCCAATTTAGGACTCTGTGATACAATCAGGAAGGAGCATGGCTTAGGTCTGAGGAGAAAGTGGGGCCTCTCACCTCCCCAGCAGCCCCTCACCTGAATCTTAGGACCATAATGCTCAGGCATGCCGGCGAAGAGGTAGAGATAAGGAGCAGAGAAAGGTGGGTTATCCCAAGAGGGGCTCTGGGAACACTTCCCAGCCAGCCCTCGGAGTAGAAAAGGAAGACCAATAAGGGTGCCTGATCCACCTCTAGCACCAGGACCTACCTGGGTCTTTGGCAAAAAGGTAACTACACCTGGGTGCTGACTTCTAGAGCAAAGTAATCTGCCTGCTAGTAAAAAGTGGCCCCACTGAACGTGCTGATCCACCAGGATGAGTAATTCCTCCTCTTTAAGGGGAGAGTGAATAAAAGGAGCAGTTGAACAAGAACAGAGATGGTGGAGTCCCCTCCCCCATGGTGAGCACTCAGTACATATTTGTTAAAAGAATGAATGAAGCCAGGCAGTGTTGCTAGGGAGTTGTTAATATGAGAAATACCATTTGCATGCAAATTTTACGTTATTAGCAACTAGGAGCCTCTAGCAAGGAGACTGATGGAAGGGCCAATATGTTGCTTTTCTGAATCAGATGTGGATGGAGAGGAACACCACTGGTATTCTGCAGAAGCCTAAAGCAGAAGCTTGGCTTTAGTTATGCTATGTTTAAGACTATGATGTTAGGTAGATAAGTCCTGGAGGTACTATAGAAATAGGAATGAATTTCATGCGAAAGTTCAGAATATTGGATTTTCTCTTCTCTGCCCCAGTTCAGTTCCCTTTTCCCCCACATGGAAAAAAGAAAATACAAGCCCTAGCTCCTATGAGTTGTCCAAGTGAGCCAGAGCTAGTTATGATGTTTGGCTCCTACATTTTAAAAGCCAATAGAAACTGGAGACAAATCAAGAAATAATATACAAATGGTTAAAAATTTGGGAAGTACTTATGATGCTGGCCCTGATATCAGTTCCCCTACATTAAACTCAGCATATATGGGATTAAAACCAAAAGCACTCACCCCCTTTCCCTGCTTCTCTAAATTACATTCATAAGTAAATATTGGTTTTTTTAAACCTTGGTATCCCTGAACTTCACAAGGCAAATAGAAGTTACAAATTGTTAGAGCCCAGGTGGCCTGAGGCTAACATTTTGGCTAGTTATGGGTCTTTTGAAGTTTTATTGCAGGGAAACTGATATCTAGAGAATATCAAGAAGCTGAAGCTTCCCAGACCCCAACTCCTTGGCTTCTTGGCACCAGAATCCACCATCCACCACGGAGGCAGACAGCCAAGACACCCACCTGCAGATTCTCTTATCTTGCCCTTCTCCTCCCTGCAAGCAGCCTCACGAGGCCAAGTGCGGGCTGGTGGGAAGGCGCCAACCTGCAAAGCCCACAGCTCCCCCTCCCCTACCCAAAACCTCAAATAAAAACCCCTACCTTTTTTCCTTTGGCGAGGTGGTTCTGAGTTCTAACTCCCATCTCCTTCTCTGGCTGCCTTTTGATAGAATTCTTTCCTTGCCATAAGTCTGGCATTCCTGTTTTTATTTTGGTCTCTCTCTTATGTTGAGGGTAAAGGAAGCTGTGTTTGTGGCCGGTAACCCTTGGAGTTGAAGTTATGCCACCCAAAGGAGAGGGTGGAGGCAGCTCTATCTATTTGGGAGAGTCTTTATCTCAACCAAAACACAGTAGAGGAAAAGGTCTGAAGTTGCATCAAGATCCATTTAGGGTTGGGAGAACTCTCTGATGTAAGGATTATAAAAAAATCAGGAAATCTACTTGCATTGCACCCAGTGCATGGTGCCTATGAAATGATAAAAAATGTTTTCTGAGTGAATGACTAGGTCATGGAATTGTTGTTCTTGAACACTTTTATGACCAGTACACATTGCTTTGCATTTTTGATGTTTAGGAGAAGAGAAAATTGACCAGGTGATTTCTCACATCCCTTCCAGCTCCTTAATTCTACAAATGGCCCAAATTGATTATTTACTCCAAGAGACCCTCAAGAGTATCTAGAGGCTACAGATTATCTCATCTTCTCAGCACAAATCCACACTCATAATCTGGTTTTCCACCAGAAACATTTAGAGTTCCTTCTCTATTGGAACATTCCTGTCATGGTTTCCTTTCCATAATGCCATTATTTATTCTAATCACTGAGGCTGTGTTGCTCAGGTCCCTCTGATACACATCAGTGCCGGTTATCCACGTGCTGCAAGGAGGGGAGAATGAACCTCTAAGCTGTAGCCAAATTGGTTTCCTAAATGATGCGGCATGTTTTAACTGGAATTTGTGTAGTATTCTAGTGGAAAAAAGAGGTAGGGGGACGGAGGGAAGGGTTCCTCTGGTTTTCAGGCTAACTGTAATTAGCCTGCTTTCTGAGATGTAATTATCTTGCAATCTCAAAGCAAACACCCTGGAGGAAATTGCACTGTTAAAGACAGCATGGCATTAAAAATAAATTATTACCCTGGTGCTTGCTATTGCTGCTTATGCATTGTGATTTGTCAGGGTTTCCGTTAGCACATGCTTGCTTAGGGCTGGAGTTGTGCGGCCATGTTGCCACTGTTTGTACTAGAGGGGTGGGAGGCATGGTTTGCTTAGTTGTAATAATGGTGTGAAAACTTACCACTATGGTGGTGAAGGCTGGTGTTGTACCATCCATTCTCTCCTCACCCATTCCCAATCACCAAAATGGCCCAGGGGCCAAGGAAAGAGAGCATTGGGAGTCTTTAGCAGTGGACATTGAGGAATGAGTAGAGTGGAGCATCAAATCCAAAGCTCAGGCAATTCAAACTATCTGCAAAGGAAAATTCAAATTATTTGGAAATGACTGAGAGGAAACAAGCAAAATCCCAACTATTTTAGGGATAAACACTGAGGGATCATGAATGATCATCACTGACCAGTCACAGAGGCTGGAAAGGCCCTACCATGAGGTTTGGAATGAGAGACTTGTGGGTTTGAATATATGATTGTGCAAGTTGTATACCACACAAAGGTTCCCCACTGAGGGGACAAGTGGAGGCTGACATCTCATCAGTGCCCCTTGAACAAGTGTGTCCAGGGTGCTGCACCCACCCTGGGGAAGAGCACAATTTTGTAATTTGTCTGTTCCATAGAAATGCTTTACAAAATTTATCTGCCCAGAATATTTTACAAATATGCTATAAGGTCATTATTTATGCTCTGTGTGACCTTGATTGAATTACTTATTCTCTCTGAAACTCAGCTTTCTCATCTATAAAAAGATGATAATCATAACAATAACAATAATAATAATAATAATTCTCGGGATTATTTTGTGGACTCAAAACTGAATCTTAAAATCATGTGCTCAATTGATAGCAGGAGTTTTGATGATAATGATGATTATGACCAAGGAAATCATTATCATCAAGTATTCACCCAGATTAGAGCTTGCATCAAGGCCTGGGCCAGCCAGGGAGACCTGTGACAGGCATGAGAACTTGGCTGTCTCTCTCACAGAGCCCAGGGTTTGGTTAGAGGGACAGGGTACAGACAGGAACAGGTAATTAATTGTGCCATACTTTTGTGTGGATTCTATAGCGTAAAAACTCCACAGCCCCTGTAGCAATTTATCCTTGCTGTTAATTCACAGCTGGAACTGGCTTTTTTTACATATCAGAAGGCAAAATGGGGGGAACCCTATAGAATTTGGTGTTGAAGATAGTACAAAAAAGGCAGGATAGAGTCACAATGAGGTATAGGAGGATGAAAGGGGAATGTGGGAGCTATCGGTAATCCAAAGAAGGCTTTGACTAATGAGAAAAATTTTCTTTTCTTCCAATGGTCCAAGGTGATTTGTGTTAGAAATAACTTGAATAACTAAAATCCATAGATTTTTATTTAAAAACTTCATTTTAGCCCATATCATTACTTATCCCTTGTTAAATTTCATTCACATTTCTGATGTTTCACTAAATGAATTATGAAATAGAAGGCCAATTAAGTCTACCCAGGTTTATATCTCACCATCAAGAAAATAAAGTTAAATTTGCTCAGAGCTGTTAATCGTGAGTTATTAACAAAATATACCAAAAAAACCACCCTGGTTTTATGAGCTTTAATACTAGAATATAATGTATGCCCAAAGATCATTTCCTAGATGGCTTTAACTCTGAGATTAACTTCACCGCACTGGCCCAATAGATGCCTTATTTGATTCTTAAAGAATAAAGGGCAGGGGCCGGCCCTGTGGCGTAGCGGTTAAGTGTGCGCGCTCCGTTGCTGGTGGCCCAGGTTTGGATCCCGGGCACGCACTGACGCACTGCTTGTCAGGTTGTGCTGTGGCAGGCCATGCTGTGGCAGCATCCCATATTAAGTGGAGGAAGATGGGCACAGATGTTAGCCCAGGGCCAGTCTTCCTCAGTAAAAAGAGGAGGATTGGCATGGATGTTAGCTCAGGGCTGATCTTCCTCACAAAATAAATAAATAAATAAATAAATAAAGTGCAGGAGGAAAGTTCACAATTTCCCTTTCAAACAAATCCGTGTCAGTATTTATCACAGTTTGTAAAGAATTTTTTGGTGTCAAGCCTAAAACTTCTTTTTTTTTTGGTAGGTTCTTTGAAAAAGGAAATTTTTTTGTAAATAAAAAATGTCATTACTCATTTATTTAACTAATATCAATTAATACATAATGTTGCTTGCCCAACAATATGAGAAACAGTGCAAATTGCAATCCATTCTTTCAAGAAGTTAGAGGGAATAGTCATGGGGATTTCCATTTACAGCAAGTTGATGAACTAATTACCCTGAAAAGCCTCTTCTGACAACAACAAAAAACCTGGAATATTGAATAAAATGGAATGAACAGCCTTTTAAATGTATAGCAGAGCTTTCAGGAGGTTAGAAAAGGGAAGACCAGGGAGAAGAACATGAAAAGGAAGCTGAAAATTAGCGTGGCAAATAGGCACTCACTTCAGCTGCCCTGGATGCATTGTCAGTCTTACTAAGCAGGTGGCTTCAGTTTAAAGATCACAGGGAGTTGAGACCTTAGGCATTCCTACAGCAAGATGTTTAAATTGAGACCCCCCACCCCCATATAAAGTCCTCAAAGGGCTGCACTCTCAGTGAAATGGTAGCTGAAAATATCCACCTACTGGTAAAAAACAAAGAAAATCAAAACAAAAATCCCTACAAGGATACTTGGCTGGCTTTGCCTAGGGGGACAAGCTGTCTCATTAGCATCCTTAAGGACCATTCTATCGTCCTTATTTGCATGATCCAGGAAATCCAAGCACAGATGTTAACGTGAAATTGGTCCCAGACCAGTAAAACCTATGGGGCAGCACTCTGGGATGACATCCCTTAAATCTAGATTGCACAATTCCTACAGCTAAAGCCCTGCCAAACTCAAGATCATGATTCAAAATTACAACATACACAAGAAACCAATCCACCACAAGTGGACAAGCCACCACAGGAACAAAATAATTAAGTCCCTAAAACTTCAGACAACAGAATTATTGGATACATTCTCTAAATGAAGTACATTTGAAGTGATTAAAAACACAAAAGAAGAAATCAAAAATATAATAAAGAAATAGAGCCTGTATAATTATCAGCCAGTTTTGAAAGAATAAAATAGAACTTCTAGAGGTTAAAACATAAAATAATTGAAAGTAAATACTCAAAACACAAGGTAAGCAGCAGATTAGGTAGAGATGAAGAGTGAAGAAGTGAATTGGAAGATCTTGAAGAGAGATAAAAGAAGCAAAACATGACAGCAAGATTAAGAGACATGGAGAGTAGAATGAGGAAGACTGAGATACATAAAATAGGATTTTGTGAGGACATAAGAAACAATGAGGGGAAGATAATATTAGAAGAGACAATGCCTTGAGAATTTTCCAAAAATGTTGAAAGGCATGAATCTTCAGATTCAGGAAATACAATAACTTCCAAAAATTTGGAATTTTTCCCTATTCAGACTAATTCCTTATTCAGACACATATTAATAAAACTTGAAAACCTCAAAAACTAAGAGAAAATTGTAAAAGCAACCATAAAGCAAATACAGATTACCTACTAGGGGAGGAAATTAGACTGACAGCAGACTTCACTGTAGGGATGATAGGAACCAGAAGACAGTGGAATAACACATTGCAATTAATAAAAGAAAATATTCATGGATCTAGAATTTTACATTCAGCTTCATTATAATTCCATAATAAAAGTGAATGTCTTTAAAAACATTTTCAGGTAAAAACAGAGAAGATTTACTGCTAATTGAACTTTGCAGAAAGATTTTCTAAAATGGAGGTGCTCAACTCTGGCTACTCATTGGAATCACTACAGAGACTACAAAATACTGATGCTTGTGTTATATCCCCAGAGATTTATATTTAATTTTTCTGAGGTACAGACTGGGAATTGAGATTTTAAAAATATCCGTATGTGATTCTAGTGTGACGTCAAGTTTGAGAACTACTGGTATAAAAAGGAGGCACTTCATGAAGAATGAAATTGAACCCAAGAAGTAATGTAGAACAAATAATTGTTAAATACACGGACAAATGTAAATATTCATTGACTGAATAGAGAAATAATAATATTGACTAAGAGAATAGAAAAGCATCATAGAACTAAATTACTGGACAGAAATAACATGTAAGAAGAGAGAGAGGTGATTGGAAGTTCCAGGAATTTAATGTCCTTTTATTACTCAGAAGGAAGGTAGATCTACTGGTTAACTTTGTTAAGTAACCATGTTAAAACTTAAGGGTGAAACTAAAAGAGTAGGAATGTAATATGTAATTTCTAAACTAGAAGAGGCATTAATTTGGCAGGAGTGTGAAAAGAGGGTGTAGAATGTAGGGAGGTCTACAACAGATTTAGTGACAAGTACAAGGCACATGGTGATAGACAAGGCAGTGGAAATAGGAAGAGGCAGGACAGGTGCAGGAGATGCTACAAATTAAGAACTGATGTGACCTGGTGACTAATTTGCTAAGGGTACATAGTTGGAGGGGGCAGAGAGAGGATGACTCCATCCCCAACACAGCACACCAGGGTGTTTAGTCAGAGTGACAAGGAAAATGAGGGTGAGAAGGTTGGAAATCAAAGGTCTGGACAGACTTTGTGAGGAGGTGATGAACTGGCTTCACACATTTGGAGACAGCATTTAGGTGGTAATGTGTGGCAGCTGAACTGGATCCCAGGAGAGCAATGACAGCTGAAAGTAGAAAGGAATCAGACCATCGATCTAAGAGGAGGATGGAGAGAGCAGAAGAAAGAGCAGAGGACTGAACGTAGGTGTCCACATTTAAGGGGCATAGGGAGGAAGTTACCCCAGAGAAGGAAAGAGAGACTAATTCTGGTTCGTATACAGGGGATTGTTCGCATTGAGGCCAAATTCAAAGCAAACCTTTAAGATGGAGAAGACATAGAATTTCCTTCCAAAGACTTAGTTCACATCACTGCTTGTCTTTTTATTGATGGATATGAGTACTTAGAATATTACCACTTATACCACTCTTTATTTTTTAATTAAAAAATGAGTTTTGAACTGTTATTTAAAAAAAAGGCTAGCAGGTGAGAACTCCTTCCCTGTTTCCTTCTCTACTTTAGATATCATATCACTGGACTTGTGGTGGATGAAAAATGGCTGCAAATTCTTTGATACTCCTCTCATCAAGAGATGAGGTCCATTTTCTTCCCTTTGAATCTAGGCTGGTTTGTGACAGCCTTGACCAATAGAGTATGGGCATAAGAGACACTATGCCAGTTCTAGGTCTAGAGTGTAAGACGACTGGCAGCTTCTGCCTTGGTCTCTTGGAGCCCTGAGCCACCATGTGAGAAGTCCCACTATCCTGAGGTCACTATGCTGTGAGAAGCTCAAGTGATGTGGAGAGGACCTGGAGGGTGAAACACCACAAAGAGAGAGGCCAAGGAGCACAGAGGTGCCACACACGTGAGTGAAGAAGCTGTCTTGTAAGTGGATCACTCTGTCTCACCTGCCCCAGCTGAAAATACATGGATCAGAGGGGAACAGCCCAGCTGAGCTCTTCCTGTATTCCTCATCTACAATACCAAATGAGAGCAAAATAAGAAGATTGTGTTAGGCCACTCGATTTTGGAGTAATTTGTTACACAGCAATACAGAATCAGAACCAGGCTGCTTCTTTCAAAGGCTAATCACTACAGAGACCCCAGAGCCACTGCTAGGATGGCCCACCATCACGTGGCTCCCTTTGTCTTCTTTAGTTTTTATTCTCTCTTCATTCTTCAAACTTTAAGACTCAGATTACAAACACAGCTGAAAACACTTTCTCCAAGGTTTTGCTTTTGCCTCAGTCTACCAGGATGTCTTTCATTCTTCTCATTGGAAGATTTGCCTTTCTTACCACTTGTAGTACAAGTGTTATTTACTAAAATCTTGTTATATCAGCCTAGTGGAATGAATCAGAATTTGTGAAAAATAAATTATAGACTTTTATTGCTTATAATATAGACATTTTTAGAGGAATGCAGTTTTTACTTGCAGATAACACAGCAATCCACACTAATTGCCAAGTGCTTTTAAGCTGACATTCGTCTAAGCCTGCTTTAACGAACAGATAACTCATTTATAATTAGCAGTGCCAATTAATTGGCATGCAAACAATTAAAGTGATTAAAGTGCTAAAGTTCTTAAGAACAGTTTTTCCTAAGTAGGTTATAGACAAACCCTCCCTGACCCTGCATCTTGTTTACATGGTTAAATTGCTGAGGAAGACTTTCTTTATAGATAGCACATGAAATTTTAACTCAGCCTTGATCAGATAGCCCTGATTTGGAATAAGTGAGCCCCACTAAGGAAGAATTTATTGTACTCTGATTTTCCAAATCAACACTTGTTTAAAAGTTTAAATTATGTATGTTTCTTGGCCTCCTGCTATATATTACCCCCACCACCCACTTCAACACAACCACCCAGGGCCTCAGTAAACTTGAAGCAGTGAAATCCCAACCAGATCTCTTTTCTTTTCTAGTTCTTATATCTATCTTATATCCTAGAAAAGGGATAGAAGGCTGTGGGGGTTTATTTTAAATGGCTGTGACTCGCTTCTAAGCAATAGAATGTACCAGAAATGACATTGTGTGATTTCTGAGGCTAAACCAAAAAAAACATTGCAGTTCCTGCCTTGTCCGCTGGGACACTCGTATTTGAGGCCCTGAGCTGCCATGTAAAACTGTCAACCCCCTTGCGGTGCTGCGCTGTGAGGAAGCCCAGGCCACATGGAGAGGCACGAGACGTTCTCTGGTTGACAGCCCCAGCTGAGATCCCAGGAAGCAGCCAGCATCAACACCAGACATAAGTGAAAATGCCTGAGGATGATTCCAGACTCCAGCCACTGAGTCACCTCCAGCCCTCAAATCTTCCCAGCTGAGACCCCAGACATGATGGAGCAGAGGCAAGCCGTCTCTGCTGTGCCCTTTCCAAATTTCTGACCCACAAAATCTATGAGCATAATAAAATGGTCACTGTTTTATTCCACTAAATTTGGTTTGGTTTATTATTATAGCAGGAGTAACTGGAAGAAAGCCTTTTTCCTTCTCGGCTTAAGGCTCTATACAATGTCTTCCTCCTATTTTTTTCCCTTTCACATGTTTTTTTGGTTTCTGTTTTATCCTTGAATCTCTTACCCTACACTGTTAGTGGTTTTCAATAAAATTTCTGGTTTTTACTGTTTTTTTACAAAAATTTCCCTCAAGCTCAGTCAGAAGTGGTTGGAATTCAAATTCTCTTTGGCAATTTATTAACCCCCTGAGTCTCAGCAGCCTTGATGATGAGAGAATCACACCTACCTTGCAGGGTTGTGTGAGGATTAGAGATATTGAGGGGAAAGTACCTGGCACACAGGAGGCATCCACTAGATAAGTGGTAATTAGTGTTAGAAGTTTTCAGAGAGGTTATATAACCCCAAACCTCAGTTTCCCATTTGTCCCAAGCACAGTGGTCTGAGAGTGTACAGTGTTCTCAGAGGAAGTTTGTGTGTGTATGTGGGCACACACATGTTGTCAGTCTCCAGTCTGGAGAGAAAGTTCCATTCCTTCCCTGGCTGGAGGTGTCTTTGCTTTCTGGAAGGGTACGTTCTCTACAGCAGAGACTCTGGGCATTTTGATGGTCCAAGGACTCTTTAAAAAGCTGTGGACTTTCTCTCCAGAAAAAGGAACACACTCATTCCCCCACAACACTTTGCGTGCTATTTTAGAGTGTTCCTGGGTGCTATAAACAATAGACGTTGGAGCCTGCTAAGGAAGCCTATAGGAATTTGAGTGCTTGGCTTTGTGATCCTGGATAGCGACTTTAGGTCTGACTAAAACAGGGAGGGCTATCATTTCAGCTGCCCCGTGAGTGTTGCCTTGTAAGGAAGGAAGCCAAGGTCTGTTGAGCATCTACTGAGGATCAGGGGCTTCGCATATCTTAACTTATCTAATCCTCAGGAGAGCCCGGGAGGTATTTTTATCTCTGTTATGAGGCTGAGAGAAGTGACTTTTCCAAGGTCTCACAGATAATAAGCAGTGGGGCCCAGATTTGAGAGATGCCAATATCCAATGGTTTTCTATTACTTTGTATTTGTGTTTTGGGGTGCTAGCTGAGACCCACTTCTGCAAACAGACCATGACTGGGGAACTTGCCAGTCCTAGGCTTGCTGTTTTAATTTCTATGTCGCCTACCCTCCCTCCCCCATCCCTGCCTACCTCTGCCCCTTTGGCTGCCAAAGTATAGTGTGGGGTGGCAGTGGAGGGCTTCTTTGTGGCTGGCTAGGCTTAAGAGAAGCAGTAAAAGGTAGTGGTGTGAGCAAGGGCCCCAGAGTCTGTGTGCTCAGGCTGGAATCCATTGAGCCTTCCCAGACAAGCCATGACTCGACATTTATTTAGCACCTTCGTTTTACAAAGAGCTTTTTCATTTGATAATAAGATAGGCGTGCAGACATTTCTATTTCCTTTTACAACTGTAGATACAGAACCTTTTTCAAGGAAATTGTCTTACCAGGTCTTCCAGTTCTGCTTCCCGGTCTCTTTCCATTACCTTCTTGCTGCCTCCTTTGGAGAACGAGGTTAAGATATGCCATTCTGGGAGACTGAAGCTACAAGAATGAACACACAACGGCTTGGAGCAGTAAGTCTTAAGTCATTGTGATTGGAAGATGGCTTTCCTTGCTCACATTCTGGGAAGCAGCCATCACAAGTGTAGCTATTGTAGAACAAGCAGTAGTCTGGGAAATTGTAACATGAGATCACATCATGGCAGTGGCTTTTGAATGATAAGGTAACTGATAAGGAATATTGAGAAAAGAACACAGGAGACTAAGAATTTGAAAGATTTCCTCTAATGTGGCCAGAAGAGAGTGTGATCTGACTTCAGATGACCTGTACTGGTTCTTCAAACTGAAATATACCTCCAGTGGAGAAAGGCAATTCATCAAGCAACAAGAGCTGGAAAGTAATTCTCTGAAGGAACATCCAGCTGCCTTGGCTCCTGTTCTCTATTCACCCAACTGAGAACTTGCAATTTGGCCTCCTGAGAGCTGATGACCATCATGGGTTCTCTCAGGGAGGACCCTTCTGCCGGGAGCTAATCTAGGATATTGGTCTATCAATCACTCTCTGGTGAGTTCAGCTCCCATGTTTCAGTCTCTTGTTGTCTGATCACCTCTGCTGGAACTGATGAAGACTCTGAGCCTGCTCAGATGTTGAGCAGATATTGGGCTTTGGGTCCCTACTTTGGTGGAGCCATACTTGGGAGGCCCTCACCTGAAGAAGACAAAGTCTTTCTCATTATGTGGCCTTGGTAGCTTACGGGGACCATAATCTTGTTTTGTTCAAGAACCCAGCATGTCTTTCTAGTCCTAAAGCTTCAAAGAACAGACATTTCAAAGAACATAGGTATGTGTTTGAACAAGAGTCTTGCAGAAGAATTCCTAAACACAGCCTCAGTGTGAGGGTCTCAAACTTACTCAGGTTAGTACCCCCAAATAGAGATGGAGTGAGCCTCCTTCCTACCAGGCTTGGTGCCTGGAAGGTCCCTTTGGGCCTACAATGTCCTGAAGCTTTGAAGCAAGGGACTCACATGGGTAGCCTGAAGGGGCAGAGCAGCATCTCAGGAGGCAACCTAAGCATATCTTTTGGGCAACAACTGGTCAGGCCCTGGGGCAGATGGAGTGGAGAAGAGCAAAGGAGGAGGAGAAGGGGAGGTTCTCATTGGTCTAGAGGCTGGGAAGCTGCTTGGTAAGGATGCCAGTCAGATTTGGATCCTGGGTGCTCCTTGCAGAGATCCTTCCCATGGTCTACTCACCTAGCCTTGGCAGTGCCCCTTCTCCATTGTGGGCAACTTTCTGAGATAGGGTGGGTTGGGGGAGTAGATCCCTAATCAATGGAGGTATTACTTTGAGATTCCATCATGAAGAGGTTACCAGGTGACCCAGTGAGTTGGACCCAGGATTCTGGCTTGCTGGGACTTGGCAACTCAGACAGGTGGGGAAGTGGCAGAAGCCGGATGCCCTGGCTGTAAGGCAGTGTGTTACACAGTGTCCTGTTCGCATAGTAGTGTTTGGTGAGCCCCAGTATAATGGGGGGAGAGAGTGTCTCACCTGGTGGCTGAAGTTCAGTGAAAGTAGGTGACACCTAAGTCAGATGGTATCTGTGTCAGGGCTCCACACCATTTATCAGGACTATACAAGAAAATATATAGTACAATCTTTATACTGATAAATGCTTAACAACGGCGACCTCTACCATCATCATGCATAGTACCTTACGCTTATGTTTATGGTGCATTCAGCAAGTCTGATAGTTGGCTATAAGAACAATAGTAAATTTTACTACAATTGCACTCAGTCCAATATTGGTCCATGGTAGATGCTGGACTCTCAGTGGCTTCTCAGAGTTGGAAGAGCCCATGAAGACCGAAAGTTCAAATACTCAAGATCAGGGCCAGACAGGTAGCATGCTTATGTTAATCAGGATGGTATAGAATGATAGGGAAGGCTGGGAGCTATGAGGACCTGGAGAGTATGTGCCACATCAAAGGGCAGTGGCTTCTCCACTCTAGTTGGTTGTTGCCATGCAGGGATGGGGGCCCAGGGATTCTAGCTCTTTTGATTATGAGAGATAGAAATCCAGATTTTAAGGTGAAATTTTATAGGTTTTAAAATATTGTAAGCCAAACCAACAATCTGTAGGCTCTATGGGATCTGTTTGCTGTCAGTCTGGGGCTGAAGCTGGAATCCCTTCTATGGCCCCCCTACTCCATGGTCATCCAATGAAACCCCTGTCAGACAGTCTGATTGTCCTTTCTAAGTCCTACCTCTACGGCAGTGTGACAAGTCCCTGAAGTCACAAATCTGGAACAGAGCTGGGTCAATAGGGCCGTAACTGCAGCCACCTGCTATCACTTACCCGCTGTTTCAATAATAATTGGATTGGACACAGATTCTTGACCTCCAGCCAACATCACCTGCCCCAGGTCTGAACTCACCTTGGAGCAATTGGGGAGCTAGTGTTCCTCTTGTTCACAACCTTGCTGCTGATGCAAGCTAGGGCTGAACCTCATAAAACTTACAGAAAACAGGCATCAACTTGAAGCAGCAAACCCTGGACAATGCCAAAACGTAAATGCAGGACCAGCTACGTGGATTTGCAAACTGTTTAATGCTCTGCTCTTGCTGTCTTGAAATTTTTAATAATTTTCAAACAAGGGGGCCTGAGTTTTCGTTTTGCCCAGAGCCCCACAAATTATGTAGCCATCCTGCATAAATGTGATCAGAGTTGGAACCAGACCACATAAGCAGAATTTCTTTTTTTTTTTTGGTTTGGAACCTCCTACAACTTGATTAGTTTGCACTTTTATGTGAGTTGAGGTAATGCCCATGGAAACCAGGAAGCAGGAAAATGCTTTCCTGACCATTATAAAAGATGAAGATATTCTCCTCTGCTTTGTGGTGAGTGGCGGGGGTGGGGAAAAAGTCAATTTCCTGTGACGTGACCACCTCCCAGGGCTTTTCTCCTTGTCTCAGGTGCTGGATCAGCATTAGCTGTTAGCAAAAGAGATGCAGGTGGGCATGGAATTAATTGTGAGGATAGCTGTTGTGTTAGTATTAGAGGAATCTGGAGAATAGACAACACCCCATGGGTGGGAGAGCCAGGAGACTCAAATGTTTTCCTGATCGTTTTCAAGTCAGCAAAACTCTGGAGCTGCCAAGGAATGGGTGTGCACTGGGCATTGGAGAGTTTGCTGATGCATTTTAGTTGGCCCTGCAAGATCATAACACAGGACACTGAAAAGCTACTAAAAGATCCTCATTGACCAGCTGGCCTGGTGGTGTAGTGGTTAAGATTGTGTGCTCTGCTTCCGTGGCCTGGGGTGCGCGGGTTCGGATCCTGGGTGTGGACGTACGCACCACTTACCAAGCCATGCTGTGGCAGGCATCCCACATATAAAGTAGAGGAAGATAGATGTTAGCCCATGGCCAATCTTCCTCAGCAAAAAGGTGGAGGATTGGCAATGGATGTTAGCTCAGGGCTGAACTTCCTCACCAAAAAAAAAAAAAAAAAAAGGTCCTCACTGAATCTATGCGAGAGATTCATTGGTCCTGGAAACATAATTAATTCCATTTCTATTGCTCCCTTATTCATTATACGTATGGTCTGTTGCAGAGATCTCAAGGTGGGACTTTGGGTCCAATGAAGTCCAGTAGAGCAAGCCTTAAAACTGAGGGCTTTGTCTCTTCACTTTGGCCTTTTACAAAGGATTCGGGGACTGCAGCTGTAGAACTTGCTCTTAGTGAGAGAGGAAGCAGAACTCGAGGGACTCGATTGTATTAATACCCTCTCTAAGTCACAGAGAGTTGTAGATCAAGGAATTGCTCTGCAAACTTGGCAAACTAGATAAGAAGGCCAACTAATGATGACTAGAACAACCCATCAATTTAGGGCTCAATCAATAAAAGCAAGTGTTTCCCCTGAGTAATCACCCCTCCCCTCCACCAACTCTAACACCGAAATTTTGGGGACTAGAATTACATTAACTGTGTAGATGAATTTGGGGGAGAATTGACATCTTTACTATAGCGAATTCTCCCACCCAGGAACACAGGATGTTTCTCAGATGATTCAATTCTAATTTTTATGACCTTTAGCAAAAATTTATGGTCCTTTTTATCTAGTCCTGCATATTTCTTGTTAACTTTGTCTCTGGATATTTCATATTTTTCAATGCTATTTTGAATGTCATCTTTTTTCATATTTTCTAACTAGTTCTTACGGTATATTGAGAAGCTATTTTTGTATATTTATTTTGTAATTACCACTGAACTTTCTTATTTACGTCTTTTTTTGGTTGCTAATCACGTAATATGCAATATGTGGCATAAATGCTGCCAGTACTTTCTCCAGTGTCAGTGGCAGAAATCTCTAATTGATCGTCCCATCGATGCTGGGTGCAGAAAATACTCCTCAATCTGCACTCTGTTGGGAAACAATTTTCTATGGGTTTGTCATGCTTCTGTACATATTCTGAGCAAGGCACTCACTGCCCGTCATTCTGAACTATCTTTTCAGAGTTGTTTGTATAGCAAATAGCCTTAGAAGATAGAGATAGTATCTCCCTCATGAGCAAAGGGAAGGTATGGTAGTGAGGATAAAAGACTCAGATTCTTTAAGCTCAGAGTTCTTCTGTAACACACCTCATCGTGTGTGCTGGTGTCCTCTGGCTCTCTTCACATCACGCAGTGAAAATTGAGGTTTGGAGAACTGGTGCAAAAATGCTGATACTCTGGCTACCGCTATTGATGTGAGTAATAAATGGCCTTTCATCTCTGACCCAGGAGTCTTGTGTCTTCTACCAGCATCTATGAAACTGCGTCAGGCTAACTTAGCTTGCAAGTAAGGTAAAATCTCAGATCCTCTCATTTCTTGACAGTTTTGGTGATGAGGATGGGATGCTGACAGAAACATGGCTTTCTGGAAGAGGAGAGATGAGAGCTTTATGGGTTTAGAAATGAGGAATCTGAGGAAAGTCCATGGAATCGGTAGCAAACATTCACTAAATCATATGGTCAACTGGACAATAAATAGTCCTCCATTTTACTTCTCATTAGTGACGAGAAATTGGGGAGGTGGTTACAGACGAAGTACCAGGAAATAAGTTCAAAGAGAGCAGCCTGAATATGCCTGGTTGTTGCTAATTCTCCCCAGGACTTTGTCACCAATCCAGTGGTCAGCCTCAAGTCCACCCCATTGTAACAGCTAGTACTGAGGTTTGTTCTGAGTTGAAGGAATGTCCCATTCCTTTCAGACAACAATTACAGAGATGCACACCTACACTGAGCATGAAAGGAGGGAATTTGTGACTGCTATGGGAAGAAATCATTAAAATTTTGGCTGGCCACTTGGGAGATGAGGGGTGGTGTGTATTAATTAGGGAGAACGGCAATGGCTGAGACTCCTATGGCTCAAACTCTCCTGCAGTCTATTATGTCAAACTTAGATCCACTGGAGACAAGAGTAAAAGGCCCCAGAGTTTTTTTGCAGTGGGTTCTGGCTGCTATAAGGAAGTTTTGGCCCTCATGAGGAGAGTTCCCTGAGAAAGATAAACTGCCATGGGAAACCATAGTTGAGACATTAACTAGTATTTGGGCTCTTACTGCCCTGAATTGGGTTTACAGTGCTAATGAAGATGACCCACTGGAGAAGGAGAAACTGAACAAGAGAAATCTAGATAAATTCTTGTGACCAGACCCACCACCCAGGAAAAATCTCCCTAGCCTTTTTGTTTAAACTCGGCAAGATCTTAAGGGATGTTATCTTGGTAATGGTGTAGCACAGTGATCAGCAAACTTTTTCTGTAAAGTGTCAGATAGTAAATAATTTAGGCTTTGTGGGCCACATTGTCTCTGCTGGAACTACTCTACTTTGCCACTATAGCACAAAAGCAGCCACAGGCAATATGTAAACAAATGGATGTGACTTTGTTCCAATAAAATCTTATTTACAAAAGCAGGCAGCAGGCTGGATTTGATCCATAGTAGTTTGCTGAACCTTAGTATAGCAGGTGCATCGGATGAAGGTGGCATCCTCAAAGAAGTTTGCTGCTATGCAAACCAAGCCTGAGTCAGCAGGAGGGTGCAAACCCCATGGCTCCAGCCAAAAGGCAATGTGAAGAAGAAGCTGCTCAATGAGGGGGCTCCCAATACTGAGATAGATGGCGTCAGCCGTGAGGACCTTCCTCCCTGCCACAGAGTGTTAGGTGGGCAGAACACATTGAAAGTTCATTTGGTTGAGCCATGAGCCGCCACTGTGATGCTCAAAATCAAAAGTAAGTGAGAAACCTTGTTTAATGACATGGAGCCATTCCATCCCTCCATACTCCCTAACCCACTCTCCCTATCAACCCCGACCTCAGCTACTTTAAGGAGAAAGATGATTAAAGGTAGGGCTGAAGTCTGTCTTCAAGGCGGATCAAATGCATAGATGCATCTGAGCATACACGGGAATTTCAGGAAGGGGAGGGACTCAAATTTTTATGATTCTGTTGCACATGCGTGTGCAATAACTATCCTACTCAGACTGGCGAGAGGAAAAGGCACCCAGATTCAGCTGTTGTGTCTATTACACAAATGTGGTACTTGGTATGTTGTCTTGGACGTTGTCAATACTTTCTTTTTCATACACCAACATCTGAGAATTAAGATCAGCTCACATTAACATGGCAAGGTCTCCAATATATGTTGGTAGTATTTCCCCAGGTGCACCTAAACTCCTGTGCCATCTGCTACCAGAATTTAGTGAGTGTGCCTCTACCTTTTCATGTCCACAGCTTTCACTATTTGGATGATGTCCCATTGGCTGGTGTTATGGACTGAATTGTGTTCCTCCAAAATTCATATGCTGAAGCTCTAACCCCCATTGTGACTGTATTTGGAGATAGGGCCTTTAAAGAGGTAATTAAGGTTAAATGAGGCATAAAGTGTTGCCCTGATCCAAAAGGACTGGTATCCTTGTAAGAAGAGGAAGAGACCTTAGGGGTCAGTGTGTACAGAAAAAAGGCCATGTGAGGACACAGTAAAAAAATGGTCATCTGCAAGCCAAGGAGAGAGGCCTCAGGAGAAAGCAAACCTGCCAACATCTTTCTCTTGGACTTCCAGCCTCCAGAACTGTGAGAAATAAATTTTTGTTGTTTAAGTCATGGAGTCTATGGTATTTTATGTTATGTCAGCCCTAGTAGACTAATACAGTTGGCAAGTCAGAAGCCTCAGACTCAAAGGCCCTGACTACAGTATTATCACATCTCTACCAGCAGAAGTGGCTGATGAACATTGAAAAATTCAGGGGTCTTCTCACAAAATAAAGATTCTTAGGACTATGTTGGCAGATTCACAATGCCTAATCTCTCTGTCAAGTAGAACAGTCAGGGAAACATTGCTGTCTCTTCTGCTCCCATCATCAAGAAGAAGGCCCAGCACCTGACTGGACTCAGAGAATTTCACCTTAAGGGTGGTCATAAGAGACCTTTGAATGTTTAAGGAAATATCACCAGTAGATAATGTATCCCTCAGACAACTGCGGTGATTTCTCCACAGTAAAGCTACACTAGGTCACTCAGAGGAGCTTCCTAGAGGACAACTGGCTGGTTATTTTTGCACACATTACGGACAATTCTCTCTGTAATGAGAGTCATCTAATAGAAAAGGTGGTGTGAAACCTGTCCCTGATGTTAGCTAGAGTGATTAGTGACATGACCTTGGCCCTGGAAGGCATTTGGGTTAGCCTCAACTTATTGGCCAGGACTCATGTAGTTAGTAGAATTGCCTTGGTCTTCCTCCTTATGGGCCAAGATGGAGTCTGTGCAATCACTACCTTGCTATGTCTGGATTAATATCTTAGGCTGAGTTGAAAGGTTAACACAAAAACTTAAGGAGAAAACCACCTGGCTCTCGGAGGTAGACCCTGAGGATTTGTTCAGCTGGCTGGGTCTGTTACTTGGAGTCCTGTTGATATTGGCCCTAATTAGATGCTAGGTGAGACAAATGGAATGGATTTAGTCTTAGCCTCACTTCTTCTGATTAACTGGAGTGACCAATAGAGAGGGGAAGATTCTCCAGGAGACAAGATGCTGTGTAAATGAGGGATGGATATTGTTCTGAGACAATCCTCCATTGGTCTCTTGTATTTCTGCATGTCTTATGAATGAGACACTCACTGCCCTTTGTTGTGGACTATCTTTTCAAGGATGCTTGTATAGTGACCAGCCTTGGAAGATATAGTGTCTCCCTCCAAGAAAAGGACAGGTTTGCTTACATTCTTGGAAGATAGAGAAGATAGTGTCTCCCTCTAGAGTAAAGAGCAGGCATGCTTAAATCCATTATAAAATATTTGGTTCCCTAAACTCAGGGTTCCTCTTCTGTAATGCAGCCTATTGTGTCTCCAGTGGTCACCTGTGGAAATTGAGGCGTGGGGAACTGGTGCAAAAATGCTGGTACTTTGGTTACTATTGCTGGGGAGTAATAAATGATCCTTCACCTCTGACCCAGGAGCCTCATGTTTTATACTAGAATCCATAAAACTGTGGCAGGCTAACTTATTAACTTGCAAGAAGGATAAAATCTCAGACACTGTTCAGTTCTCGACACACTCCAAGTAGCCACTACTCAGCAGTTGGAATTGGCATATGAGATGAAACCAATTTTCCATCCTCACCTGGAGAGTGTGAAGAGGGCAGTGGGCATGTGATAGATCAAAAAAGGCCAGGACTAGCAGGTCAACAACAGTGGGGATGGGGGAAGAGCATAGGGGCATGGCCATGCCAGAAGGGTCTATGAAAGATCACTCTGTCCCTAGGCGGATCACAGAAGGTTTTTCACTTAATAAGAAGTCAGGATTTGGCCCTGACTTCTTCCTGCTTTATTTAATAGAGTAGTTTTGTTTGGCGTGTCTTCAGTCTTGTTAGGGACAGGCCAGGCTGCTATGAGGAGATTCAGGAAAACTTGTCACCTCCTTCCAACTTCTGTTTTTGTGTCCTTTTCTCCTTCCCAGGTGCCCCCTTTCCCTAATGAAAATCTGTTTTCATGGAAGAACCCATTAAGGGTCAATTACACTGTAGTGTTGATTTACATTGTTGGAATGTTATATCTTTTCGAGGACATTCTTTGAACCTTAGCTGCATTTTTGGAAGGAATGAATCTTCCACCTGGAAGACAATTACAGCATTTTAGAACAGGTAGAGATATTTGGAAGGGTTTTTCTGGTGCCCTTGGCATTGTACCATGTCAGAAGACCTCTGCTCCATCTATCCATATGGCAGAGGTGCTGATAGCTGGCTCCTTGGTGTCCCTCCTTCCATTGAACAATCTTTACTCTCCCCAAATAAAGTTGCACTAACTTAAAACTGTAAAAAAAATAAATCTAGATATATGTCACCTTCTAGAGTCTTTAACAAATCTCCACCAGCTGGGAAACCTCAGATCTTAATTTTCATGCTAAGGGGCTATTTTCAGAAACTTGTAGAACATCTGAAGGAAGAGAGAATTTTTAAGAGATCTTCATGCCAATTAACTTGGCCTATTTTTAAGAAATGGGAATGATTAGCTCAGAGATTAATTAAGATTGCTAAAGGTGATGGTGGACTAGAACCTAAATGCTCCCATAAATTCTTCTCCCCTGGTTTAGAGTGAACATATCATGGGCAGAAGGGCAGAGGTTGTTAAAGTGAATGAGATCGTTGCCTTTTACAGGTCGATGGCGCCCTTTCATTTTGCTGTGGCAGGTAAGATAGAGGAGGAGAAATCTTCATGGCCTTCACATTTGGATCATACAGTGCAATCCCTAATGTAATACGAAATATCACCCTAATGAATTAGTCTTAAACACGGTACTTATCAGAGTAATGAACAGAGTGCCTGGAAGCCCAGGACTCTCCTGCCAATGACATCAGAAACCATCCAGGGAAAGTAGTTATCATCCGATGGCTTGTCTCAGAGGATTTAATGGCTCTGAAAAATGTGAGGAAGAATGAGTTCATACCTTAAGAAATGCCTCTGAAACTACTGAATCTTTATTTTCAATTATGGAGAAAATATACTGTCCACTAGCACCTAAAAGCTCTCAGGCCTTTGGTTTGAAGTGATGGATCCTGGAACAACCCAGCGACTGGGTCTTTCCAGCTGAACAAGACTCTCAGATTATATAGTACCAGGGACAGGGACAGCGCCTGAGGGACAGGTGTGTGAGGATTCGGTTCCCACTCTTGTCTCCTGCCCTGGACAAACATTTCAGAAAGGGCTTTGTTCCTTCACAGTGACTGTGCAGAAGAAGCCACACTCCCTTGGGGAGTACTGTCTCTCCCTGGCTTTTGTGATGCACTTGGATTGCTTGGGAGTGGTGCCGCATGCCTCCCTAACCAACAGAACTGATTTTGTTCAGTTGTCCAGATGTCAGGAGCTGGGCCTCTCCTAGGTCCCAAGAGATAAACCTCTATTAGTACAAATCAACTACGTTAATTATAGTCTGTTTGCCAGTAATCGTTTGCCAGTAATCGTTTCAGGAATAGACACATGATAGAGTTCTGGCCAATGAGATAGAAGTGATGTGGGGGGTGCTTCTGGGAATGTTTTTCTTATTCTTAAAAAGAGACACAAGAAAAGGATGTTCTCTCTAGGCCTTTGGACATTGTTGTGTGAGACCATAATGCTTGGAGCTGCTGCAGCCACTTTGCCACCATGAGACTTCAAGCCTGAAGAAAAAGGACAACATGCCGAGGATGGAAGAGCCACAAGATAGACAGAAGGAACCTGGGTTCCTGATGACGTGATTGAGCCACTGAAGTAAGCTGAATACGCCCCAGTTCTGAACTTCACGTTATGTGAGATAAGTGCCTTTATTTAATTTTTTCTTATTTACTCAAAAGCCTTTTTGAATTGTGTGTTCTATTACATGCAGCTGAAAGGATTTCAAATTGACATACAGTCACCATCTTTGCCTCCTCTTTCCCCACTTCCTCGCCTTACCCTCCTTTATTTCTTAGATGTTGGCACTTGCAAGCTCAGGCATCCACATAAATCCTACATCAGCTGCCTGGATCTGAGGAGATCTATGGCACAGGGGCTCTTCAAAACTTCTTTGAAACCTCCTCAATGGCTCCGAAAGGAATACCTTTAAAGCAGCAACCTGACAAATGCCAGTCCCACTCTTCCTTTAGAGTGGAGCAAGACATTCACGAAATTTCAGAGGAATGGCAAGGACCTGGGCTCTTTGGCAGGGTGCTTCATGGTAACCCATTTTCACTTGTCTACCCTTCTCATCCTCTGACTAGGGGCACAGTGTTTCACGCTGCAGGATTCTGCTTGCCTGGGGCAGGCAAGTTAGGTCGCTGTAAGATGGGAAGACCTCAAGAATTTTTATTTCCTAGAGCTTTTTGCTTTTTCTTTCCCAAACTGGAAAAACAGAAAAATAAATCCCCCGCAGATTTCTGAAGTTCTTTTCTTCCCCAGTCCTCACATCTCTAAATATATCAAACATGATAATTTTTTGAGCAACCAAGTTATACATAATACATTTTATGTTCTTAAATGTATCAAGTGATTTTAGATCTGCACATGATGCTAAAAAACAAGAACAGATAGTGCCCAATTTGTAAATTAATTTGGGAGTATAACTTTTTTTTAAGTGGGTTGCTTGAACGCAGAATGCTTTTTCTTATAGAAACAATGGTGGTTGAGTTCCAAGTCTGGACCACAAAAGCCCACACATTCCACATCGTGCTGCAGCTTTGTCGTTTACCAACCACACTAATACAGTTAGCGCTTGCTGAGCCTCTCCCCTGTGCCTGGCTCTTTACTTCCATCTTTGTATATGTTATCGTGATGATTTACTTCTCACAACAGCTCTGTGTCAAAGGGAACCAAAGCTCAGATAGCTTAAGTAACTTGCCCAAGGACACACAGCATGTACATGGTAAAACCATTTACCCTGCCTTCCTGGTGGGTCTCAGTCACCATTTGCATCAACGTTTCTATGGAAAAAGGCATTCCAAATTCCAACTGCCAAGGGCACATCTCTCAGGTCTGGCAGCTAAAGTCCCCCTTTACCCTTCCAATTTCCCAGGTTTTCTCCTCAACAGCAGAGAGAAAAAGAGAGAGAGAAAGAAAGAGAGAAAGAGACAAAGAGAATATCAGTGTGATGGGTTGGCCCAGCATGAAAGCCTCATATTCTATTGTCATTTGCCAGACAGCCTGTCTCCATCTCTGGCCTTACCCATCCACTGGCTGCCCCACCCCCATCCTGTAGCTGAGCTGGAGGTAATGCACACATTCCTCATTACATTTCTGCTGCTTTTACCACCTGTTTCCAGCCCAACCACTGACATACATTTGATAAAAGGGGTTGGTGATTATTCCAATCCCAGCTTGGACCAGGACTTAACTTTGTAAGCATTCAATGAAATGTGGCTTTAAAACAAGCATAGTGATATTTCTGTACTCCACTCCCTTTGTATCTCAGTCGGTGAGGACCATCATAACCTTCTTTATGCCTCATCTCTGTCTCTAGATCTGCCATCCTTCTTCCCGCCAGGTTAATCTCTTCTTTCCCTAATGCTTCTGAAAGTGTTGGGAGTCTTGTAAAATCAGCCAAGCTGTCTCAATGCCTCCAGTTGGCCTGCATCTCACCCAATGTACTCTCACCTATTTATTTCTTATTTAAAAAAATCTTCCAGTCCAGTTTTGTAGTCTCCCGTGATAGCAAGTTCTACCCCACCCCTTTTCCTTAAAAGCAAGTCCTACTTTCTCCTGTTACCGTGTAACTATCTTATGCATCCTTTACTGCTCTTAGGAAGACCTTAAATTACCCTTCTTGCCTTTGGTCATTATTAATATTATATTGAGGATTCATAATTTAGTTTGTGGAATATTTTGGACCTGGCTCTTGAATCTTTTTCCTTCTGTTTCCTGGATTTCCCCGTAGCTTCACTGTTCTTTGGTGCTCCTACCCAAGAGGAAAGAGAAGTCAAGGAAAAGACACAGCACAATTCCTTGGCCAATGGGAAGTGGTTACCGCTGACTGGCTAAGAGAGGTGTTTCCATTCTCCCTGGACTCTCATTCTCCTGTTTTCATAGATAATTGGGAGTTGGTTTTGTAAAGTGGAAATGACATGAAAAACAAAATAGAAAGACATTATCAACATAATCGACACTGAAAATATGCACAATCTAATGAGTTTTTGGCTAAGAAATTATGCAGGATTTTTAGGAAACAGGAATGATTTAAAATTATTGCCAATATGAGTGAAAAGTGTTCCCTTTGGGAGCTGAGCCTCCATGGTCTCCGAAGACCTTCGCTGCCATTAGTTGATTAATTAATTCATTAACACCTTGTAGAGCACAGGATATTGACTCCATACGGCACTTGAGCAGGCAGCTTGATTTCTTTAGAAAATTTCTGAAAGCACAGAAATAGTAAATAAGCTCTAAGCTGCCTCGTTGTGATCTTTTATTGATCAAGGCAGAGATTTGAGAGGAAGAAGGCTTCAGGCACTCGCTCCAACCACACTTTATTTGCCCCACGATGACATGTTACTGTGAGACGCTTGTTCCTATTATGAAGCCTTTAAGGAAGAAAACAAGCCCACAATGTGTTTATAGCTCACGTTACTTCTGTCTGAGGTTAACGGCCCCAGTCTTGAAGACTGAAGCATTTTCTGGTGGACTCCCAAGAGGCCAAAGGAAGTGAGATGACGAGTTCGTTGCCTGCTGCCGTCTGAGTCCTGGCTTCATTAAGTTGGGTTGTAATGCCTTTCTTTTTTTTCTAATAAAGCTATTAGGACAATGACTTATGATTGTGCGGCTCAGTGAGACCTCCAGGGAGTGAGGGTGGGGGCATGAGCAGAAGGGCTGAGCTTGGATCAATGACAAAGGGTCTGAGCCTTTCTGCTGGGTGGGATTTTTGCTGCTTCCCTCCCAGGGCACTGTGTTGCCCCCAGCTCCTGTCCCTGCTCACCAGCCAGCCAACTGTTCCCCTCCCCCAATGTCTCCAGCTGGATCCAGATGGGTGGCAGAGCCACTGAAGTGGGATCAGCAGTGGCCTCAGTGTCCCAAAGCTTTCCCCTTCTCTCGTCCTGCTCCAGGTCTCTTCACGCCTGTTGTTCCTTCAGGTACTACCCTCTTTCTCTCCTCTTCTCAGCAGAGCTCCTTGAAGGAATTATCTACACCTGCTGTCTCCATCTCCCCCTCCCGCTTCCCAGGCACCTCCCATCTGGGCTTTCATGCCTCGCTTGTAGCTGCGCCTTGGTGACAAAGCTCATCTCTGGGGAGTAAATCTAATCAACAATCACATGAGATATATTCCTGCTGGGAGGCTTTGGAAATTGTCGCAACTCTCTCCTTAATACCTCTTCCTTTGGCTTTTGTGACAACTCTTGATAGTGTTTTTCCACTTATTCCTTGTGGCAGTCATGAAGATGCAACGCTCAGATCCCCCTTTGAGAAAGGACTTACTGTCTGATTGAGGCTCCCTTGGGATTCCCCGTATCTGTGGCCAAGGTCTTCTTGGGTGGCCCCTGGCCAATGACTGAGCAAGGCCATTGTAGAAGGACCCAGCCACTTCCCTCTAACCCGGAGCCCTCTACAGGAATCTTTGCTCCAGAGCTCCCTGTGGATGGTGGAGACTTAGTCAGGTCTGCATCAGTCTGACATCTCCCCACCACTCTCCAATCCTGCTTCTTTCCTTTCCCTTTCACAGGTGTTGCTCCCAGTAAACCTTTTGCTCTGCCAACTCTGTCTCAGTGTGTGTTTCCTAGAGGACCCAGATGACACATTCCTTATACTCCTTTGTCACCATTACTTTTTGCCAGCCTCCAAATGATGATGTTTCAAAGGCGTTGGGCTAGGCCCTCTTCTCTTCTCAATTTACCTAGTGTTCTGGGTCATTGTCTTATTCTCCTCCATGTCTTTTACTCTCCCCCCACACTAGTGAAAAAATCCAAATCTCTATCTCAGATCATATCTCTCCCCAGTCTTAAAGTCTGTGTATCTCCGCATTGCAGATATCTCCATTGGGATATCTTGCAAGTATCTCAAACTTAACATGTGCAAAAAAGAACTCATCAACCCCAAGCCTTATCCTTGGGTCAAAGAAATGGTCCTCCCATCCTTTCTGTCTTAGGGAGTGACACCTAACTGTGGATTAAATCTCTGTGCCAGAAACCTTGGTCCTGTTCTCAATTCCTCTGTTGTCCTGCCACCCACACCCAACATCCAGATCTCCCAGGACTTCTCACACATCTGCTGTCTCCATTGTTGCTAGAACTTCCTTTGTTCTGGCCTGGATCATGGCAACTGCCTCCTGACTGGTCTTTCTGTCCCTAATCCCACTATATTCAATCCATCCTTGAATCCATTGTCAGAGTGATCTTAAAATACAAATCTAGTATCCTTCCCATGATCAACCCTTTTTAATAGCTTTCCCTCCACCCCTCAAGATAAACCTGAATGTCTCAAAATGGTTTTGGGAAGAGAGTCTCAAAGAGCAGTCCCTGGAGCAGCAGCATCAGCATCACTTGGGAACTTATGAGAAATGCAAATTCTCAGACACCGGCCCAGATGCACTGAATCAGAAGGGCTGGGGGTGGGGCCCAGCAATCTGTTTAACAAGCTTTCCAGGTGAAGCATGCTGAAGTGTGCGTATCAGTGGTTTAGGAAGCCATTCACATCTCTAGTTCCCTCATTTGTCCTGCCTTTACATCCGCCTCCTCTCTTGCTCTGATCATGCTGAGCAACTTGCCTGCTCAATATGGGGCTCCCTCTGCCTGCTCCTGATTCAGCTTAAAGAATCAGTGCATGTATCACCTCCTCCAGGAGGCCTTCCCTGACACTTCTCTAGCTGAGTTAGGCACCCCTCCTCTGTGATCTCAAGTTCCCTATGCTTCGCTCTATTATAGCCTTTATCTCGCTGTGTTATAATTGCCTTTTTACCAGGCTGCATCTCCCACTAGACTGTGAGCTTGTTCAGAAGAGAGACTGTCTTTTGTATCTGACTGTCTGGGGCTTGGCTTATTGCCAGGCCCAGAGAAGGGGTGCAATAATGACGTCATGATGGAGGAGTATCAAGCCCCTGCCTTTGTTGGGGTTGCTGGGCTACAGTGACACAGCCAGCTGCCTGCAGCAGGTGTATTCTGCCTCCTCATGTGCCTCTGGACATCTACCCTAAACGTAGTGGGACTAGGGTTTGATCTCATCCTGCTTGTTTCATTTTAGCCCTGGGGACCCAGATGCTGGCATGTGCTAATTGGATGATGGCATTGGGTCTGACTGGCCTTGTAAATGTGTGCATAGGCAGTGAGCAGAGCACAGTTCAAACAGCATCATCTTGGAAATGCTTTAATTCTCCTAGCTAAGCAGTCTGACCTGCACTCCTGGAAACTCGGCATAATCTTGCTCTGCTGTCACTGGTGAAAGCCCGCCTTGGGGATCAGCTCTGCCGTAGAGGCTGCTGCCACTGCTGCTCTGTCTTCCCAGGCTGTTTAACCCTGCAAGGCCTTAATTTGCCCACCTTCGCAGTGGGCATCATCCGGGTTAGTCACTTGTTCTGCCAAGTGCTGGATGAGTCACTCCCCCAGTGGTTCTGATTTGAAAGCACAGAACGTTAGGTATGCAGATTGAAATGTATCAAAACAGAGGGGGAGGCTCAGAGGAACACTGGTCTCCTTAGGCTCCTCCTGGGAGCCCAAAGGAGGACCTGTCTAGGTTGCAGATGCTGATAAAAAACAGGGCAGAGAAAGGCTACTTCCTGGTCTGAAAAGAACGATGCTTCTCCCCCTCCCTCCCTCCTGCTGTGGCAGCTCCGGCCGCTTCCAGCGTCCAGGATGCATCAGGAAGATAAGGTCTGAGAGACAGACTGGGAAAGGTTTGAGCTTGATGGAGCATCTTTGTGCATGTTGATCCCTTGTGAGGCCGGATCCCCACACGGCCCCTGTCAGAGGGACAGCTTTCTCTCATCAGTCACCCCTCAAACTAAATGTACCACTTAAAGGCAGTGGTCTGTGATCTATTCTGGGGGATCAGGGACCTTTTTGAGAATCCATGAAAATGATGGTTATTCTCCCCAGAAAAAGGAACAGTTCCCCACAGGCACATATTTTTGGTCTCATTTCAGGTGGTTTGAGAGGTTTATTATTATTCCTGAGGTTTATTCGTTAACTCTTGGAGCCTATGGACTGCTGATAAGGGATCCCTGCAGTTCATTGCTTCTGGTCTTTTCTGCACCAAAGTCCTCCCTCCATCCACCTTGCTCCTGAAGCCCCAGGCAGTATTGCTCCCTTCTCAATGCTCACATGGTGCGTAGCCCGTGCTGCACAGACAAGCACAAGAGGTCATGTGGCCTCAGTCTCTGTAGTCAGGCTGGCCCCAGTTGCTGCCCCGGATCTGTGTCCTGGCTTCCCCACGTACTTGCTGTGTGACCTGTGGACTGATTGATGAGTCACGCGGAGCCTCAGTTTCCTTGCTGAAGTGAGCGCGATCACGGGATCTGCCCCTCAAGGTTGTGGGAATTCAGTGAGAGCCTGCATGTCAGGGCTGTACACAGGGCTGTATGTAGGGACTGCAACGGAGGGATGGTGCAGTGGCTGGGCCTTTTCTGTTCTGTGTCCCTGGTGCCTGGTACAGGGTCTGTGCACAGTAGATAGTCAATTAGTGTTGGTTAAAAAGGAGAAGGTGTGACTAGGTTAAGGCAGAGCGACATTACACCTATGGGACCTGGCTAAATGTGACCAGGTGGGTAGCAATAAAAGGGGAGCGGCCTTGCCTTTAGTGTCCCCATCCTGTTTAGGCTCCTGGATTTCCCCCAAGTTGGAGAACTGGGCACTCAGCCTAGGACTTGGCAGATGTGGATTAAATGGGACAATATGAAAAGTGCAGCCTGGTGCATAAACTCTGACTTTGGAGTCAGAACTGGGTTCAAATCTAGCCTCTGACACTCATCTGGCTTTGGGCAAACTTGATCTCTCAGGGCCCCAGCTTCCTCAAATGAAATGTGGGATTATTGACACCTGTCTCACAAGATTCTTGTGCAGATCAGATTAAATCAAGCACGTAAAATGTTTAGCACCTAGAAGATGCTGAAGTGGAAGATGTAGTCATTACTAACAGTGAGGGCTGAACAAATGTGTGTTCTGAAAATTGGTGTGTCTTTGTTCATTTTTGGGTTAGGACTAGCCTAGTCCCAGACACAAAGGCCTAGGGACATGCCTGATACCAGGCTCTAAGTTGAGGCTGCTTAGATTCAAATTCTGGCTTTATCACTTACTAGCTGTGTGACCTTGAGCAAGTCAATTAACCTCTCTGAGCCCTAGTTTCTTCATCTGTGAAATGGACACTATAATACTACTATCCTTTAGAGTTGCTTTTATTGTGGAGATCAAATGAGAGAACGTACAAATTGCATTTAGTGCAGTGTCTGGCACGTAGCAAGAACTCAGTCAATGGCAGCTTTATTACTGTTATCATCTGAGGGAGAACAAGAGGGGTGTCCACACCCCAAACCCTATCTTAGCCTGTAGAGCTCACCAGGTGGCTGGGGTCAGCCTTAGCTTCTTGAGAAATTATTTTGTTTTATTTGTTTATTTATTTTTATTTTTTTGTTTTATTTTTTTTTTTGTGAGGAGATCAGCCCTGTGCTAACATCTGCCAATCCTCCTCTTTTTTTGGCCGAGGAAGACGGCCCTGGGCTAACATCCGTGCCCATCCTCCTCCACTTTATATGGGTCGCCGCCACAGCATGGCTCGCCAAAGCAGTGCGTCGGTGCGCGCCCGGGATCCGAACCAGCGAACCCCGGGCCGCCACCGCGGAGCGCGCACACCCAACCACTTGCGCCACCGGGCCGGCCCCTATTTTGTTTTATTTTTGTTTAGTAGGTAAGTTTGGACAACATAATGGTGGCCTGCAGGTGGCCTGGCCTGGGCTGGGCCAGGAGAAAGACCAAGGTCCTGTAGACTCCAGGGGCTGTGGAGACCCTGTATAGTCCCAGGCAGCATGCTGCTTAGAGCTTACTCTGTTGGAGATGCCCTGTGCATGTTTCCTGGACGATTGGTTCCTCCCCTCCCTGGTCCCTGGAGCCCCTGTCAGCTGAGGTTTCCAGGAATGGACCCATGCTCTCCTAGGCAGGAGAAGTCCGTCTCAGGTTGCTTGAGGCAGAGGCCATGTGGATCCAGGCTCTATTCAGCCAGGTCCTCCAGGAGAGCCCCCCAGGCCCAAGGAGGCTGCTGAGCTTCGCTAGTATTCATCATCACTTGGAGCTGCACCTTTCTTCAGGGCTGTGCGGGGATGTGCATCACCATGGAAACGCTAGAGGTGAAATCACTCAAGTGTTGGCAAGCGGAGTTTCTCTCTGGAGCTTGGAAAAATGGAGAGCAGGCTCACCGTGTCACAGAGAGGAAAGATGCCCTTAAAACAACCCCAACACTCTCAATTCCGTTTGGAGGCTTTCCCTTTAAATAAAAACTGAACAATAAATGAAAGAGAAATGTTTTCAGCCTCCAGATCGGCTACCCCAGAGAGTCCACTTGGAAGGGGCATGCCGATCCTTTCTGGCTTTCCTAATCTGCTATATCTTGTGGAGTGGATAACACATTCTGTCTGGAAAGAAATAGGGTGACCTCTCGGGGTTGATATTTTAAATTGATGAAGCTGGAGCCCAGAAGTGTGGACCCTTCTACCTGTTGGCCATTTCTGGTCCTTTGCCTGATTTTTGGGCCCAGGACACCTTTTGTAAATGAGGATCTGACAGGCTTCTGATGGCTAAGGTCGTTGAGGATGTGTCCTCACGTCAGCTATTCCAAGATAGCTGTGCCCATGCGTGCTCCCAGGCAGCCCTGCCCTCAGACTGTTGAGGGCTCTATCCCAGCTCCTCGGAGCTAATTTGGGCAGTGTCAGACCACACAGCTCTGGTTGCCTGGACTGGGGCAGGGTGTGGGGAGAGTGCCGGTGGTGCTGGGGGTGGTCGGGGACTAGGACAGCTCAGGGGAGCTTTGGCTAGCTGGGGGATTGGAACGCACCCACGGCATGGAGGAGGCCATCGGTGTGCACTGCTTAAACTGTAGCTCAGCCTCAGAGTCACACGATTCTTTCTTGTCTTATTTTCCTCCCCTGGGTAAAAAGAGCACTGATAATACCTCCTCTCCCTCCATCAAGGGCAGTTTTGAACACATTCTGTAAAAGCTTGGTTTCATTCATTCACTCACTCATTCATTCAACAAGTATTCACTGAATGCCTGTCATGTGTCAGGCATTTTGCTAAGGCCCAAGGATATCGCCTTCTTGGAAATAGTTATGGACCAGGATGGTAGAATTAATATATAGTCACAGATAAAGACATTTTTTAAGCTAAAGTCAGTGATTTCAGCAAATGACTCTATTTTAACAGTTACAGTTTTTCTCTTTTTATCAGGGACTATTGATTACTATGTCAAAAGAGGTTAAGACAGACAGACAGACAGACTGGCATATGCACCCCAATTGGCCTTGAAACCAAGGTCAATGTTTCACTTTGCCAGGTGAGAACAGACAGGTCAATTGAAATCCAATCTAATCTATTCCATTCTGTGCTATTAAGGTTGCCTTTTAACCTTAGTGCCTTAATTACTCCATACTAAACTTCAGTCAGAACCATAAGACTATTCTATGTGTCAGAGGTCCTAACATGAGAAGAGCTAAGGTTTGGAGATGTTGGCACGCGGGGTCAGTGACACCTCTCCTGGTATCTGACTCAGGGTTGCCCATGGCACAACTCCAGGGGTCATCATTTACATGGATTGCATTGTGGATAGTGCTTCTAGAGCAGTGCAACTAGACAGCCTGGTGTAGGTGGCTCTGAAGGGTGTTGTTTGGAGGCAAGTGGGGACTAAACTCTAGGAGGCAGGTGGGAGGAGAAGAGGTGCTCCAAGGGGTGTAGGAGGTCCTGAGTGAGTCGACACCAGTGGCGTGAGCGGTGTGCTGTTGACATGGCAGAATGGCATTGCTAGACATTAAAGTGACAAGCAGTGATGGCAGACAGTAGCCAACAGGGAGAATGGGCAAGAACTCATAGAGAAAAGACCAGTCCCTTTGGGAGGTTTCTAGAAAAACACCAAAATAAAGAGGTCTGAGGTGCTACCATTTTGTAGGTGGGGGCTATTAGTCTACAGCCTTGGGGACAAACTTGTGAAATGGCCACATGTATGATTCACTATTTAGTTGGGCCCTGGGTCATATGGGCTTTCTGTTTGGTATGCAGTTCTCAGGAGGATTATTGTTTTAGCAAAGGAACGTTGGTTTCCTTATTGAGGGCCTCAGGGAGAAAATCGCAAAACGTGAGAGGACCAGAAATATTGTTGCAACCTATATCTCTGCTAAGCGCTTGGCTTGTCTCTACTTCTAGCAAAGGCTGACAAATGTTAAGCCAAACTGTTTCCTCTTCTTCCTGGGCACACACCTAGACTACATTTCCCAGCCTCCCTTGCAGTTAGGTGTAACCATGTGACTGAGTTCCTGCAAATGGATTGTGAGCTGAAGTGATGTGCACCATTTCTAGGCCTGGCATAACACATCCCAAGTACAGTCTCCATGATCTTTCCTTTTCTGCTGGCTTGATGTAGATGAGCCTGGTGACCTTGGAAGCCATATATTGAAGGTAGGGGAAGCAAAAGATGGAAATAGCCTGGGTCCCTAACTCCCCACTCAAAGGAGACCTGCTTACCAATTAGGAACAGCCATTTAGGACTTTACACAAGTAAGAAATAAGTCTATATCAGGTCTGAACCATTGTTCATTGCAGCAGCAACAGTATCTTAACTAAAGCTCTGTTAGACTGAGTTTTTCCCAGTCAGGTCCAGCTTTCTGAATCAGGAGTCTACTTCTGGTCCAATCAATTATGGAAAAGGGGTTACAAGAGTAAACCATGGTTATCTTTGTTCAAGAAATGGCCTAAAGCTTTTCTTAGCAGGGGCTTCAGTGGGGAAATTTTTCTTGGAAGGGGACTGCATGGCAGTTACCTTGACTTCCTGTCTAATGCTCCTAGGAAAAATAACAACAACAACAGAACTCTATAGAGCCAAAATCTGCCTTCTAATATTTTCCCCTCTTACTCCCGGTTCTTCCCTTTGCAGCAATAGTTTACTCCATTCTCTGTTGTCATATTTCCACAGGTTCTCTTCTTCAAACTGCTCCCCAGCTCCAACCTTGTTCCTTTTATGGCACGGGCTTTGGAGTTACACAGATATCAGCTCAAACCCAACCATCTCCACCTACTGACCTTGTGATTGTGAACACGTTCTAGCTCTGAATCCCAACCTCCCCGTTTGTAAGATGCAGACATAGGCGCTTCATAGGATTGCTGTGAGTGTTGAGTGAGATCCTGTACCTGAAGCACCCAACATTGTGCCTTGCAGATTAGGCTCCCTCTTAGAGTAGCTGTGATTGCTGTTGTGTTTGATGTTGTGATTTCAGACCCTTCACTATCCTGGTGGGTGGCTCTGAATATATTCGAGATTGGTTCAAATCCTGTGACACTTGGATCTGAACACAGGTCTGCAGCTGGTATCCAAACAACGTTGGTGCAGAGGACCATTGCTTCTTGCGATGGGGGTACCATATTCATGCTCCTTTCCGCTGGTTAGCAGGCCCGTCAAGTCATCGGTCATGGAGCTTGTTCTCAGCTGGACCCTTGGACTATCAGGGCAGTAGCATTGTGCTAAGTCACTGAGGCCCATGTAAGGCATCACCCTTTGTGCTAGGCCTTGACATCTCAGGGCACCTCCTATGGCACTGCCAGCTAGGAGGTGATTTTGGGAGCCAGGCACATTCCAAAAGATCTTTGAAAGGATTCTATAGAACAATCATTCTTAAGTTTTCTTGGATCATGGGTCTTCTGGAGAATTTGATGAAAATTCTGGATCTTCTCTCTAGAAAAATATCCAGACACACATAGACACAGTGTTTTGCATACTATTTGGGAGGCCTCCAAGGAGAGTCAGCCCTTGGCTGGGAAGCTTGGAGTGGGAACATGCCTGCCATTCCTGGGGAGCTGTGGACTCGTCCTGGAGAGGGAGCTCTGGGCAGCCTCCCCTCCTGTGGCCTCAGCAGAGTGAGAACTATTCAAGAACTTTTCTCGTCAAGCTCAACTCAGCTGTGTGAAACCTCAGAGGGGCCCTCTCTGTGCCCTCCTAGTCTTCTCAGTCTGAACAATCCTACAGGTTCGGAACGTTAATCGGTGTCATTGGGAGTCTGTCAAAGTTACGTGGAACTTAATTGGTTCTTTGGAGGGAAGTGAGTCACCATCTAGGAGAGTAGGCTGCAGGGCAGCAATGCACAGAGGGAGAGGAAAATGAAACTGCACACAGAAGAGATCAAGTGTGCCCTTACTGCTCCTCCGAGCCTGCTGCCTGAGAGGAGCCCGCTTGTGCTGATGGGGCTTAAAGAGGTTTTCAGAAGCACTGAGACAAGGGATGCTGCCTCCTCCTCCCTGTCTTTGTTCCTCTCCCTCCTTTTCTGCATGTGGAACCACATCCAGTGGAGGGGGATTGGGACAGGCCACCCACTTGACTGTCAGAGCTGATCACTGCTGACCTTATCAAAACACAGAATCAATACACTCTCCTCCCAGCAGCCCGGAAAAATCACAAGGAGTTTGAATCGAAGCAATTTGAAGTGCAGAATCGTCTGAAGCAGAAGACAAGCCAGTAAACTGTTGGGTCTCTGAATCCTCCCATGCACTTCCTCAGAGTCAGGCGGGACCAGCAGCCTCACTAGAATTCTGGTGCAGGATGGGTGCCTGATGAGGGGAGGAATCCAAAGCAGCCTTTGTTAGTCCAACCCCCCTCCTAGCTGGCTGGCACCCTGGGCTCAGAGCACCACCTGCGTTGAGAGGGAGGCCTGTGGGGCTGTGACCTGAGCCACCCCCAGGACCTTTCAGCAGTCTCCTGGGAAGGCTCTCTCCCAGCTTGGCCCTGGAGCAGAGGTCTCTAGGCTCTAGCTGTACCCTTGGAAAAACCGAGCTGTGTCACTGACTTAGGGCCAAGGGGCCTTCACAATATTACCACCTCTCTCCTCCCTCTGATTCCTTTGCTCCTCTTTGCTTTACTCCAGGCTTGTTTTCTATTCCTCTTCTCTTTCTGCTTTGCCTCTTTCTTCAGGAGGGAGAAGACCAGGAAGAAGGGATGGAGGGAAGAGCCATTGTGGGTGGAAGGGAAGGGGAGTGAGTTGGGGTCACCTAGTGCGCAGCAGAAGTGCCACCTTCCTGTTGAAGATGGGTCATCCTCTGATGAGTGGCAGGTTTTGGATTGGAGTGGAGGGCCAAGCTCCTCTAGAACATCAGAGGCTGTTCCCTGGCGGCAATGGGACCTGGGATCCCCTTGGCCATGTCTTCCATTCCTTCTCTGGCCTTCTCAGCCTTTCTCACAATAAACTAATGTGTTGAGTATATTCCCTCAAGATATCAACTCCCTAAGCATGTCTCTGTCTCCCAGTTCTGACCATTCTCGCCGTGTCAGAACTCATAGCGGTTGGACCTAGCATGGTGTAGGTGCCCAGGGCGGGCAAAACCATCAGGCATCCTCATCACATTTTACTATAATTGCCCATCCAGTCTTTCTCAGTCACTTGGCACTCAGCTCCTCGAGGGGAGTGACTGGTCTGATTCATCCTATGTCCTCAGAGCTATCCCAGGAGACTGCACAGAGCAGAGCTCAGGGACTGGCATTCCTGTGCTCATCAGGAAGGCAGGCCTACCTTGACCAGGGTCCACATTGACCCCGACATAGAGGCATAGTGGTCGGCCCTTCTCTGGCCTCATAGCTTCATTGTTGAGCAAGAACACGGACAGCAGAGCTGGCCTCACTACATTTATGCACTGTCATGCCTTGGCATGTCTGGTGCCCTCTACCTGGAATGCATCCTACCCAGGCAGAATTAATTGCTCTCTTTTCTGAGTTCCCAAAGGACTTTCAACTCAAGATTTTTATAGCACTGATCACATTGTACTTTATTGGTTGTTTGCATGGTTGTCCCCTCCTATGCAGGCATCCATCTGTCCCACAAATACTTGTCAAGCATCTTTGCTAGGTGTGGGGATACGTGAGGAATGACACAGACAGGGCTCTGGCCCTCCTGGAGCCAAGTGGAGGATGAACAGCCTAGACAATGCCAGGCAGAGTACACTCACGTCAAATGTCCACTGAATGGAATTGAGGATGTGGTATTTGGAGAGGCCGGAAGGGAATGGGGCCAGAAACAGGGGATGGAGGCACATTTAGGGAGTTGATGTCTTATTGATATCATTCAGAGAGTCTAGAACTGGGAAGGGAGAAAAGTGAGCAGAAACAAGGAAATCTTGTCTGCTAAGGTGGGCTGGGGCAGGGGCTCCAGCAGGTTAGGCTGCTGCAGGCGTCGCATTAATGAGGAGCCTGCCCCACGCAGGGCTCATCCAAGGGTGTGGCTGCAAGTGTTCTGCCAGCTGTTTATTCCTGCCATCACTGTGGACAGACACAGCTCTCAAGATGCTGGGGGCAGGGAGTGGTTATCAGGAGAGTGTGCAAGGCGCAGCAGTGGCAGGTGGGCCCTGGTGCCGACTTTATTAATTGAGGGGAGTGTAATACACCTGATTTTTTTTTAATCACATGGGTAGAGGGACATCATCCCTGAGCAAACAATGAAACAGAGAGGATGAAGCATCACAGGTTTGCATTCTCCCCACCAGGGGAGGAGAAAGTAGGGTGAGGAGCAGATGAGAGTGGTACCCTGGGCCTCCCAGGTCACCAGCATGCAGACCCCATGCCTATGGCTGGTGCTGGAGTGAGGCTTCCAGTTCTCTGTGCAGCTTAATACACCCTAGTGGGAGGTGAGGCTGCCAGCATGCCAGCTGTCAGGATTTCCCGACAGAGCAGCAGGGAGCCAGCTCCTTTGGAGCAGAGGAGCACCAATGCCCGACCTTTCTTCCCAGTGAATCCCTTCTCACACGACGGGGCTTCCTAGGCCTGGGCATCCTGGGAAATTCTCCATGCCCCAGAACCTCATCAACTCGCAGGCAGGGAGCAGAAACGAACATGGCAGCACCAGCCACAGATGGCCGCAGCTTCTAAATAAGCATTTCATTAGTTTGGAACCCGGGGAAAACACGGTGCAAGTTAAAGGGAAAAATAAATGAGTAAGGAGAGCCTGATTTTAAATCCTCCTAGTTATGTTCAGCACGTCCATAAAAAGAAGCAGAGCTCTCTTTTTAAAGGGGCCACTATTAATCAGCTGCGGTGCCCATTCGAGCAGTTTGTCTGGTTATAACATGGTTATGCCGTGCTGGGGAAGAGGTGCACGGTTCCACATATCCTGTTTATGCCTACCCCTGTCATGCTGGAATTGGGTCCCTCACTCTGTAACTGTGCTTTATGGAGGAGCTGAATGGGAATAGCGTTACTCGTGGTTTTACTTGCTGCCCGCTCCTGGAAGGCCAGTTCTTCCTCATTCCTCCTTCTTGAGGTTGATGCTCAATCCTGATTGGAGTGGACGCCTGATTCCATTTCCACAAGCTGTGTGTTCCGTTTCTCTTCTTTCCCCACTAGGTAGTGCCTGGAAGTGATCTTTGTGTCCTCTGTCTAACCCCTGATGGCTTGCACCAAGTTCTTCATCCTTTCGTGGGACTAGCGGGAGTCCTGCTGCCCACTCCCCTGAGACCAGATGTCTAGACTCCTCTCCTCTCCCCTGACAGGCTTGGCCTGCCCAAGGAGGGCTTTAGACTGTGATCAGAAAGCCTCCTGAATGCCACTGTGGTAAGACATTTCAGCAGGTGATGGAGGACGTATGGGGTACCTGAGACCTGGGTTTGATTCTCAGCTGCACCACCGATAACCTTGCTGAACCCCAGTTTCCCTATCTGCAAGACGGGGACAAAGGCTTTGCTGTGGGGAGGAATGATGGTTACCGAGCTCCTGGGCATCTTCTGACCTGCTGCTGTATGTGTTCATCAGCTTGGGCTTACAGTAGGTATAAGACCAGGTGACCTTAAAAAAAAACTTAAAAAAAGCCGAAGAGCCTCTTATTTTTAGGCTGAATCTGGGTGCAAAGGTTCTTGGTTTCTAAGTGGGTCTGGTTTGGATATTCTGAGATGCTCTTGGAAGGACCCCAAAGCTCCTCATTAGTATAATAGCTACTGTCTTTGAGCACCTACTGGGTGTCAGCTCTGATCTAGTGGTTTGCACTCTTTGCTTCATTTAATCCTTATCATGACACTGTGAGGTAGATAGTATTATTCCCACTTGATGGATAAGGAAACTGAGACTCAGGAGGTTAGTAATGGATCCAAGATCTCACATTTGATAAGTGTGACAATTGGTATCCACTGTCCTCTTGACTTCCAAATCTGTCTTTCCACCATGCATTGCTTTCCCTGTAGAAATCTAAGAATCCAAGTTGAATAACTCCCTAGAGCAGCACCGTCCACTAGAAAGTTTTGTGCAATGACAGAAAAGTCCTATTCTGCTCTGTCCAATATGATAACCATTAGACATCTGAAAAGTGGCTAGTGTGGCAGAACTAAGTTTTACATTTTATTTAATTTTAATTAATATCGTTTTAAGTAGTTCATGTGGGTAGTGGTTACCATGTTGGACAGCAGAGTGCTAGAGCCTGCATTTGGCTGTGCAAGTCCTCAAGGGGACCCCAGGAGCTCGCAATCAGTGGCCCCCACTCAAGCTCCTCCCACCCCACCCCCACATATGAACACACACTTACTAGCTACCTTCCTATAGTTCTGTAGTCAACTGTATATGGGATGTCACCTCCTGCTCATAGTGATGTGGCCAGGGCTCTGGGGCTTTAGTTGGACATAAGACTAGATGGTCCTCCACGTTGCAGTTTCTTTTCCAGCTCCCCTGTAACTTTTGGTTTCTGATCTTCAATCTCAGGGTCTCCCGTTTCCCAGCTCAGTTCTGTCTGTAGCTGTGACTAGTGGTCCGTTAGACCTCCAGAAGTAGCTGGTCCTTGGATACACAGACTCTTTTCATGTTCTTGGCAGTTTGGGCATCACATTTTTTCTTTCTCTTTAAAATATCTTTTTTTTTTTCTGATTATAAAAGTAGTGTGTGTTGATTATAGAAAATGTGGAAAATAGGGAAAAAATAAATAAAACCTGGGAGCCGTACTAGTGTAGACATTATCGCTTTTATAATTTGAGATTTTTCCTTCTACAAACATGTATTTTTAATACAAGGAAAATACCATTCGTAACCTCAATTTTTATTTACCAATAGATCATGAATATTTTGTCATCAAATATACTTCAAAAGCATGGTTTTAAACAGGTATAAAATATTTTCTTGTGTGAATATATTATAGCTTATTTAACAAATCCCTCAGTGGAACATTTAGGTTATTCCCAACGATTTGCTATTTAATTTTTTTTTTTTTTTGTGAGGAAGATCAGCCCTGAGCTAACATCCATGTCAATCCTCCTCTTTTTGCTGAGGAAGACTGGCCCTGAGCTAACATCCGTGCCCATCTTCCTCCACTTTATGTGGGAGGCCACCACAGCATGGCCTGACAAGCCGTGCGTCTGTGCACGCCCGGGGTCTGAACTAGGGCGGCCAACAGCGGAGCGCGCGCATTTCACTGCTACCCACAGGGCTGGACCCTGATTTGCTATTTTAAATAGCACTAATGAGCGTCCTTATAGATGATTCAGATAATTCTTTGTATATATCTCTAATCAGTTTACTAGAGCAGACTCCTAGAATGACAATCGAAAGGTCAAAGGACATATTTTAAAGCCCTCACTTGGTGTTGCCAAAATTGCTTCCAGGAAGGTTTATCAAGTTTTATTTCCATTCATAGAGTATGAGAGTACCTGACTATGATGGAATCAAGTGATCTGAGCAATTGCCCACCCCTTGTATTCACCATTGTATTTTTTTAAAAATTGGAATTAGAATGTGTTTCACTTACTATTGCTGTGTAACAACTTACCCCCAAACTTAGCTACTCAAAGCAACCACTTAATTTCATTCACAATTTGTGGGGCAGGAATTCAGGAAGGGTTTGGCTGGGCGGTTCTTCCACAGGGTCTTGATGTGGCTACTGTCAGAAGTTGGCTGGGGCTGGAATCATTTGAAGGCTCGATAAGGCTGGACGTCCGAGATGACTCACTCGCATGGCTGCATTTGGTGCTCACTGTTGCCTAGAAGCTCATCTAGGACTGTCCACTGGAGTGCCCACATGTGATCTCTCAACCATGGTGATCTCCGGGTAGAGAGACAAGTATGGCAGCTGGCTTCCTCCAGAGTGAGCGTTCCAAGCAGAAGCTGCATGGCCTTTCTGACCTAACCTTGGAAGTCATACAACATCATGTCTACCATACTCTACTGGTTGAAGCAGTCATAAATTTGTGCAGATTCAAAGAGAGGGGACATAGACTCCACCTTTTCTTTTTTCGTTTTTTTGTGAGGAAGATCAGCCCTGTGCTAACATCTGCCAATTCTCCTCTTTTTTTTGCTGAGGAAGACTGGCCCTGGGCTAACATCTGTGCCCATCTTCCTCCACTTTATATGGGAAGCCGCCACAGCATGGCTTGCCAGGCCGTGTGTCGGTGCATGCCTGGGATCTGAACCGGTGAACCCCGGGCCGCCGCAGCGGAGTGCGCGCACTTAACTGTTTGCACCACTGGGCCAGCCCTAGACTCCACCTTTTAATGGGAGAAATGTCAAAGATTTGAGGCCGTTTTTGAAAACTGCCATAGGAGATATTTTATATGTAAGCATGGTCTGGATGGTATTAATGACACGTTCACCATCGGTGGTACTCAAGTTCTCAAGGGACTTATGTCTGAGTAGGTGTCTAAAGACTATGCTGGATATACATGATGGCTGTTAAGGGCGTTGTGTTGAGTCAATGTAATGTGAATATGGGCAAACATGAATAGGCTGGGGGTTTATTAGTCAATGTGAACAACAGTCAAGAGTCCAGAGTCTGGGGTGAGCTGGCTGCTGATTCCCAGGCATCTCTAACATCAGGAACGGGGTTCAGAGAGCCTAGTATGGGGCAGTATGGATCAGAATCTTCTGGGGACCTTTCCAGAATACATAGGTCCAGGGTGAGGAAGTGAGTTTGGCATGTCTATTTTGAAACAATTCTCTGACGATTATGATGTTACTCTCCCCAAAGAGCCCTGGTTTACAAGGTGTTTTATTTTACATCTGTCACCTCAGTTGATTCTTGCAAAAGACAAGGCAGGCGTTGGTACTCCTGTTTCACAGAAAAGGAAACCAAAGCACAGAGAGGTTAAGTGACTAGCTTGTACATCTCAGAGCAACATTTGAACCAGGAATTTCTGACTGCTCTATAAATCATTCAACAAGTTCTTTTCTGTGAAGACCTCATGGCTACTCCCATCGCTGTGCCTTTCCTGAGGCTGTTGGTGGGTGACTGGCAGATGTTTGGTTGGACTGTGTTGGTAGCTTTATGGGTCAGAGGGTCTGGGAAATGGAGGCGCTGGAGCTTGGGCTGAACTGCCTGCTGTGTACACAGGGACATTGTCCTATCTGATTAGCTTGCAAATTTCAGCTGAATTTGGGTTGTGAAGGTGAAACCTCCTCTGGCGGGAAGGCAGAAGCCATTAAGGATGCACAGCACATCTCCAAATGCAACAGCTAGTCTCCACTTTCCCAAATGTAGGTTGGTGGTGAAAAAACAAACCTTTATTTTACACCTCAAAGTGCTGCTAGGGGAAGAAGGCTGGCCTGCTGCTTGGAAAGGAGTCTAGGCAGGAACCAACTCTTAAAGACCAGGGTGCATCCTTTTGATAGAAAGTACAAGCGGATAGCTGGAGTAAAAGACTTCATTCTTAGCCAGCAGGAATAGTGGATGCTAAATAAGTATCCCCCAGTCCTGTAACCCTTTAATGATAATGACACTATAATCTTTTCACCTGGGAGGAGACACGTGAAGGTGAGAACCACATCATGTGAGAGTTAAGAGACCTCAGAGACCCCTGGTCAGCTCCCATGATTTACAGCATAAAACCCAGGCTCCGAGAGAAGATACTGGTCTAAAGTCACCCAGTGCATATGTGGTAAAAACAGAATTATAACCCAGGCTCCCCCTGCCCAGTTTGGGCTTGTGCCATCATGCCACCTTGCAGCTCCCTGGGACTCCAAATTCCTGAGACTGGGAAAGATGGTTACTCTTAATCCAATTACATTATCTCCAGTACATGGGACCAGAATCCAAAGCAGAGTCAGGCGTTTTCTCAATCCTAATATGCCAAGTTTTCAGTTTTGGACCACTTTTTTAATGCCATCCCATCCCTCTTCCTTAGGCGGCAGGATGAGTTGTAAGTTAAAATAGGATGTCTTACAATTGGCCTGGTGAGCTTTGGGTGTTTGGAGAGGTACTCAAACCACCTTTCCTTCCACGTGGCCAAAATGAGCTCTGTTTGTAAGGCTCCCAATGTTCCCAGGAAGAATGTAAAGCAATAAGCTATTATTGGCCATTTGTAGTCCCAAATTTTTTCCTGATGAATTTGAACCACCAAGCAGATCTTCCAATAGGGATAGAGGACAGGTAAGTTTGAGGGCTGGAGGTGGATTGTCAAAGATATGAGCAGTGAATGTTGCCTGAAAAAGACATACTTATTTGGGAGTTTCATGGGTCATCAGCGATAATATAAAGACACCAAGAGCCTAAAGTGAGGGGAAGGAGGGAGTGAGAACCACCAAAGAATGAGGACAGCAGAGAGTAGCAGCACAACTGCCTTGCTCAAAGTTTTGCTGCGATTCATCCCTGTTGCCATTCTTGGCTGAATCCATGTGGTTTTCCACCAGGCATTATGGCTGTTAGGCTTTCAGGTCAGTGGTCAGAGAATCTGGTTCTTCTTCAGTCCAAGAATGCACCTGCCTTGTTGTGTCCTAAGAACCTAATATGAAGCAAAGCTACTCTCGGAAGGACCCTCTGAGGACATCTAGTCAAGTCCCTTCATTGGACAAGTGAGGTCCTGAGAGACTGTGTGACCTGTTCCAGTTAGCCAATGGGGCATTGAGCCTGAGACCCCATTGCCTTGACTTCTATGTCTTTCTTTCATAACAGACTCCAAAAATGTGTTACAAATTGCTGTCTGTGGTTAGTGACTGGGACTTGGGACCCTGGTTTTGGCTTCTAGCATCCCTGAGTTGACAGGTGTGGGGCAAGGTAGAGACTTCTCATATCTTGTTTGGGTCAAATGATCACGTGTGCTCAAAGGTGTTTTCACTCTGAATGAATATTTCCCAGACAGGTGCATTACCTGGTGAACCAAAGGAGTGAGCAAGGAAAGGGAAGGAAGAAGGGAAAAGTGGCTGTACTTTGCAAATTAGATGAGGATAAGGATTATTTTTACAGCTCCCTTTCCCAGAGAGAGTTCTCGACAGGTCAGATATCCTGCTCAGAGGAAGAGCCCAACCTGTCCACTCATCCTCGTGCCTGATCATCTGACACCTTCGAGAGAGGCCAACAAGAATAATTTACGTTTACTTAGTACACATTGCCAAGAAACTCAAAAGCATATTATAAATGTCATGTACTGTGACAGGCACTATTATCCTGCAAGAGATATTGCAACAAATCATTCAATAATTAATTTACAAATACCAGAAAACCGGAGGGTACTAGATGAAAACCAATGTGACTGTAGGAAACCAATCACATTGGACCGATTTAATTTCCTCCAATGTCAGCATGACAGGTCTGGAAGACAAGGCAAAAGCAATAGATGTAAAATATCCTGACTTCAGTAAGCCCTTTAGCTCTCTTCCATATGATGTCCTCATAAACATGCTACAAAAATATGATGTAGCCTCTGCTATTGTTATTTAGTCTTTGATTTATCATGGTTCCCTTTCTCTAAAGAGTTTGAGTGGAGTGTTCTGCAGAAAAATATCTGCCACCTGGGAGAGCACTGGGAAGGTCTTGCTCAGGACCCAGGCCTGGAATGAGTCTTCTTCAGTGATGTGATTACAGAGATAACTTATGGTGACATACGTACTTTAATGTTTACAAAATGCTTAGAGTTGGATCTCAAACCCAAGTCTTTTGATTCCAAACTCAGATCATTTCCTGCTCTCCCATACTTGTCTTAAAAGGAGCTATTCACTCATCTATCCCAAAGGAATTATGTTCTTTTCCAAGACAGTGATGAGGAGGTCTTAGAACAGTAATATTTTTAGTGGAGACTGGGGAAGGCTGGTTTCCTGAGGCTAGCCCCCAGCCCTGTGGCCTCAAGGCCCTTTCTGTAGCAATTCCTTCTGTGGACTAAAGCAGTGGTGGGTGAGCCCAAAGCAGGTGTGCTGCTGGGAGTTTGGTCCAGATGAGGGCAGAGTGACCAGGGTAGAGAAGGCTCTCCATCCTCAGGGACTGGGTGAAGACAGGGAATCTCACAACTCCCTGAGAAGCCCAGCTGCTAAGAGACCCCAAGGGACCCTCAGAGAGCTGTTGCACTGGTTGCCGGATACCTGTGGTCCCTGGAAGTGCTGCCTGAGCCTGCTGACCAGTGGTGCAGGGAAGGAGAGGACCGCCACTCTGCCCTGTAGGAGGGGACACGTGGGGCAGAGCTGCTCCTTCCCCCACTGCAGAGAGGGGGCTGGTCATCATTTCACAGCTCTCCGTCAGCCCACTGGGAGGCAAAATTCCACTGTCTTTCTGATGCCTTCTGGTTTGAGAGACCCTCAACAGCCCTAACTGTCTAGGAGCCCAGGGAAAATATAATCATGAGTAGAAAAAGAAAACTCCTCATCCACTTAAGGAAATTTAGTAAACAAGTAGAACAGGTGGCTTTTACTAAGGTGGAACAAAATGATGAGGCGGAAGAGAGCTTTAGTGGAAGAGAAGGAAAAACTCGCAAGCAAAACTAGAGAAAACATCGATTTTCTAAAACAACAAAAAGCAATTTCTTCATTAAAAAAGTTGATATGCAAACTGTAAAAGAGACTGGTCACTGCTGGGAACCACATTAGCGTTCTGGGGGATCATACAGGAGAAATAACTCACCAAGTGAAAACACCAAGATGTGGAGATCAAGAGCGAAAAGCTAAGAAATATAACCAAGAAATATAACCAAACCCAAACTATCTGGGGTTCTAGAAGGGTAGATGGAGAAACAATCATTCAAGAAATCACGGAAGAAACATTTCCTGACTGAAGAAAGACACTGTCTTGAGTATAAAGGGCTCACCGAGGGTTCCAGGAGAGTTGCAGACAGACATACTTGAGACATTGTCAGGTGGCATCACTCAGCTCCAAAGAAAGAGAGAAAATTTTACAGGCTGTTGATGGAAAATGTGGGTCATTTCCAAAGGAAAGACCTTTAGACTCATTTGCAGTACTGGAAGCCACAAGACTGTGGAACAATGTTTACCAACATTGAAAGAAAGGATTATGACCTAAGAATTTATTGCCAGTCAAGTTAACGATCATCTTTCAGGGCATTTTGGACATCCAAGGAACCAGTGACCATTCCATTCACAATTTACACGTAGTGTCAAAAATTGGAAGGGACCTTAAAGATTATTGTGGCCACTCCCTCCCCCATCAATCATATTTATTTTTCCTTTGCGAGTGAGTGTGTGTGTTCTTGGTATGATAAAGGCAGGGACTCCTAGGGTAGGGAGTGGAGAGAATGTCAGGAAGGCTGTAAAACCATTATATGGATTTTAATGCTTATGTGCATTTAGAAGTGTTTACTGAAGACCTGAGTTGGCCAAAATAAACATAACCCTACATGGATTTGGGATGGTGAGAAGAGTGAGTGGTGAGAACATCAACCTGGGCTAGTGGAAGGAGGGAGCTCGGTGGGCTGGGCGGTATGGGTAGGGGTGGGGAGGGTGGGAGGGGGTATCCCAACAAATCAGAGGACACAGGAGGAGTTGAATTGGCCCAGCAGGGGAGAATGTTTGTGTCCGGTTTAGCACACTGAGTGACGAGGAGAGGGGTTCACCATGAGGCCGAAGAGGAGGGCAGGGACCCAGTCGTCTGGGAGGGGCTGGGTGAGTTGCCATGGGTTTGAGGTGGGGGTGGGTGACTTGTAGACTTGTGACTTTTGATCTTATCTTAAGGACAATGGGAGGTCATTAAAGGTTTAAGATGAGGAGTGGTGGGGGTGGGGTTGGAGAGGGTGGGTTCGAGCAATGTTTAGAAGATAATGAGACAGGACTTGGTGATGGAACTAGATGTGGGGAGATGGTGATGGGAACATGCCCAGCAGCGTCATTTGGCAGTGCCCCCCAGTGGAAGGAACTCAGTAAGCGGACTGGAATGGGGGCAAAAGGAGGGATCCTTGTTGGCTTTGGTGGTGGGGAAGCTGTTGCCCTCAGGAGAGGAAGGAACTGATGGTGTCTCCTCCTGTGCAGGGCACAGACAGGAGGCTGGCTTGGAAATAGGGCTCCATGAGACCCTTGAGAGTACACTTACAGCAGTGACAGGCGGTGACGGCGTAACTCTGTGCCTCGGGATCTGGTCATCCCCAGGAGCCTGTGGGCACATCTCCCGAGAGGCTTCTCCGGGATGGTGCAAAACCCATGCAGAGACCTGATGTGGGAAAGGCAGATTTAGGGCTGGCTTCTTTGAGGGCAGCTCATGTGACATTCTGCCTCTCAGACAGTGTCTGCCCCCACATGCTGGTTTTACATAAAACCCATACAGCTTTCCAGATCACCCACCACCACGGCCAGGCTCTGTCTTCAACACTGATTGTGGGCAAGCCAAGCCATCTTCACGCAAGGTGGCTAAAATAAAATGTGTAATTGTGCTCCAAGACACCTTAATTGTTTATTAATTACTCCATAAATCATAGTGACACCTGTGTTTGTGCTTCTGTTAATTCACTCTCATGAGGTGGGGGATGGAAGCACACAGCCAGAGAATAACTGGGCCCATTGCTGTGGGACGGAGGTACCTGAAATGGGATGGGGACACCAGGGCTTTTGGTGCTTCTCCCTCACTGTTGGCCTCAACTGCGTTCCCATCCACTTCTGGCCAAGACCACAGCCCTGAAAGGAGTACTAATGAGGGTACTAATACTACGCATTAAAGGATCCTTGATGGGGCAGGGGTGGGGCTAAGCACTCCACCTCCTCCATCCAGAAGCCGGTGAAGAGAGGCGTTTTGTATTCATTTTACAGGTGAGAAACTGAGGCTCAGAGATTTTGTGTAAGAAGTCCCAAAGTCATACAGCCAGTTAAGTGGCCATGCTGGAGTTTGATCCTGGTTTGTGTGACTCCCAAATGATGTAGCCTTTGTGGGAGAGTCAGAGAACAGCCTGGAGAGGAGGAGGGAGCTTTCCTGCTAATTATCCCTGATACCTCGTATGTATCTTTTACATTTATCCAAAAAAAGGCAAGTTGTTTTCTAAATGATAATACCCTTCATGTTTCTTGAGGATCATGTCTAAAATGGAAATGCAATTCATCCAGGTGTTTTGGCCAGGGTATTCTGGCACCTTGTCACTCAGACTGGCCACTGCTGGAGTCCCTCTCTAACTGACCTCCATCCCAGATAGTCACCTGCTCCTGTCCCTTGGAGCCCCTCTCAGCCCACATCTGTCGGCAGCCATCAGCAACCGATTGCCTGGCTCTGGAGAGCGCGCCATCGCTCCAGATGGCTAATAGAACTTTATCGCCACAATCATTCTTAATATGACCATTCCAACGCCTCTGTCTGGAAGCTCAGCTCCTGCGATCGTGCGGCAGTCCCCCGCTGATGGGAGCAGGGCCACTGCTGTCTAGCCCTCTCTCCTGGGCCTGATGGCGGACTTCCACGGATGCCATGAACTGGCTCTTTAGAAGACAAGTAATGCCAGAAAACCCAGTTTGGGGGTAATCCTTTTCCCCTGGGTTGAGATCAGGACTTTGAAGGGAGGAGGGAATGCTCCAGGAAGTGTCTGGAGGAGGCTCTGTGCTCTGGGTCCTGAGCACAGTGGAAGAAGGGGGCTTGCCAGGGGTGGGGGAAGAGGGCAGGTGGCGGGTGAGAGGCCACCATCCTGTCCCAGTCAGCCCTGCTTGTCCCTCAGATCTCAGCTGCAAGAGACCTCCCTGACCAGCCAATCCTGTTATTTTCTCTTTTGCAACCTGCTATTTTCCTTCCAAGTGCATTTCTCCGTTGGTGATGATAAACTTCTTCATGGGTCTGTTTGTTTAATGTCTCTCTCAGACACTAGACTATGCAGGGGTGATGTTTGTTTTGTTCAGCAGTATACCAAGTGTCAGCACAATGCCTGGCACAGAATGAGTACCCAATAAATATTTGTTGAATGAACAAACAGATGAATGAATATTATTATTGAACTATGGTTACTCTCTCCTCAAGAACAACTCCTTAGGCTCTGCTGATATGGTGTCTCATATGTGCTTGCCAGCAGGTGATTTAAGATTGGAAGGAAGGAGGAAGGACACTGAGATGCTTTCAGAGACCAACAGAGTAGTTAGATTCTGGGCCCTGACCTGAGGCTAAGATGCCCAACTCTGTGCCTGGTCCACAGTGGGCACTGAACACATTACACAATAAGTGAATGCATGAGAAAAGGTTGGAAAGAATGTCTTTGTGGATGGCACAGTAAGGGAGTCTAGGGAAAGAAAACTGCCAGTGCCTGCAAAAAAAGAGCAGGAGTGTCTGAACACTACCCCATGTTCATGTGGTAATTTCACCACAGCAGAAGTGGAGCGTTCAACTTTCCAACCTGCCTTCTCCCTCCTATGCTCTGGCCTGAGAGCACCTGCTAATGGCTTAGGACCTTCCAGTAGGGAGGAAGCCAGGGCTCCAGCCCATCTCTCTGGGCTGTAGGTGTAGTGGGACAGGAGAGGACGTTACTGGTCAGTACCAGGGTATGGACAAGGGAAGCCCCGGGTCCTGGAAGAGCCATCAACAGAACTATCCTCCCTCAAGAAAAGGAGTGTATAGGAAGTTTAGGGTGCAGGAAAGCCCCCTCCATCTGCTGGACCATTCTTCTGCTGGAGCCAGCTAGACCCATGGGCTGCCTGGTCTCAGTGCACAGGGCCTCAGTCTGACAGGAGCCTACTGGGAGTCCAGGGAACACAGCCAGGGGTGGCAAAGAAACTACCCAGTGGGATGTGTGGCCTACAGGGAAAGGCTTGGTTGAGCTTGCTGGACTAGATCTACCATATTCAGTCACTATGGCTGTTGTTGGGGTAGGGAAGGCCTCATGAGAAGGGATGGGCCTTGTCCTGGGCCCTGAGAGTGGCCTGGATGATTAAAGGGGTACGAGAGCTTGGACTGTGAGGACAGGATGGACAAGGGAGAGACAGAGGCTCAGAGGAAGGGTGGCAGAAAGAAAATTCATCAAGAGGAGGCCTATCTGTACCCAAGGAAGGGCTGTGGAGATGGTCCGTGTGTCCAGGAGTCTGGCACTATGAGTTCTCCTTATAGCCCGGAAACATAGGACCATGAAGACGAAGGTATGAAGATGGCACTGAGGACTGAGGGGGTAAAGAGGTGGTGAAAGCCTCCAGCCAGAACAATCTACACACCCTGCTGAGAGAACTGGGAGATGTGAAGTGAGGCCACAGATTCAGAAGCCAAAAAAAAGTCCTACAATGGAGCATTAGACATTGGATTTATCAAAACTTAGGAGAGATGTTGTGACCATTCGAACTTATCATCTATTTACTGAGTTTTGTCAAATTAACCTCATGATTTGGTCAGGGCTAGCTGTGCAATCTTCCAGAGAGATAGGTCAGGAGAAACGACATCCCTATGTGACCCTGTCTTGACCAAGTCGGAGACTTGCAGTCTCGTGTTATACCTGTGATTAAGATGATAAAACATGTGCTGCACGTAATTGCATCATTGGGGCAGCCATGATGGTTGAAGTGGGGAGAGGCAGTGTTAAGGGTGAGCATATAATTTATCATCTAAATGGGTTCACTTCTGGAGAGTGAAAGGGGTCTTGTGTCAGCCGGGTCCTCTGGGAAGCAGACACTGAAGGAGTTAGGAGGGCAAAAGCTTTATTGGGGAGTAATACCTGTGAAAGAAAAAGGAGAGGGAAGTAGGGTTGGATCGAGGGAGATATGAAACCATGACGCAGACCTGCCAGAGTCTCTGTCAGTCCAGTGGGGAGCTCTGGAGAAAATATTGACCGTTATAAGGGCCCTGTGTTGGGTGGAAATGGCTGGGCCCTGGTACCACTGCCTTGCTCAGTCATGGGCTGGCATGATTTTGGCTCAAAAGCTGAAGTGGTCCTGAAGGACGCAACCGCTGTAGGCTTCAGGTACCCACACTCCTCGCGGGCTGGGGGGTGCGCAGCACATCTTTCCTTGAGTGGCTATCTGAGGAGCACACCTCTCTGTCTGGCACAGGGCACTGCTAACAATTATGCTGGGACAACAGGAGTAAACGAGGACCGTCCCTTACAAAGGGGACATCCAGCCACTGTATTTCCAGAGAACTTTTTTAGAATTCAGTCTTTGATTCTGTCTTATTCTATCCTGGTCTTATCCTTTTAATGTTTTTCCTTTAACTAATTGCTTGTCTTGAATAAAATAGCTAGCATTCACTGAGCACTTATTTATATGCCAGGCATGAGCTGAACACTTTATATGAATTCATTCATTTAATTCTCCTAACAACCTCATGAGGTATATATTATTATTATAATTATTATATACTTTATATATTTATTATAATTATATACCTATATACAATATATACTTATATAGTACAATTATATATTTATATAATAATATACCAGTATTATAATGTCACCCATTTATGGGTGAGGAAACTGATGCACAGGGAGGTTATGTGGTTTGTTCAAGGTCATGCATCATATGAGTGGCAGAGCTGGGCTTTAAGTCATGAGGTTTAGCTTCCAGGGCTAGAACTCTTAAATACTTCACTAGTTGAAGGATTTTGAGCTAGCAGTGACTATAGAGGTCATCTTATTGAGATCTGGAGAAGTTGCGGAACTTTCCTACAGTCTTGTAGAAAGTCAGGACTAGTGTCTAGCTCCCTGACTCCCAAGTCCAGGGTTTCTTCCCTACTGCATGCTTCAGACATGCTTATTGAATCTGTAGATAATAGAAAGTTGGAAAGGAAAATTCTACAATTTAAGACACAATAGTGGTTCAAAGTGATTTTGACAGGCTGGAATATGAGTTGAAACCAATAAGATGAAAGTAAATAGAGATATATGTAAGCTTTCATATTTAGGTTCAAAAGCATCAATTTCACAAGTCCCAGGTGGGAAAGACCTTGTCCAAGTGCAGTTTATTGGTAATAAGATCATCAGAGGTGAGAATGAGGGGACACGATTTTAGGCTGCATTAATAAGATGGCATTGAGATCACAGGAAGTGAGGGTCCTCCGTGTGCCCCTTCACCCGTATCTGGGAAGTAGAGTATTGAGCCTTCTTCTGGTCACCGCGTTTCAACAGGGATGGAGACTGCAGTAGGCTAATTATGTCCCTTGAAAAAGATATGTTCAAGTCCTACTTATGAATGTGGCCTTACTTGGAAATAGGGTTTTCATAGATGTAATTAAATTAAGAATCTTGGGATATGATCATCCTGGATTTAGGGTGAGCTCTAAATCCAATGACTGGTATCCTTCTAAGAGAAAGGAAAAGAAGATTTGAGCGACAGAGAGACAAGGGAAAAAGGCCATGTGAAGACAGAGCCAGAAATTGGAGTTCTGCTGCCACATCCAAGACATACCCGGAGCCATCAGAAACTGGAGGAAGCAAGGAAGGATTCTCCCCTACAGCCTTTGGAGGGAGTGTGGCCTGACGGACACCTTGATTTTGGACTTCTGGCCTTCAGAACAGTAACAGAATAAACTTGCGTTGTTTCAAGTCACCCAGTTTGTGGTAATTTGTTACAGCACCCTAGGAAACTAAGACAAAGACTAAGTCAAGAACCCCGAGAACAGGGTGCCCTGAGGGCAGGGCCTCTAAACTGTGGTGTGTGAATTGTGGTTGGAGGCACTGGGTGGAACTAGGGCCAGGTGGCCATTTAACTCACACTGCTGCTTTCTCAGAGTTGCCAGTGGCTGGACTGGTGGGGCCCCCTGCAGGCCACCCTCCGAAATCCTGCAGAGTTTGGGAGTTAGCTCAGCTACACCAGGAAGTGTGATTAAATTCAAGAAAGTTGTCATTGTTGCCTTCCCCTAAAGTATCCTGAGACCCTTCCACTCTCCTATCCAGTGACCTTTTGTTTTGTCATCCTCCTGAGTAGTGACAGAGCCCCCAAGGGCTTGACAGAGCACACACAAGGCTTCTCTTGGAAACCCCACAAATACAAGAGAGGGGTCCTTTGCAGGGGGCTGGAGATCCCAGGTAAGGGAATGGGGCAAATGTCTGGCGATTGGGTTGCCCTTTTTGGGTAATGTCTTCTTAAAACTTCCTTCTGCTTTGGCTTCAGGACACCTCTTGCCTGGTTTGGGTGACCAGATTGACTCACTGAGATAGTGAACATACAGCTTAGGTAGAACTTTGAGGGAGAGTGGACAGGACAAGGTCAATTTGGGAAGTATTGAGTTTGAGGCTTGGGTGGGTTCTTCAACTGGAAACCTTTCTTCTAGGTTGGGAGCTCAAGATTGAGGGGAACTAGATGTGGTGAGCCTTACGAACATACAGGTGGTAGTTGAAACTGACAGTCCAAGGAGACTGGGAAGGTCCTTACAGACCTCAGAGTGTGGTCTGTAGACCAGCAACATTGGCATCTCCTTATTAGAAAAGCAGAATCGTGGGCTCCAGCCAGGCCTGCTGAATCACAGTGTGCATTTTAAAAAGGGCCCCACAGGTTCATTTGCACCTTCAAGTCCGAGAAGCACTGCTCTAGGCCGATGGTTCTCATACACTCTGTGCTCAGGGGAATCACCAGTCCCTGGGCTCTGACTCAGTTGGTCTGTGGTGTGGCTCAGGCTTTTTTTCTTTTTTTTTTTTTTTTACAGCTTCCCGCATGATTCTAATGTTCAGCCATGGCTGGTGTAAATCAGTTGTTCTAATGCAAACTTGAGTGTGCATTAGAACCACCTGCAGGGGTTGTTAAACCAGATCATTGGGCCCCACTTCCAAAGTTTCTGATTCAGTAGGCCTGGGGTGGGGGCCTAAGATTTTGCATTTCTAACAAGCTTCCAGCTGGTGCTGATGCTGCTGGTCCCTGGCCCATACTTTGAGAACCACTGATAGAGTGAGGGAAGGCCAGAAGAGAGCCCAGGATAGAATCTCATGGAAGACCAACATTTAGAGGTCAGTAGAGGAAGAATGGAAAGGAGAGGCTTCAGACGCAGGAGGCAAGCCAGGAAAGTGGGTTCACCCTGGTCTTTTCCATCAGGCAATGAATACCTGGAGGACTTACTTTGTTCCTGCCTCCCTGTCTGGTGAAGTCTAACAGCACTCCTAATTCCCAGTGACCACTGCTTGGAAATTTTATATCTGATCATGTCACGTCCACCCTTCAGGCGCTGTGCTCTGCTTTTAGGTTAAAGCCCAAACTCCTTAGCTCAGCACATAAGGCCCCCTGGTCTCCATCCCTCCTCTCTCCTACAGACACTTGGCTCCAGGCGTCACAGCCTGCTTGCTGATCCTCAGTTAATTTTGCTCTCTCCTACTTCCCTGCCTCTGCGAGGTGTCTTGAGCCCTCTTCCTCTTCCTCATCTCACAGCTCCTACTCAGCAAGATTAGATGAGAATTCCCTCAGGGAAAGTGTCTCTTTTTGTTTATTTTTTATCTCTTTCCACTGCGCTCTTTGCCACCTCCAACTTCTGACTGAGTTCAAACATTACGTCCCTCCCTGAAGCCTGCCCCGAACCCCCGAGTCTAGGGGAGCCCTCTCCCATGTTCCTACTTCCTGCCAGAATACTGCACATCACCTCACAACACTTGATTTAATTACCTGCCTCCTCACTATATGTGGGCTTCCTTTGGACAGAGAACTGGGTCTGATATGATTTTTGCACCCCCCAGCTCCAAGTGCTATGCCTGGCACAGAGCAGGCACCCGATACTTGTTTGGCCAATGAAAAAACGCAGGAACCTGTGAGTGAATGGTTGTGAACGCAGACACATTGGAGAACCAGAGCCCTGTTCCTCCAGCCCACAGTATCTATCAGCTGTACTCTTCTTGTAGGTGGTCTGCTCCTTCTCCAGAAGGGAGACAAAGGACTCCCCACTTGTCACTGTCCCATGGGAGAGCACCAGCTGGTCACTTCCACAATACCGGCAATATGTTCTTGGTGTCTTCATCTCCCTGGCCAGCAATGTAACCACCTCTCTCCAGACAAAAGTCACACAGAACACATGCTCTCTTCAGTTGGGCAGTTCCTACCTTCTTAATGGAGAGCTAGCAAGGTGAAGGGAAAAGGGTAGAAGCGTCTCCCTCAGGATCCTGTTTTCCATGTTTTTTCCATGCTCCAAGGTCCAACCCAAACAGATTTTGAGAGGGAAGCTCAGCCTTCCAACCCCAGGTGGCTGAGTGTCAGTAACTCCCTGGGCCCTCCAGGCTCACAGAGTGCGGTGGCTTGAGCCACCTACTAACAAGGCAGCCTCTTGATGGGCTCTTCAATTCACCAAACAGAGGAAACTGCCTGGAGGGTGGCAGGGCGAAGGGAGATACAATACTGCCACACTGCCGAATACATGGTTGACATGAACAGCCCTTTGCCGCTTAACAAGAGCTTCCACACCTTCTCTTTCTCTTTCCTGGCGAGAAGCTCACAGGGGTGGAGGGTGGGTATGGGTCAAGTCCCTACATCCACAGACGAGGGACCTAAGGGCCAGAGCATGGGTGTAACTTGCCCAAAGTCCCACAGTGTGTGGAGGTGCAGTTGGATTTAACCCAGCCTGGTCTGCCTCCAGCCTCTTCGCCCTCTTCAATATGCTGCCTCTAAAATAATGTTAAAATACGTAAAAACCATATAGGGTGCAAGTGCAAATTATTCCTTCTGTGCAAGTGCAGAATAGCCAAGTGGTGATGGGAACTTGGCAGGGACGGAGCTGGATGAGTCAGGGACACCTTTCTGAGGTAGGAAAGCTGTTCTGTGGGGCTGAGAGAGGGGGAGGCATGGCAGGCATGGAGTGAGGGGGGGAGAATTCTAGTGGGAGAACTGCAGGCTTGGAGGGAGATGGCACACCATGTGGCCCTCCTGCAGTGGTGGGCTGTGGGTGGAAGCAATGAGACAGGGGGCAGGACAGAGCTGGGAAGCCCTTGTCCTGATTAATGTGGTCTCCAAGGCCAGAGCTCTGTACATGGGGTGTGTGTGTGTATGGTGTATGTGGGGTGTGTGTGTGTGTTTGTATGTGGGACATCATTACGTGTGGTATTTGTGTGTGTGTATATGTGTGTGTGTGTGTGTGTGTGTGTGTGTGTATGTGGGGTGTGGATATGTATGTGTATGGTATGAATTCAGGTAGGGTACCGAACATACATAGGTATCAGAAAATTGCTAATTGTAGGTTTCTGATATTCTGTCTTTTCTTACCTGTGGATAGGTGCTGTCTACTCCCCTTTCCCCTCACACACACTGCCCAGTGTTAACCCGATATTCCTTTTGGTCTTAGATATGTAGGATTATAGAATTTCTTTAACCAAGTTAAGAGTCAGGTGTGGCTGCATTTAAGCACTCAGACAGTGCTGCTGGGATGTGCCTTTTTGGTCTCTCGGCTCTGCCATCCTTGCTGTTGGATCACACGAGGCTCTGTCCATGAGGTGGTGTGTGGTGGTTCCTAGGAGGATATGCTGAGGTTTGTACCTTCCCAGCTTCAAGCCCAGTAGGAGAACTTCTTTTTGCCTATAGTTTCAACAAAAAATCTCAAATGAATCTCCTTGGCTGGGTTTGGGTCGTGTGTCCATCCCTGAACCAATCACTGTGGCTTTAGGATAGAAAGCTTTGATTGACTGCTCAGGTCACATGCTCATCTCTGAGCCAGGGGTGTGAGGTCAAGCACCCCTGAGAGTCAGTCACCAGTTTTTAAAGGATCTTTGGGATGCTGGTGCCAGAGGGGCCAGTGGATGCTGAACAGACACAGCACCTTCCTCTTCCTGTTGGCTGAGGGCTTCCCGTTTGCGTGAACTCGGCCGTGCCTCAGAGAGGGAATGGAGCTGTGCATGATTGCTTTCTGTCTGCGTCAGGTTCTGGGCCCAGGACTGTTCTGAAAGTGTCTCTTTAATCTTGACAATCTCCTTGTGAGTTAGGTACAGTGCACATATCTTATAGATGAGGGCATGGTATTCAGAGGATTGAAAGGACTTGCTTAGGTCACACGACTGGAAAGTGGCAAGGCTGGGGCAGAACTGCTCACTCCTTGGGCCCACTGCTTCCTATAAGGCAATCACGCCCCAGTTGAAGACAAACCTTGGGGCTGGAAGGAACCTCAGTATTGTGGCAATACTGTGAGCACTGGATTCAGACTTCATTTCTAGAACCAGTTCTTTTACTCACTAGTTGAGTCCCAGGTTCCTAATCTACAAAATGAGGATGATGAAGTCTGTCCTACTGAGATCCCAGAGTTGTCCCATCAATCAAATGAGATCGAGAAACGGGCTTTGGAAATGGTCAAGAGCTGAATACATGTGAAATGTGATGGTAACCAGGGCTGGTTGTTAAAACAGTGACGTATTTCTGTATTGGGTGATAAATAGCTTCCCCCTCTGTTCACCTTACCACCCCTCTGGTTCCTCCCAGGGTCCTTTGGGTTTGGAACTCCTGGGACCTCCCCCTGATCCATCAACCAAAGGAGCAGTGCCTCCCCCTAGTCACAGGAGAGGAGGTCGCCTAGAGAAATAATTGCAACTCCAGCTGCTCCCATCTCCCACCTCTTCCTGTGGGCCCAGAGTGGCCTCTTCCTGGGGTCCTCCTCTCCCCCAGTAACCCGTCTTCTTCCTCCCTAACTCCCAATGTTCACCACGAAGCGGCCTGTCCTGGAGGGCAGAGGTGAAGGTAACGTCTCCTGGTGCTCTTGTGGGTGCCTCGTGGGGTTCCTCACATCTTCAGCCTCCCCCAGACTCCCTTGACTTGTTTTGGGTCACAGCTGAAGTGGGAAGGAGGGCGGAAGGATGGGTGAAATGCTCTGAGAAGTCCCATGGGAGGAGAAACTGGAATTTTGTTTAACCTGGTGTTTCTGAACTGTGACAGATGGTATAACCTGATGGGTAGCTGCCCAGGATTGGGAGCCAGACTGCCTGGAATAAACTTGTGCTCCTTCACAGTGATCCTGGGCAAGTTACTGATGCTACCCACCTTCAGGTTTTGCATCTGTGAAACGGGAATCGTACCTACCTCAAGGGGTTGGGGTTGTTGAGAGGATTAAATAAAAGGATGTTTGTGGATCACCTGAAATAGTGTCTGGCTTGTTGTTAGCTATTATTAATTTTTTTTACTTGGATATTTTTCTTTTTTGGTAATACCCATTTTCATTCTCTCGAATGAGTGTTATGCAAATGCTATTTTTGGAAATGCTGATGTGGAAGAATCCCGAACAGAGAAGGAAGTACAGGATGTGTTCACTATATCTTTCCCTGATTTCAAATATCTCTCCTTGTGATTAGATTATTCGACTTCTGTTTTGGCTCAGACGCTTTGATTGTCATCCATTTAGGACATGAATAGCTCTTAAATAATCTTCCTTCCAGGTGATTCTTATTAAGCTATTCCCTCCCTCAAGAACCTGCCATGGCTATCCATTCCCTTTTCTGTGGAGCCAGAGACTCCTCAGTCCTGCAATCAGTTGCCCCATCTGCCTCCTCCCAGGCCTGTGTTGTCAAGATTCTTTCACATCCCTCACCAGCACAGACTCGGTTACAGCCCAGAATGGGGCCCGTGTCTGCCGTTAGCTCACTCTCTTTCCCATTTCCACTGTGAAGTCCCCCACCTATTCTCACCAAAGCCAGGTTCTCACCTTCCAAGCCCAACAGGAAGCTCCTCTGTAGAGCCCCATCTGGTGTTCTGGGAAGGACAGATGGGGCCTTGGCCTCAGCCTTGCGTGTGCCACTTGGAATGTGTACACAAGCAGCCATGTGATTCTGCAGCATTGTCTGTGGATGTTCTTTTCTTGTTTAGACCATAGATTCCTTGCAACCTGTCCTCCCACCAGAGCAAGGTCCAGGCTTCTATCTCTTTGGCAGCTATCTCAGGTCTTTGCACCCAGTAGGTGCTGCTCAGGGAAGGTATGAGGGGCAGCTGCAGAGTTGAGGATGCAGGCCCAGGATCAGATGAACTTTCTAAGACCAGAACCCATCAGGCCCGTAGTCATCAAGCCTATTTCATAGGAATAGCAGTGAAGATGTTTAGAAAACATCCTCAATCTACTTGCTCTGCAGGAGCAGAAATTAAAGCCCAGAGAAATTGGCTCTGACATCACACAGTGGGGACTCCAGGACTGGATTGGCCCTCCACCTGTGGTCTCCTCTCTGACAGCATGCCTGGCCACAACCCGTCTGCTGCCTAGACTCTCAGCAGGGACCACATGTGCCTGCATGGGCTGCCTCAGCACGCTCCATCTCTCCTCAGTCTCTTTAGGAGCTGCCATCAGAGGATTAGGGTGGGAGTAGGCAGTGGTTTCTGGTGAAGGCCACCTTCAAATCCCAGCTCCAACACCCAGCTCTGTGCCCTTCCTTAGGCTGTTCCTCAACCTCTTAAAATCTCAATTCTGCACCTGGAAAAGGAAGCCGATGCTAATGGTACCCACTTCAAAGGGATGTTGCATGGGTTCAGTGGGATCATCTGTGTGAAGGGCTTAGCAGAGTGCCTAGCAGTAAGGCTCACCAACATGGGCTATTATTATTTTACATGACATGGCTCAAAGCCATGGTTTCTGGAAAGATGTCATCTTAGAAGTCCCTTCTCTGTGAGGCCTTCTGGACTTCTTCTTTATGTGCAGAGTTTCTAAAGTTCTCTTCAGGGCCTGTGTAGCCCATTGTACTCTATACATGTATGAATGTTTACCACTACGTTCTGTAGTCACTTGTTCATGGGACTGTTTCCTCCACCATCACATCAGGGATGAATGCTTGCAGAAATAAATATATTGAAGGTGGCTTCTCCTGCCCTGCTCCTCTATTTTTAAATTTAAATTTAATTTATTCATTTTTAAAATAGGCAATCCCTGTCCGTCATTCAAAATTCACAGTAAATATACAGCAAAAATTCTCCCTTCTTTGCCTTTCTCTTCCCCAAGGCAAACAACATTATAATTTTTAAGTTGTGTATCCTTCCAGAACTATCATTTGTGTATGTGTATGGAAAGATACGTAAATAGTCTGTCAATATTCTTTTTGCTCCTCCAATTTTGATGACTCTTCTGTGTTGTTGATGTGGTTGTGTATAGCCCAGGTTCTAGAGGCAGATGGCCTGGGTTCAAGCCCTGGCTCTACCACTGCCACCTGTGTGATCTTAGGCAGCCTGCTTTACTTCTCTGTGCCTTGTTTCCTCGTCTGTAAAATGAGTATGTAGCAGTAGCTGTCCCACAGGATTGTTATGGGGAAATGTATGTAAAGCATTGAGAATGGTGCTTGTGTAGAGTAGGGGTGCAGTGATGTCAGCTATTATTATGGGCTGCCATTCATGCAGTGCTTACCACAAGCCAGGACGATGCTGCCTCCTTTACTCTCATTATCTCCTTGATCACCCAACAACCCGGGTGAGACAAAGACTGTTATCTCCATTACACAGACTCTGACCTAGATAGGAGGGCTGGTATCTGGTATCTGGCCCCCGTTCCTCAGGCAGTAAATGTCAGAGGTGAGATTCGAGGCTGAACTGCCAGGGCCCATACTGTCTCTTGAAGCTTCTTGTTTATATCCTCTTCCTAGGGCCATATTCTGTACACAGTAGGTGCTCAGTAAAAGCCTGGGTCTTTCCTTCTCAATGCCTTTGATTTGTGTTTTGAGGGCATCATTTCTGAGCAGGATCTTTGAGGCTCTAGATATGTCCTGGTTTGCCCTTCAGTTCAGCCAGGACCCTATGCTTAGAATCTGCAGTTCTTGCCTGGTACATCTCTAAGCAAATCTGTCTCCCAATTATCTTTTCCTTTTTTCTCATGTTCATATCAGCAGAAATGAAGGAGAGAAAAATCAGCCTTTAACTAGGATTTTATTACCCATTGACCTCAGCCATCTCCATCTATTTCTCCCGAGCTCTGCCCATTAGTTGTCAGGGCAACCTTGTGTAACTCCCTGCCTGCTGCAGTTGGCTGGGTTTAATTCTCCCCTGCTGCCCCTGCTGGCTGGGCATGGCTGCCCCGGGTACTTGCTCCAGAAGCTGTCAGGCAGATCCTGGAAAAGTAAATCAGGAGAATGAGATGTGTTTGGAGGAAGAGACGGATAACTGCCCAACCCTTTATTCTCAGAGAGTAATTGCAGCTTTAAGTATGGTTCATGGGTCATTGCTGGGAATCGTGAAGTTGAATATGGTGCAGGACTGTACGTGTGGGAACCACTGAGATCGAAGTTGCTCAGCCTCAGCTGGGCCGAAGCTTTGTCTGTCCTGTCTTGAGTCCCTACAGCTCCTCTGGACCTGGTGTCCTGATCCTAGCTGCTCCCCTCTCTGTCTCCCTCTCCCTGTCTCTGACTTCCCCAGAGGAAGGGGGCACAGTTTTCTACATTTGCCCCCTCCATACTTTGGCACGTTTCTGTTTCAATGCCCAGTCTCATCATTCCTTTCCAAGTTGCCCATCTTGCCTCTTCCTACTGTCTCTCCTAACCTTTGAAGCACCTCACTTCCTTCCTTTTCCAGAGTTTAAAGTGTTTCCCAATATTTTCCTCTTCATTAGCAACTCTTCTTCCTTCACAAGCATCATTTACCTTCGCCTGGCTCCATTGTCAATATAGCTATGTACCTCATTCCACAGGTATTTACTGACACCTTCTATATGTCCAGCCCTGAGGAGACAAGGATGAGGCAGACACAGTTCTTGTCCCTGAGGAGCTCACTATTGAGCACTAGGACAAAAATGTAACCAATGATTATGAGGCACAGTGTGTGTCCTGGGATAGCAGTGAGCACTGACCTGTAGGAGCACAGGTGAGGTTGGTGGAAGGACAGATCAGATGGGAAAACAGAACAGGGACAAGTGGGTTTGGTGGGGCGTTCAGGATGTGAAGTCCTCAGAGACTTTTGCACTGAGTATGCACTGGCGAGGTCAGGCAACTTCTCATAGCTGCCACCCTATGTCTAGTTCATTTTTTCTCAACTCTGTGTTCAGTGGCTTCATGTTGATAGCTTGAAATTAGCTATGGTGGGAGTATTTACACCATGGAAATCAGCCAACACTACAAAAATGAGCTTTTTTTCTTGAAAACCAGTTTACCAGCACATCACTAGGGCCTCACAGAGAAAACAAAACTTTCCTTGGGACTTGAAAGATAGGCAGCAGATTTCTAGGTGAAGAAATTGGGGAGAGGAAAGGGTGGAGAACATTTGTTTGCTGGAACATTTTCAGTTGCAAATGATGTAAACATAATTCAAACTAACTCAAGAACAAAAAGGATTGTGTTAGCTCATGTCATAAGGAAGAGTGGGTGGTTTCAAGAATGGCTGGAACAAAGGGTTCAAAAAATGTTATTGAGAATCTCTATTTTTCTCTTAAAAGTACCTCCGGCTCTATCTCCCTCTCATCATCTCTCTATCGCTCTCTTCATCTCCATATCCTTCTCTGTCTTAGCTCTACTTCCAATCTCACAAGGAGAAATACCCTGTGCCCTCTTCCAGCTTTTAAATCCGTCTGCCAGTTGACTCTATATGTAGTCACGTGCCTACCCCTGAGCACCTCCCCTGTCCAGGAGGATGGATGTATGTCTATAAGAAAAGAGGTTTTGTTTTCAGAAGGGGAATGGTTTACTACACAGAGAAAGAACATGGTTTTCTCACAAGATTCCAGGCCGCAGGAAGAGAGTGAGAAGTGAAAAGGCCTGACGCATTTAGGGAATGTTGAGATGGCTGGTGTGTTTGGCATTCAGGGTTCTTCCATGCATTGTCAAACTTCCAGGATGGATGACCCACGTCTGTGACTCCAATTCTCCTGCCCTAGCCCTCTGCATTCCGGAGTTCTCCTCACCACTCTATTGAGACTACTCTCCTGAAAGGACACTAGTGAACTCTTTGGTCCCACAGCTTTCTCTACCCTCATTTTCTTGATCTGTGTTATTTGATACTGACCCACACATTGATCAAAATTTCTTTCTTGAAACTCTTGCTTTTCTCCTTGGCTTTCACGTAACGCCATCTACAAACATCTCCTATTTCCTTGTAGCTTCTTCTTTGGCCACATCTGTGGTTGGACACCTTTATCCCTTGCCCATTTCTCTCCCTATAATTTTTCCCCTGGAGCATCTCTTATTTCTAGAGTTGAAACCACACTAATAACTTTCATATCTGTAATTCTGGACCTCACACCTGAGCCTCTAGCTGCATACCTCTAGCAGTTTGTTGTTTTTCCTTTCAAAGGGTTATGTTTACTCAGACTCAACCTGACCCAAATGGAAGTTGTCTGTTCTCAAACTCCTCTCACAATTTTTCTGCCTCTCTGGATGATGCTGTACTTCTAGGTTTTTGGTCACCAAGCACCACTATGATCTCTGGTGAGCATTTCCTTTTCAGCACTTCCACTCCAGCCCTTGACCTCAGGCTACACTATTTTTCTTGGCAGGCTCCTAAGAAATATATGCCTAACCTAATGATGCCAAGATTTCTAATTTAATTCCATTGTATTCAGACAACATAGTTGGTATAACTTTAATTTTCTAAAATGTTTTGAGGCTTGTCTATGGTCTATAATATGATCTATCTTGGTAATTTTTTTGTATGTACTCAAAAAGTATACACTCTGCTGTTAGTTGGACAGTTCTATAAATGCCAATTGGGTCAAGTTTGTTGATAATGTTGTTCAAGTCTTGTATATCCTTACTGATTTTTTTGTCTACTTCTTCCATTAATTATTGAGAGAGAGAGCTGTTAAAATCTCTGACTCTCATTGTGGTTTTGTCTATTTCTCTTTGTGGTTCTATCATTTTTTGCTTTATATATTTGAAGCTATGTTATCAGGTGCGTGAATGTTTAGGCTTGTTATTTCTTCTTGATGAATTGACCCCTTTTATCACTATAAAATGACTGTGTTCATCTCTGGTTATATTATTTGCTCTAAAATATGCTTTATGGATATTGTTAATCCAGCTTTCTTTTTATTAGTGTTAGTATGATATGTCCCTTTCTTTGGTGTTTTACTTTTAACCTATTTGTGTCTTTATATTTAAAGTGGGTTTCTTGTAGGAAATTATGGTTCAGTCTTGATATTTTTATCAAGATTTGACAATCTGTGCCTTTTATTTGGGATTTTCAGCCCATTTATATTTAATATCACTGGTGATATAGTTAGATTTTCTCTCTGGGTTTCATTTTGAATAGTTTTTATTTCTACATATTCAAATTCACTAATATTTTCTTCTGCCACATCTAATCTACCATTAATCCCATCCAGCATTATGATTTTTAAAAATCTTAGACATTGATGTTTTCATCTCTAGAAGTTTTATTTGGATCTTTTAAAATATCTTCCATACTTAAACTTTTCTTTAGCTTTTTGAATATGTGGAATATAGTTATAACAACTGTTTCAATATCCCTCTAAGTTAATTCTGTTTTAGTTCTGGGTCATTTCAATTGATTATTTTTCCTCATTATTATGAGTCATATTTTACTGCTTCTTTGCACGCTTGGTTATTCTTGATTGGATTTTAGATATTATAAATTTTATCTGGTTATATGTTGGATATTTTTATACTTATGTAAATATTCTTAGCTTTATCTGAGATGCAGTTAAATAACTTGGAAACAGTTTGATCATTCTTGCTTTTAAGATTTGTCAGACAAAATCAGAGCAATATTTAACCTACGGCTAATTTTTCCCCACTACTGAGGCAAGACTGGGGGGCTGATGTTGTCCAGAGCATGCAAGAGTCACTATGGTGGATAACTACCTGTGTGGATAGTTCTTTGTTCATGAGGTGGTTTTGTGAGGCATGATTCCACCCGTTTGTCATGTGGGTCTAAATGGCTCTGGCTTCTGACTCCATACAGGAGTCAAGCCTATAATGGTGTACCTCCCAACTTGTACTCTCCTGTTCAGATACACTAACTTTAGCTATACGTGGCTTTGGCCCCCATATAACCTATGGGCTTCTATCTTGTGTTTGGCTTAGGAACCCTCTTAATAGTTGGTTTGTGAATATATACCTTCCTAGGTATTTACCATGGTATTATGTCTATAAACACTATTTATATATAATATAAAATATGTAATATATAATACAAATATGTATATTTTATGTAACTTTTTTCTATCATTTCTTCACATTTAGATAAGGAAAAGAGGTTTTCAGTGCTTGCTCAATCTGCCATCATAAATATAAGCCCTCCTTAGAGTTTATGTCAGAGAGGATGACCGTTTTCTTCCAGTAATGGGGTCATCTGTAGTATTTGAAATTTGCAGAGTTTTAGTTGACTTTTTACTTGCCAGATCGTTTTTTCTTTTACATAAACTTCATCCCCCTGAAAACCCCCAATGGCTCCCTATTTCTTCCCTTTCCTATCTAACTCATCTGTGTGGCTTATTGTGTCCACCATTATCTGTCTCTGCTCCATTTATCCAACTTGGGTGACCTATAGGCAATTTGAAATAGTTATCTCCATATGGTGATCTCTCCCTAGGCAGTGAAGGTCTTAATGTCCTCTTCAAGCCTTGCCTACTGCATTTCAGATACACTAACTTTAGCTAGAGCTACTCTTTGGTTTCATAAGTACAAAAAACAAATGAAAAACTATAAATTAAACAACAGCTTTATTAGGTATAATTGGCATGAAATACCATGCAGGAATTAGACAACATTAATTTATGCACTTTCATCATGTCATCTACTGGCTCTCTATTTAGCCTTTAACCATGTTTGCCAACCTGAGTTAAATTCTTCTCCTTCTGCCTGCCCCCAAACTTAGCACACACATTCAAAAGTCAGGAGTCTTCAGGAACTCTCCTCATGAATTTTTTCTTCTGCTTCAGTTCTTTTATTAGCAAGAAATGAAGGACATTGGTTCAATGTCTTTTAAATACACACTCTACCCTGCCTAGCTGACCTCACGGGACTGCTTCCATCCTACACAGAGAGAGATGGAGCAAAACTTTTTCCTTCAGATCTTTCTTAGGCTGGCAACCCACCTACAAAAAAATAAATAAATAAATAAAAAATGAGAAAGGAAAAGTCAAATTTGGCACTTCTCCAGTCTGGCTCTTCTGTTGCAAAACCCCCTATTCAGAGGAAGTGGGACTCAGTTCAGTTGAATCTGTTTGACTTTGGGGTTGTCTTCTGATGGTGGGGCTATTCAGGCAATGACAGCCTATTTTCCTCTTCCTCCTCCTTTCTGAAATTCATGGCCAAAGGAGAGAGCAGCAGTTCTCATAGCTTCACTTTCATACCAGGTGGGTTCTAGAAGGATGTCTCCATAGAAAGGATGCTAATTCTTCCAGACCATGTATTTAAAACATACAGAAGAGATAAAACATCTTTAAAGCAAATTCATAGTAGTTTCCAGATAATAACCTCTTCCAGCTAGCTGAGCATTATAGAATAGACCTCTGGTTTAGTGTGAAACTTGTCATTTATTTTCTTGCCCAAGGATTGTCTGCTCAGCTCCCAAGTAATGCTGAATCTCTCTTTGGTATTTAAAATCATTCCTTTAGTGTTCTTTTCATTCATTGGAAAATAGATTCTTTTCTCTCCAGATTTTGAAGGTAAATGCCTGGGTGGGACAGTGATGTGGGGCCGTCAGTTGAGAGGCTATAAGAATTCCAGAGAGGAGCATGAGTTGGATTCAATCATATATTGATTTTCAGCCCAGTAAATTGTGGCTGCTTCGTAGCAAGGGTAACAAGTACACTGTGCTTTTCAGAAAGAGATGTGATCAGCTTTTAAACAGTAAAGAGGAGCACTGCTGGGCAGAGTGATTCAATTTAAATCCACATGAAAGCCAGTGGTGAGTTTAAAATAAACAAAGCAACATTAAAAGGGACCACCACACCCAGAACCCCATGTCAACAATAAAACAGATATGGGAATTTAAGCCATCCAAGGTGAATTTCAAAGAAATCGAATTCCTTTGAGGATAATAGACTAGATTTAGCTGAAATATCTCAGTGGCTACGCATTTAGTCATCCCTTTTCTAGGCATGTAGGATGAAGTCAGTACCAAAAAGGCCCTGTGATGGGTAGGCACGGGACATGGTGGGCAGGAGCCCTTTCTTTCCTCTAGAAGGAGTCCTGGACTTTGGGACCAAGGGGGCACAAGCTTTTCTGGCTGGAGCTCTTTCTCTCCTGACTCTGTGCCTTGCCTCATGTGTCCTCGCTTCTCCTCATCAGTCTTTTCCTTTGGGGTTTCAGTGCTGTGCGTCTCAGCTAAAATTTCACCCTTTCTGAGCAGAGGACCTGAGCTCACACCTCTGAGATCTCTCTATGGCGATTTCTGCTACTGGTGATGCTCCTGGGACAACCTGTCTGTGCTCCTAGCCCCAGGCTGATGGGGTCAGTGTTGTGTTTTGTGTTCTATTCATTGATGTCGGAGAGCTCTGAGCCTCTCATTATTAGGGGGTCTAAGACGCCCTGGAATCACCATGCTGAAATGTGCCTCTGGCCACGGGTAGCCTGGGAAGGAATAGGGGCAGATAGCACATTCTCATCCTCTCCTAAAACTGACCTGACTGTGGGGCAGTGCTCTCTCTTCCAAGCCCAGGAAGGAGCTGGTGTTGTGTGTCTGGATAAGATTTTGAGACTCTAATTCATGTCTTTTTTTTCCCTTCGTGCATTTTCCCCTATCCCTTCTCCCTATTCACACCGGCTCTATGTTCATTGTCTCAAGGAAGGCGTAGGATAGAGTAAAGGGCAGGTGTTATCAGCAAAACAATTCCCTTCTAGGTCTTTGTTCAAGAAGCCACATTCTTAAAGGGAGAGGATAGGTTGAAAAGTCTCTTGAAAAAACACAAGAGGAGAAGCTCCCCGCACCCAACCTCAGTGTAGAGCTTACGCCTTCAGGCTGGGGAATGAGAGGGGGAAGGAGGCTGATGGAGCCCAGAATAACAAAGAACTGGACTTATCTTCCTAGTTGCGCCTTGGCGAGACAGTGAGCTCAATGAAAGCAGCTGTGGGGTGCAGAAGGGATCGCCAGCCACATTTCAGAAAGAGGCTCCTCTACCACACATGCAGCAGAAATCAAGAGCTGCAAGTCGTGAAGGGGCTGCCTGTACAGGGACAATAGCCATTTCGCTGGTAACTGGTATATACAGAGGATCAAGGGCCAGGTGGGAATCTCCCTCTTCAGTATCTTGGCACAGGGTATGATCTTAGAAACAAATGCATCGCAATCTACAGAAGTGGGAAATAGACCAGGGGCTGAGGTTTACTTAGTGTTTGAGAGACCACATCCTGTCTCTTCCTCCTGAGCACATAGGAAGACCACACTTCCAAATCTCTTGCATTTAAGGCTGGACAAGTGACTAGTTCTGACCAAAAAGCTGTGAGTGGAGGTATCATGAATCACTTCCGTGCCACAGCAGTGGAAAGCCCCTATGTCACCCTCCAGCTTCTTACTTATCCCACCACGTGTTGAGATGACAGAGTCACATGATGCAGCCTGGGTCCCTGAGTGACCATGGAGAGCACCTCTCCAGCTGACCTGTGCTAGGCATGTAGCATAAATAGGAAATAAGCCAATGTTGGGTTAAGTCACTGAGATTTCAGAGTTAATTTGTTCCTTGCAGCAAAACCCAACCTGTTTTGCTGCAAGGTTGTCTGACTGACCTGGTAGAAAAGTTAAATTGCAGAAAATAAAGTAAGATCCTATCCCCAAATCCGTGCCCTGAGATTCGTGCCTGCCACAAGGGTATTTGCTGTCCATGCATCTTCTCTGGTCGTGCTGCAGGTTTTAAACTTCTTTAGGTCTGGGGCTGTAATGAAGTCATCGGTCACAATTCCCAGCATGGAGAGAGTAAGGTATGTGAAGGCATCTAGTAAGTACAGTGTCTCGCCTATTGAAGATACACAATAAAAATGTGAGTTCTCCTTCCTCCTCTGTGACCTCTACCTTCCTCTGGTGTGATAAATAGGGAAGAAGGTGGGGAGCAGGACAGGCTCAGGAAAGAGCATCTCCACTGCTGAACACCAGCCAGTGCTAGGCCCTGTGCTGGACCTGGGACACAGAGGAACCAGGGGCTGCCCTTGACCTCAAGTGTAAGGGCCTGAGGGGGAGACAAGTGCTGTCACAATGGTAGTACAACACATAAGAGGACCAAGAATGCTGGGAAGACCAGAGGAGGAAATTAGAGAAAGTGTGTCATGGAAATGCAGCTGGAAAGGAAATAATACCAGCTAATGTTTGTTGATCATCCACAGCATTCAAAATGCTTAGCATACAGTATCTCATTTAATCTTCACAATGATTCTGTGAGACAAGTGCTAGTGACCCCATCATATAGTTCAAGGTCCTTTCCTGTTCAGAGTCCAGGTATCTAGAGGGGATGGGAATGAGGCCACCTGAGAATTGTTCTGATCATTTGGTCCTGGAAGACATGAGAAATTCTACTCGTAGCTGCCATGCTGGAGGTCCCACCAATGCCACCAGCCCCCATATCCCTAGAAAGGTCTCAGCTCAGCTTTTGTGGCCAGTTTCCAGTTTTCAACTCATAGCCAGTGATGAGCCCTGAGATGGGACACAGAAACAGGTGTCCAATTTCCAAAAGGGGGAGGTCTGAGAAAGGACCAGGCAGGAGTGGGGCACCTGCAGTATAGCAGGAATTGTAGAAACAGTGTCTCATTCCAATGCCTTCTCCAATTTATAGGTAAGAAGCCTGACGCTCAGAGTGGGGCAGTGACTTGCCTGGGCTCAAACAGGGAATAAGTGGCAGCACTAGGATTAGAACTCAAGTTCCCTGACTTCCCCCAACCAGTGTTCCCCAATCGTGAAGGCCTTGTGGAATTCCTTGTGGTGTAACCGTCCTCATCACTTAGAGGCATCCTTACTGGGGACAAGCAGATAAGGATGTATGGATAAGAGATGATGGGCCAGTGGCTAGTTCAACTCCGTATTCACTCATGAGGTACTTATTGAGGTTCCCAGTAGGTGCCAAGCCCCAAGGTCTGAAGCTACTGCAGTTCTTGCTGGTGAGGTGGCCATGGGCACATTGCAGGAGGGGCCCTGGAACTTGCTAAGCCAGTGGGAGGTGAGGCGGATGAGGCTGAGAGCTCTGTAGTGGGGTGGCCATTCTCGTACCCATCCTCACTTTCAGGGCTGAGGATGCGGTTTACCTGTGACTCATCTCATGGAGCACCCAGAGCTCAAGGTCACTCTCCCTCCATACCCCAGGGAAGGCTGGTGCATGTAGGCCATCTGCCTCCACTGCCCTCCCTGGCTTGGCTTGGGGCCGCAATGCCAGACGCTGACCTTCTGATCTGGGTGCAGACATCCCCATGGGATCAGTGTGCTTCCAGGCTGGTATTTCTGACCATAATTGATTCTGCTGCACAGCTGGCTCCATGGGGCCATTGCTAGGGTCTGCAGTAAATTTTCTGGAGCCTCAGAACTCACTCTAGAGGATGGTTATGTTTTGGGAACTCTGGAAAGTCAGCACTGACTCTGAAGGCTGCTGTCTGAAAGTATAAAGCCAGTGCAGATTTGGAAGTTTAGAATGGCACCCGAGATCCCAGCCCTACACAGTCTTGGCTCCTGTTTGGATTCAGCCCAGGTGTCTGGGTCCTGTCTAGGCTTAGGTACTGGCTGACCTGGTGAAGTGGGGCTTGGGTGTGCTGAGAGAGCCGAGGGGGGCGCGGCGGGGGCAAAGCTGAGGCAGAGGACCCCAGCTTTATGGCCTTGAGCAAGAGTTGAGCCAATCTGGTCTCAGTTTCTCTTCTCCAAAAGGTGGATTGAGAGATATGTTAAGCTGTTATGGTTACCCCTAAAACAATACGGTGTGACCTTGGGCAGACTGTGTTTGTGAAAACATGTGTTCAACAAACTTTTATTAAGTTCTCTGTCCTCATGTGTAAAATAAGAAAATGGGACAAACAGCCTCCAAGCCTCTTTCCACTTTGCCTTCCTAGGATTTGAGTTGAGCTGAAGCTTGAGACATTCTTTGTTACAGTTTCCTTCCACAAGCTGCCACTGGCACAGCCCCAGACGGCTCTCCGGCTGCAGGTCATAAATCTGGGTGGCTGAACCTGCTGGGGAAATGAACCCAGTATCGACACTTGTATTAGCATACAGTCATATCTATTTGCAGAGAGCTCGCACATTCATTTTCTGGCAGTGGGAAGAGGCTTGTTTGAGAAGAAGAGAGCATCTTGAGAGCTTGTCTCCCCCACCTGCCCTTTGGCAGGGGTCGGTGTCCACTCTCAGTGTGTCCGTGCTCTCCTTGTGCTCCCTCTGGCTCCTTCATTCATGCTGTCGATCAGGTCAGGGGCGAAAGTCAGGAGAGCATGAGCTGTGGCACTGGTGGGGGCAGGAGTGGCACTAGGAGGGCCCAGAATATGGGCTGTTCAGAGGGGAAGCCCATCAGAACAGTGAAACTCAGTGGAGCGGTAGCCCCAAGGGAGAGGCACTGTCTGCCCAGCAAAATGAAGAAGTTCCTGGTCTGGTACTAAATATTTCCTTCCCTTGGTTATTCGTCATGGAGAGACCTCAGCAGGTCATTATCGTGTTACCACTTAGCCATCAATTAACAAAAGTCTACCCCTTTGGGTCGTTTTTCATAAATCAATCTCCCCAATCCCCTCATTATTTGGTTGTTTTCTTTTAACAGCCTCTCTTGCACAGTAATTTATGGAGCCCCATCATCCAAGGGCAAGCACCACTCTTGCTTGGAATCCAGGGAAAGCCTTTTGTGGAATTTTAAAGGGCCAGTGAAAGAAAATTGCACAAGCGAGGAATACTTGGTTCAATTACACCTTTTGGAGTTAGGGTTCTATTCTTTTTCTCTCCAGCCCCATCCTGTAAGTGCAAGGGGCAAAGAGCTCTGGGGTGGGAGGGGGCGAATCATTGCGTTGCACTGGGCATGGTCTGCACTTGAACCCCATTGTGTTGTTTCCTCTTCATATTTATTACCACTTAAGGTTCATTTACATTCCCTCTCTGTCCACAGTTAAAGAGCAACACCTTCCAAATTAGCATCATTTGCAAGTTTCATTAACATGTTTACTCTCCCTCTTTCAGATCATTAATAAAGATGACCCCTGTACACCCTACCTCCCCCCCAAATCCATACATTTCCATTTGTCATCATCCTTTGTTTGCAGACTTTGAGCCAGTTTTAAATTTATGTGGCAGCACTACTTACTAAGCCAATTTGAATTAATTTTGAGTGTAACACTTTACACCACTATATCAAATGCTTTTCATATAGCTGCATGCATTCCATCAATAGCATTCCCACCACCTTTCTATTTGGTATTCAGGTTGAAAGCTCTCAGTTCTGCCTGGCATTTTAGTTCTTTAAAAGTCACTGTATCCTCTGTACTGACTAGGGACTTTCTGCTAATTTTTCGGTTATTTTGAAATGATTGATGTTACGAAAGAAAGGATTTGGAGAGCTATTTATGGCAATCGATAGCTTTCATCTTTCTTCCCACATCTGCTCTTGTGGTGGAGTAAGTAATTTTGGTGAAATCCCTTCACATTCCAGGTTGCATGAAATCTGGGCCTCCTATTTTGAAGGCTACAGATTTCCCAAATATTCCTTCCCTTTGTTTGAAACCATCTGAGCATCTATCTTTTTTTAACTTATACACAAATTTTGAAGATATTTTAAATGCCTGGCATATTATGGGTTCTCAAGAAATGTTTTTTTTTTTTTTTTTGTGAGGAAGATTGGTCCTGAGCTAACATCTGCCAATCCTCCTCTTTTTGCTGAGGAAGACTGGCCCTGGGCTAACATCCGTGCCCATCTTCCTCCACTTTATATGGGACGCCGCCACAGCATGGCTTGCCAAGTGGTGCGTCAGCGCACGCTTGGGATCTGAACCGACAAAACCCACGCTTGGGATCTGAACCGATGAACCCCGGGCCGCTGCAGCGGAGCGCGCGCACTTAACCATTTGTGCCACCGGGCCGGCCCCTTAAGAAATGGTTTTTTGAGTTAATGAAATGAATACAGTAAATAAATCTGTCAGTAATTCATGTTTCCCCCAAATCTGTACCATTTCCTCATTCTGTGAAGTAGTGAACAGTTAAAAAAAATCAAGGCTGCTAGTGGAAGATAGGTGTATTATTGTGATTCATTCATTTATTCCACATATATTTACTGAGGCTTTACTTTGGTCAGATACTGTTCTAGGCTCTAAGGGTATTGCAATGTACAGAAAGAATCTTTTTCCTCTTTTATAGTTTGAGAGAGAGACAGTGAGCAAACATATAGATACATAATGTATCACCAGATTGTGATGAGCGTTATGAAGAAAAATAAAGAGGGACAAATAAATATACTGAGAATTTGTAGCATCCAGAGGCTATTTTTTGGTCAGTGATCCATTTTTCAGCTCTGAATCTTATATCTGGGAAGAGGTACAATTTCCAGAAGCTCTGTGGGTAGAAATAATGACTAACACAGAACGTAGAATTTCATCATAACAGGTGGTTAGCCAGGCCCTATTTGAGACCCAAACTGTGTGCATGTGCAGAGGTGCCCATGCTGGACCAGAATCTCGACTCTCACAGCTCTTTGGACTCTCTCCGAGGTGATGTCTTTGACAGGAACTGAGTATTATCCTTCTGAATTTCAAGAAGATGAGCTAAGAATTGGTGGAGAACACTGAGTTTGCCCTATGGTCTGTGCCAGGCACAGATTACCAAATGGTCAACTTAGCATGAAGGTACATGCAGGGGGCCACAATAGTATCCAGACCCAGCAAAGGAAATCTAGGCAGGCGTCTGCCGTGAGTCTGCAGTGGCTGTAAATTGGAGGATAGAAGTCCCGGGAACACCTCAGTTTCTTCCGGAGTCCAGGCCTACAAAGCGCCCCCTACTGGCTGTGCTCTGGGCCACTATTAATAGTGAGGTCACTTGTGCAGTAAATTTCATGGTGGCTTTTTATTGTTTTTAGATTCACCGTTATTTCCTCCTATTTATTTCATTTTATTTTTATAACATTCTTTTGTGGGAAAATGTTTGTTCCAAAATGCCAAAATGACTAAGTCACTTTCATATTGGAAACTCTGAGATGGTGCTCCTCCACTCACAGGATAAAGTTCAAACGCTTAGCCCAGCTCGCACAGACTCCCAGCCTGGTGCTTCCCAGCTGTCAAGCCTCACCGCCTGCCCCTCCTTGCTGCTATGCCCTTGGGTTCTAAGAGGACCAAATTACTTATGCTCCTCACTTGCACTAGCTTATGTCCTGCCTCTGTCCTGCTCCTGATGTTCGTTCTGAGTAGGATGTCCTCCCTCCCTGTTCTTCACTGACAACTCTTGTTTAGCCCTTAGACTTACCTTAGGTGCTGCCTCCTCCAAGCCTCAGGCTGGATTCCCTACTTCAACACCCTGGACATCTCCTGACTGTCACTCTTCCACATTACTGGCAGGGTTCCAGCAGGACAGGGACAACGTCTTACTCATTTTTTGCATCTTCACCACCTGCTATAGACCCAGGCACAGAGCAAGCATTCAGGAAATTTTATTAAACTAAACTGAACTGAAGATGGGGAGAAACGAGGGGTTATCAATCTCACTTTGCTGTTGAGGAGACCGAGGAGGGTCAGAGGAAGCCCTGCTGGGGAGGGTGAGCGGTGGATGGCAGAGGTCCTCCAGGCAGAGCTGGGATGGGGCCAATACCAGTGTGGGCACCTAATCCACCTGGTCTGGACCAATTTCCCCTGTGATTTCAAAGCACTGTGAACTTTCAGCGCTCATGCAGTTTCTCAGCACACAGGCATCATTTTTGTTCAAAATATTTCTGATTTTCAACTAACAATTTTTGGTGGTTATCACAGTTATCAGATGGCCTAGTTTTGTTGGTGGAGTTTATTCCTTTTTGTGAAAATTCTTATTCATTTTCAAGTTAAATAAGATCTGACTTTTATCCCCAAAGGAACTTATATTTCAAACCCTTGATTTGAGCAGGATTTTGGTTTGAGTTTGGGTTTGACTCATCTCTTTGATTAAAGGATTATCTTCTAAATAACGTGTCTTAATAGTTACTCTTTCCCTTTCCAGACCTTCTAAATTTAGATAAATGAGACCAATTATCACTTCCAGAATGTTCAGTTTCTACTCTGGTCCTAGAATTTGGTCTCTAAGAGATGTTGATTTCCTTCCTGTAGGATCATTTAAATTCTGCCTTTTCCCTGTTGGTGTCCTCATCTGTGGGGAGGAGGGCTGTGGGTGTGGCCTTCTGGCTGCTTTCACCAGGAGCTATAAGGGTGGGCATTTGGCCTCCTGGGAGCCTGGACATGGCCCACAAGGTCCTCATTAGCTGTGGGCGGAGAGCTGTCCTGCAGTAAAGCAGCTGGTGCATGAACAAGCCCACTAGAGCATCCTGTCTGTGGATACCCAGGGAAGGGAGAAGAGCCTCTGAAAATGTGCTGTGGTAACCGAAACCGGCAAGGCAGGGAGGTGTTTTTCAATTCCTTTTCTTCTTTGTCACTTCCAGAGATGTTCTTGAATCCATGACGGGGAGATATGGAACATCATTTATACATTACTTCAGTATATATTTAGTAAGCACCTCCTGCGGGCCAGGCACCAAGCCACACTGCGCATATGGGGTGAGCAGGAAGCTGTACCCCCTGCGCCGACCCCGCAGTCAGGCCAAGGAGGAGGGTTTGTCGCCAGCCGTCAGGGGTGGGGGTGGGGCAGAGAGGCTGTTACACTAGAGTTTTTAGGTTACGCTCAAAATTCTCTTTTGCTGCTAAGAGAATTGTTCCCTGCGGGGTCTCGGAGCTTGGGAGGTCAGCCTGGGAACTGCTTGTGATACTATAAGACCTAGAGGTGGGGAGAAGGAACTAGAGGGCTTCTTTCCTCAAATGCTTGCCTGCCTCTCTCACTGAGTTCCAGCCCTGTCAACCCTGACTGCTCACTCACCCACCCGTCCAGGCCCTCCCCGCAAAATGTGAACCTATAACTCTGGAGCCCCGGAGCCCCAGCAAACAGAGTCCATTTTGGGCAGACACAGTCAATGTAATACATGAGCCCCAGTCCAAGTCTTGTTGAATCTGAGGTTGTTCAGATGTTGCCAGGCTGAAGGTTTACCTGGCCTGATCCATGGACGCGAGGCTCCCTAGCACCAGGGTAAACAGCTGTAAAGAGGAGTCACCATTCACCTGCTTGAAAGTACAATCATCAGAGCAACCTAGAAGCCTGCAGTGTTGGGTGATTACAGTGTAAGCACAGAGCAGCTCTGATCAGAGAAGGAGCTCTTAGCTGGGATCCTGGGGCTGATCCCAGCTTTAGAAGGTTTCTGAGTGCCATCTAATAGTATGTGAATTTTTTTTGTGAGTGTGAACATATGTGCATTTTTTACTGGAAGAGGGTCTGTAGTTTTCATCAGATTCCTGACAGGGTGCAGAGTCGGGAGTACAGGGAACTTGATTCCATTCCTTGGTTCCTTTCTTTACCAGCTGGGTTGGGGGAGTCATTTGGGCTCTATCTTCATCTATAATAGGCCGTTCTGAAGTCGAAATCAGAAAACAGAGATAAACCGTGAGGTTGGCCAACCATACACTACACAACCATACACTAGGAATGCCTGGAACGACCATGTGGTCCCCATCCCTTTCCCTTCTCCTCTCCTGCTTGCCTTACCTCCCCTGACCTGGCTGACATCTAACTGTTCTTCAAGAGCCAGTTCCAGGAGCACTTCCAAAAAGCCTTCCCTGGCTGTCCGGCTTGTCCCTCTGGGTGAGGTGCCCTTCTCTGTGTTCCCATCCCCCTCTTAGCTGGCCTCTGATGGCACGAGTGTCACTCTGTGGCAATCGTTGATTTACTGACCTGGGTACTGACCTCCTACCCAGCTGCACGTTCCTTGAGGACAGGGATGGTGACTTGGTTGTTTTCTCTGCCTGGCGCAGTTTAGTTTGAATGTAATTTTGTTCAGTCGATAGAATGTTACTTAATTTATTTTTAGATTGTGTTTTAATGAGCTAACTACTAATCATTTTTATCTATTCATCAAAGGCAGACTTAGTTCCTTTTACTATGTGTAAATGAAAGTGATAAAATGGAATCCTTTAAGAACATCTTACTACTGTCTATTAGGTTGGCCTTCTAGAAATTAGTCTGAATTAATGAGGGTTCATCTCCCTTTGTTGACGGAAGTAGGGAATAAGGCAGTTGCAGGCTTTGGTGTCAGGATAGGCGTCGTGCCTGGCCGCAGTGGTTGCCCTCCTCACTTGCAGAGCAGCACACGTCTCTCCATCCTGTTACCTGTGGCACACGCTGCCCATCAAGATGGATAGATCTGGGGCCAGGAGCTACACCGTGAGAAAGCACCCTGGCTGGCCTCGCCTGGGAGCACATTACTGGGGCAACAGGTTGTCCCGGAGCCTGCCTCTTGGTCCCTTTCTCAGGTACTGCAGTCTCCCTAATCGCCTTCCACTTCTTTTCTTTGCTACTTGCTGGCAGGTTATTCTCAGTAGCCGTAAATCTATCTTCTGAGGCTCTTCCTCCTGGCCTTTCCAGGGCTTTCCTCTATTTTGTCTCCTGCTCCTGTTCTAGGACGTGCCCACATTTTCCCTCCTGCCTACTTTTATTTCTATTACTGGAGGGGAAAAGGGAATTATGTGCTTCTCGTCGGCTCCAGCTCAGCCGGTACTAGACGTTGTGTAGACTGACGTAATGTTACCAGGGAGGAAATTATTAAAAGGACGAGGCTAATTTTCTAATTCACACCTGGAAAGCAAATCTGATGGTGCTTGCACAGATCTTTAATGAAATAACATTGTTTAAGAAGTTTCCAGAGACATTCATCACTAATTGATTTATGAACTGTGGAAAAAGATAACACAGAGAGATGAGATATTAGCCTTTGTCTGGCCTGGCTCCCCCGCAAGCTTTCTATTTCCTTAGTTCTCTTTCCCATGGAAAATCGATAGCGGCTTCGTGAATTGGCGCTGCAGACGGTGGGGCTCACAGAGAGGCCCGGGTTGGATGTGATGTGTTTTTCTGCTTCAGTTTTCTTTTCTTTGGGCTCTGCTGTGAGGTCTTGGTGAAAGCTGTGGGCTTCCATAGTGGAGCTGGAAGATTCATTTTGTGACTCAAGTAAAAGGCAGCGAGTGGGAGAGACGGACTTGGGCAGCAGGTTGAATGTCCTTGAAAGTGGCAGTTCTGTAGTGGGGACAGAGGGACACAGCCCTCCCTTTACCCCCAGGGGCTTCCCAGGCCACCCTCATCCCCAATATGCGTTATTTATGTATATGCATATATTCTTTGATAGGGGCCACTGACATTTTCTCTTTCTTATATTAAGTATAAATAAAAGCAGTTTTAAAATAAGATGTTGTTTAAAAAAATTGACCTGAAACATGTAGTCCCATTAAAAACTGAGCGCTGGCTAGGCAAAGACAGCTCCGTGATAAGTCGCCTAGCCCCTCTTCACACAGGTTGTCACATTTGCTTATCCACCCTCTTTAGAATTTTGGAATTCTGCTCCTGACTGTGGGGCTCCTGGGCTAACCAGAGAGGAGGGCTTCTTTTCTCCTCTTCCAGCTGATGCACTCCATGAGTTGTCTCCAAATTTAAAGGAATCATGAGGACCAGCAGGGTCCCAGATCTCAGGAGAAATGGCCTTGGTTTAAAGGGCCTTACTCCCAGTCTGGCTTGTAAATGTATTAAGGTAGGTTGATTTGACTTGAAGTACCCTCCATAAAACCAGTCAGTAGTCTTTGCCGGGTGCTCTGCTGCATGTTGGGGATGCAACAGGACCTAATTTTGCCCTCAAAGAGCTCACAGCTAGTAAGATGGAAGCACCATGTTGAGGAGGCTCAGAATGCTATGAAATCCTTGAAGGCAGGTGCCTTGTTCAATCTTGGGAAGCCCAGGAAGACTTCCTGATGAGGGGCTGTCTGGACTGAGCCTGGAAGGAGGGACAGCTATGGGATGACTCTCTTTAACTCTTTCCCTCACAGAGTGGAGCCTCATACATCCCTTAGTGGCCTCCACCCTGGCCTTCGACGTGGAAAATCCTATTTATCATGTTAGAAGTATTCTTTACATCATTTTCCTGCCCTTGTCAACCTATATTTCACTTTACTCTGTTCCCACTCTCCGCACAAACTCTTATCTTTGCTTTTACTCAAGATCTGCTGGACTAGTTCTTAGCATGGTGTTGATGATAACAACCCTCAAATTGCTGTTTCCACTTAAAAATTTCCTAACGAGGTTAATACAAGGAGCAGGGGACTTCAGACCCAGAGGCAGGTGGATGTGGGAGGCACTATTGGTGTGGACATTTCCTTGACTCTTCAAATCATGTTTTACAGTACCATCAACTCTGGCTACTGGAGGGTTAGCTTTTCTAGGTGGTTTGGACGTTGGGTGCCTCTTGGAAGCCTGGCTGGGGTGTGTGGGTGGAGCTGGGGAGCACTGTGTTTCCCACGAAGGCCAGTGGGGAAGCCTTTTTCTGCCAAGGTGATGGTGACTGAGCTGGGAGCACTAGATTCAAGGTCCATCTTGGTCATTGTCCATTTTGGGCAAGGTCTTGTCCCCTCAGTCCCTGCCTCTGTAAATCACAAGAGTAGCTCAACCATTCTAGGAATGTTTGTGATGGATGTATACTTGCTGTATTAGCCAAGGTTCTCTGGAGAAACAGAACCAACAGGAGATAGATATATATTTCTTTTTTTTTCGGTCAGGAAGATTAGCCCTGAGCTAACATCTGTTGCCAATCCTCCTCTTTTTTGCTGAGGAAGATTGGCCCTGGGCTAACATCCATGCCCATCTTCCTCTACTTTATATGGGATGCCGTCACAGCACGGCTTGACAAGCGGTGCATCTGTCCGCACCTGGGATCTGACCCTGTGAACCTGGGGCCACTGAAGTGGAGCGTGCAAACTTAACTGCTGCGCCACCAGGCCGACCCTATATATATTTCTTATAGGAATCGGCTCATGCGGTTATGGAGGCCAAGAAGTCATACGGTCTGCTGTCTGCAAGCTGGAGAACCAGTAAGGCCTGTGGCATAATTCAGTCCAAGTCCAAAGGCCTGAGAACCTGGAGCTCCAATGTTTGAGGGCAGAAAAAGATGGACATCCCAGATCAAGAAGTTAGAGAATTCACCCTTCCTCTGTCTTATGCTATTCAGGCCCCAAAAGGATTGGATGATGCCCACCCACCTTGGTGAGGACACATCTTCTTTAGTCCATCTACTGAATCAAATGCTAATCTCTTCCAGAAATACTCTCAAGACACACCCGTGAGTAACGTTTTACAAGCTATCTGGGTATCCCTTAGGCCAGTCAAGTTGACACACAAAATTAACCATCAAACTCATTCTTCCTTCTCGGGGCAATTTACGGAAACTCATTCGTGTCCTCCCAGAAAGTGCATTTTATCAAGGCTGTACCTACACCTTTTTACTTAGTTTGTGAAAATAATATTAGTGACTATGATGTTAATAACATTCTGAAATTGTATGGGTTTTTTCCAGTTTACAGTGTCTTTATACCCAGGACCACTTTGGGTCTCCAAGTCAGCCCTATGAGGTGGCATTTATTGAGCACTTACTGTGTGTACTTTTAGATGCTTCACCTCATTTAACCCTCTCAACAATTCTGTGAGGCAAATACTACTATTATGTAAACGTTTCAGGTGAGGAATCTGAAGGCCAGAGAGGTAAAGTGACTTGCCTGAGGTCACACAGCTAGTGTGAGTCTTCGGAGGAGAGTTCCATTCCATAGCAGTAGTGTGCCCACTTGCACCTTCTTTGAGCCCCTGCTATTCCAGTTACCTCTGAGCTGGGGGTGCACCATTCCAATGCAGTGGCAAGGGGGTGGGAGGGCTGCTGTGCTTTTAGCTCTGAACACCCCATAATTCCAGGTCACTGCAAAATTCCTTTGTGGTTTGGCCACAGGGCAGCATGACCTAGTGGAGTTGGATGAGGCTGGGAGACGTGGGATGCTGTCATGGGAGCAGGTAGCTAAGGGTCTGAACAGGGGCGACAGCATGAAGAGAGAAAATGAAAACGGCTATGGAACCTGGTAGAGAACGGTACAAGGAATGGAACTTTCAGAGCAATTGAAGAGAGGTCTGAATAGTTAAGAGGATGGCTCTAGAGGCGACTGAAGCTCCAAGGAGTCATAAGGAAGAGGGAGGGAGAAAATAATTGTTACTTTTTAACCAGCATAAAACGAAATTGGAGGAGGACTTAATGTCAGCGTTCAAACATTTAGAAGGCGGTGGCAAGCTCTTGCAGAATTCCTCTGAAAACAGCATGTTCTGCTTAAACTAGAGCTTTGCAGCAGGCGGGAGTTTGGTTAGCCTCTAGAAAGGATTTTTTGGATGCAAGGTGTTTCTAACACCACAACAAATGTAGTCAAGCTACTTGTAGTCAATCGGATATCTGTCAAGCCACGTGGGCACTCCACACTCCTGGACACCTTTCCCATGTGTGGAGAATTTCTCATCTCTGAGTCTGTGCTTCCCTAAGACAGAAGCCAGAAATGGGCTTTCCAAGCTTCCCTTCAACAGAGTGCAGGCTTAATGTCCTTCCAACCAGGTGCACCTGTGTCAGGCTTCAGTTAGGAGGCCAGGGATGCTAGGAAGCCGGTGTCCAGAGGAGTCCATTCTGGCCAGGGAAGGGGCAGAGACATTCAGCATCCAAAGGCAGTTATGGCAGAGTTTCTGGTGGAAGAGTGTGCAACAGCGTACAGTGTTGTTGCTGTTGTGGTTTCTGTTCCAGTGAGGGTGTTGGCAGGGACTCCATGGGAGAAATCTGGAGGGTGGCATGATTTGTCTATTGTTCCTGGCTCAGGGCCTTCCAGAGATGCTGAGAGCTACCAGTACCCTTTAATAAATTTCTTTTCTATTTAAATCAGCTAAAAAGGGTTCATTTGTTCGCAACTAAGAACCTTGACTGGTACAACCGGTAACTGAGAGAGCTTATGAGTCTCTGAGACTTTTAGGAATAGGAAAAGCACTCAGCTGTCAGTTCAGCATGATCAGAGTTTGTATCAGTTAGGGGTCTTGGTTGTGAATAACAGAAACCAACTCAGGGCATTTCAAGCAGAAAGGAACCTATTGGAGGCTCAGAGATTCAATGGGAGGCTAGAGAACCAGCTTGAAATATGGGCAGGACCAAGAGCTTGAGTCAAGAACCCTGTTATAACAGGGCAACTGGGCCAGGGCACAGCCTTTGCTGCTCTAGGATACCACTCAACCTGCCATTAGACACCAAGAATTAGACACCTCTGTGGCTGCCAGGGATAAACCTGACTGTCTCAGGGTCACCATACCACTCACCCCAGCTTATAGAAGGGAGAGTCCAACTGTCTGAACCTCCAGGGAGTAGAGACAGGTGGAATCTCCCCCCTTTGGGTTTCTGAGGTGAGAGGCTGGGCACTGTACCCCACCAGTATTGCACACAAAGCAGCATTACCTGAAACAGAAGGGGTATTAGATACACAATTATAGATGTCCATATCCGGACACATGCCCTTAGCTCCTGGTGCTACGAGCTGTTGAGCTGCAAGAGACAAATGCAGGACAAACTCCTAACAGATGAAGAAGACTCTATGCTGCAAAAATCAACAAAGGGACAAAAAACCATTTTTTCCACTCAAATTTCATTGTTTATTTACATATTCTATCCCTTTTTTACAGCCTATTCTTTTTTGCTAACTCTAAAGTAACTGCTGGGACAATGGAATTGGGTGCTCTGATCACAAGGTTGAAATCAAGGTGTTGGCTGGACTGAGTTCTTGCCTGCAGGCTTTGTGGAAAAATCCACTTCCAAGCTCATCTTTGTTGTTGGAAGAATTCAGTTCCTTGAGGTTGTAGGACTAGAGTCCCCATTCCCATATTGGCTGTCAGCTGAAGACTGCTCTCAGCAACTAGAGCTGCTCCTAGTCCTTGCCCCAGGCCCCCTCTGTCTCAGCAATGGAGAACCTCCTTGGGTTGAATCCCTCTTATGCTTTGAATCTCTCTGACATCTTCTTTTCCTACCAGCTGAAGAAAACTCTGCTTTTAAAGGGCTCTTGTGATTAAGCTAGGACTACCTGGTTAATCTCCCTATTTTAAGGTCAACCATATAGCATATACAATATCACATGACGGGAGTAAAATCCATCATATTCTCTGTTCCAGAGATTATGCAGAGTGTGTACTGAGGGTGGGGTGGGGTGGGAAACCTTAGGGGACATCTTCGAATCCTGCCTACCACACAAGATGACACGTGCTAAGTATGGAGGTCTACACAAGGAATGATGGGAGTACCAGGGAGGGAAATTGATCCTAGTTTTAGAGGTGGCGGAAGTCAGGGAAGTCTTTTTGGTGGGGTGTCATCTGCACTGAATAAAGGTTGAGAAGGACTTAGCCTCGCAAAGTGAGGATCGGCCATAAGGACCATTCCAGCTAGAAGGAATGACTTCTGTGGGGCCAGAGGTGTAACACAGCCCAATGTATTTGGAAATAACCAGTCTGGGGTTGCTGGGGAGTAAATATTTTCTAAGGAAGGGAGTGGTCAAACAGGACCTGGAGAGGCCCAGAGGGGTTAGGTCAAAGAGGATTTTACTATCCCCATCTGGGGGAATTCAATATTTGGGCCCCAGCCTGGAATTTCTGATTTGGGATGGGACCTGAGAATTTGCATTTCTAACAAGTTCCCAGGTGATGCTGATGTTCTGGTCTGGATTCCACTTTGAGGACTGGTGCTCTGGAGAATGAATGGGAGGAGAGCAAGACTGGAGGCCCAGCAGGGGGCCAGGGTACCCATCTAGCAGGAGATAAGGAGGCTCTGGCCAGGCTCAGAGCCAGGGTCATAAGGGTGGAGATAGTGTGGTGTGGATGGTATTTGGGAAGAGATTAAGGAAGCAGTGCTGGGGTGTGGATGTGAGAGGCAGGGCAACATCAGGGCTGACACTCCACGACAGAGCTAGAAGCGCTCTTAGCATTACACAGTCCAGTCTTCTCATTCCTCTGAAGGGCAATGTGAGGCCCAGAGAGAGCAAACTGACCCCTTCAAAATCACACAGAGCTGGTGCTGGCACTGGGACATGGGACCCAGATTCCCTGGCCTTCATGACACATCATTTGTAAGTTAATTTGGAAAGAAGAAAACAAAATAGAACCAAGGCAGCCCAGAGCCTTCCCAGAAGCTCCTTGTCAGTCTCATTCCCGCAGCTCCCAGCTTCCCCTGCCCGGTCCTTGGTCAAGCATGCTTCCTGTAAGGGTCACTGCAGCCCGAGTACAAGAGGATCAGAGTCCTTCCCTGGACACGGACCTGTAAGGGTTCCTGAAAGAGAGGTCAAACTTATCAAAGGTGTTTTAAGTCCCCTAACTGATTTCCTTTCAGCCCTGGGCTCCGGGTTGCAGGAGAATTTTCATGGCTGAGAGAACCTACTAGTGATAAATTTGCTGAAGCGTGGAGACAAGATTGGGAAATTACAGCACACTCCTGGATTTCCAAAGGGACCGATACTGAATGCAGACATTCCTTTTCACACACACAAACGTTGGTGTGCACACGCATGCGATGGAGATCAATCCTAACCCCCAAAGGCCCCTTTGTCTCACTGAAGCACTTATTAAATGAATCTGTGTTTCCACTGGCAGCTCAGAGTCATCTAGAAAGGGAACACAATGCGATGTCAGTCAGTATTTGTTACTCTCAGAGCCTTCCTCGCAGTCTGCCCTGTGTTGATTGTCTTTTTGGGGCCCATTTTATCCATTTTCTGTGAGCAAAGTCATTAATCTTCCTCCTGGCTCGGGTGCTGTGCATCCCTGATGGCCGGGGTCCTGGCTTCCTGGGCTGCTGAGTCGGGGGCATCTTCCATCCTCACGGTGCTGGAGCTTTGATTAGAAAAAGTGAGGAGTGAGCAGGACCATAAAGAGGACCGGGGGGAGGAGGGGTGCAGATGTCTGTGGTCCCAGAAGACACTGGGGATCTGCAGAAAAGGTCATTCTGTTTTTGAATCATCTACAGTGCACCCTGACACCAAAATACACTTAGTCCTATGCAGAGTCACTTGATAAAGAGGCTAATGAAGTGGAAAGATGTCAGCAGAGCTAAGCGGGCCAGGCTCTCGGGGATGCGCCATGATTCAACCTTCTGTTTCCATGGAAACCAGAGAGGCTTGGCTTCTTTCTTCTTCTCCTTCATTTTGGAAGGTCTCTCCTTGGTAACCTTGACCCTTTCACATTGGCAGCCAGAGATAAAGAATTCCATTTTCCCTTATCTGGTCATGGTTGGCTGGTAGACACTGATGGGTCTGTGATGGGGGAGGGGTGCTGGCCGGGGGCTCTGGAGTGCCTTAATTCAAATGCATGAAGTGGAGGGTGGGAGGTGATAGAAAAAGAACACAGTTAATTAAGGTTGATATTGCAGAGAAGGTTGTTTTCTGAATAATAAATTCTATGGGCTTCAAAAACAAGTGCAATTAAAGGAGTGCAGAAAGGAGAGACAGTTGAAGGGCAGAGGAGGACCAGTTTGGTCAGAGGGTGTTTTTTTGGGGGTGGGGTGGGGGATAAAGCTGCGTCTAAGAAGCCCTCACCATGCTGGAATCTTAATACTCAGAACAAATACTGTGTTTGATGACAGCTTCTGATATTGCTGCCCATACAGACGCCCTTTGCCTTGAGCACTGGGGTCATTTGTGGCCTCAGCTAATGGAGAAGGGCTTTGAGGTTGATCCAGATGGGAGAGTTAGCTTTAGGTTGCTATCAAGGGGAGGAATTTTTCCTCAATTTAGGCTTAGAAATGTTGCTCCTGGACAGATTCCTTCCCCAGTCAGGTGTACATCACTCTTCAGTTCAAGTGCCCATCATACTCATATTCTCTGGGTCTTCTGGAATAAATTATTGATTGAGAAAAATTTATTTGTCCCTGGCCAATTAAAGCTTGGGGCTCCTTTGGGTCGGTCATCCTTTCCTGGATCAGACAGAGGAGTGGGTGGCCAAGGACATGGGGTACTAACATAGCCCCCTGACCCACCCCCTAGAAAGCAACCATGAGTTGTGATAAGTTCTTAGAGAGAGAAAGAGAGAGTGTCAGGCTTCCCCAAACATCTTTACTATAAGACTCTTAACCTTCCACTTACAACCTCAGGGAAGGAACGTGTATTTTTAAAAATTATTATTATGAAGGTAAAAATCTTAGTGTATCTTCTTCTTGTATAATAAGATCCTTATTCGTTTACAACTGGGAATCAGGAAACATATCCACAGGTGTGTGCAGGAATTGGGCGATCTCAAATTTGGCTAGGCTACCAAGGAGGAAGCTCTCCATGGTTGAAGAAGGTGGGTTCTCAGGATTCTCCTAATCCACTCATTCTGATCACATTCTAATTCATAATCTCAGTTAGGGCTGGGGTAAGCTGATTGGGAACAGGGCTGCAGGGAGGGACCCTCCCTCATCCAGCTAATTGAACAGTAGCTTAGAAGAACATTGAATGCAGAAGGGCTTTTGCATAGTGTCATATAGATTGTGGGCAGAGATTTTTCTGTGTGTGATTTATCAGTAATGAACTGGTCAAATAAATCAAGCTACATCTATAATGGAACACAATGCAGCTATACAAAAGCATAAGGAAACCGGAATGGTATGGAAAGCTTTCCAGGATCTATTATTAAGTGAAAAAAAGAGCAGAGCAGTGTGTATATTATATTTTGACTTCTATTAGAAAAAGGAGACAAGCAAGAATATATCTTCATATGTGCTTGCATTTACATAAAGAAACTTGGGCAGGACAAATAATAAAGAAATAAAAAATAAAAATAAAATAAATTACCTGTGGAAGAATGGGGTGAGAATTGGACGAATGGGTTAAAGGATGGAAAGGGAGACTGAAAATTAAATTTCACTTAAATTTTTGAACCATGTACACTTATTAGCTATCTGAAAATTAAATAAATTATAAAAAATACGAATTTAAAATTATAAAATGGAAAATGAAAATATATAAATAAGCAAGAAAGTCAGTGAAATCTCTTTAAAAATATTTATGGCCAGGGGGCGGGCCTGGTGGTGCAAGCGGTTAAGCGTGCGCGCTCCACTGCGGCAGCCCGGGGTTTGCTGGTTCGGATCCCAGGTGCACACCGATGCACTGCTTGGCAGGCCGTGCTGTGGCAGTGTCCAATATAAAGTGGAGGAAGATGGGCACGGATGTTAGCCCAGGGCCAGTCTTCCTCAGCAAAAAAAGAGGAGGATTGGCAGATGTTAGCACAGGGTTGATCTCTTCACCAAAAAAAAAAAAAAAAAAAAATTTATGGCCATATTCTTGCTGTGGGAATTCTCTCTCTCTTTTGTTTCTTGCTCCCTCCTGTCTTTCCTTGCTCTTGTTAGGGAGAGATTTGAGATGACTTGGGGGAGAAAAGGTACATACAACACAAAACAAATTTTTAAAAGATTTCCTGATTCACTTCTAGCATGACTGTGTGAGAGAGTCAACAACAATCCCCCTCCCCAAAGCAACTCTATAGCTGGATAAAACTATCAAAAACAACCATTGCAGCCTACTGGAAATTGATCAAAACATTTATTCATGAAAACTATTGAATTTTGGTTAAGAATGGTGAAAGTCTGTGGCGTTCTTCCCTGGGGTTGCTTCCATCCCCCCTCCAGCCCTACTCATGCAGTAGTTCACCAAGAGTAGGTAGGGAAGGCCATGAAAACCAGTTATTTTGCTGTGACTTCCAGAAGAGGTTTAGTTGATTTGGAGCATTGTCAATTAAAGTGGTGATCTTGGCAGCAAGCAAACAGGGAGGGCCAGCAGCTTTGATAGTCTAAGACCGTGGGTCTGTTTGGGGCATGCAATGAAATAACAAGAAATTTAAGTTAGAAATTTAACAAGAAGTTCTGGGAGTAAGACAACCATAATAGCTTGATATGCTCTCCACATTCCCCAGGTTGACTCAGGCTGTGTGTATGAACAGCAGAAACTGGAGTGAGCCTAAGTCACCTGCACATCCCTGGTCAATAGAGCCTGTGCTCATGCACAGAGGAGTATGTGAGGCATCCCAAGAGGACCTGGCAGAAACTAAACTCCAGGAGAGACTTGAAAAGCCCTGATTTTTAAATGAGCTCCCCAGCTCACACACTGATGCATCAGTAGAGAGTGGAAGTTTCCTTGGCTCAAGGTGTTGGAGCACAACCTCTAATGAATCTTTGGTTGAACATTAAAGTATACAGACATTAGAGTGAACTCTAGGAAGCTGGGCTTCACAATAAAAAATAAAAAGCAAAACAAAACCTAGCAGAGACTCAGCAGCCAGACATGGTAGAGGAGACAGACTTCCAAGGCTTCGTCCAGGCAAGTTACTCAACAAACAAGGAAAGAAATCAACAATAGCAACAATAATCTTTACGGGGGGAGTCAGGGTCCAGAGTTGCCAAAAAACATGACCTAAAATGTCCAAGATTCAATAAAAAATTATGACATGCAAATACACAAGAAAGTCTCACTTACATGATGGAAAAATAATGCAGTCAATAGAAACTGAGTTCCCCCGGATGGGGGATTGAACAGATGAAGACTTCAAATTAGCTATTATAAATATGTTAAAATAGTTAAAAGAAATCACACTTAAAGAATTAAAAGTAGAATAATAAGGATTCAGTGAATAGCAAATCTCAAGAAAAAGCAGTTATTTTTTAGAAAAGGGAATTCTAGAGTTGAAAAGTGTAATAACTTAAATGAAAGATTCACTAGAGCGGCTAAATAGCAGATTTTAGATGGCAGAAGAAAGAATCAGTAAATTGAAGATAAATCAATAGAAATTATCCAAACTGAATAACAGGGAGTAAAAGGGTTGAAGAAAAATGAAAAGAGCCTCAGAGACCTGTGGGCCAACATCAAGTATACCATCATATGTGAAATGGTTGTCTCAAAGAGGCTCAAAGAGAGGAAATAATGGTCAAAATTTTCCCAAATTTGATGAAAAACATTAATTTACAGATTCAAAAAGGTCAGCAAATCCTAAGCAGGGTAAACAGAAAGAAATACACAAAAAGACACATCACTGAGATACTGTTGAAAGCCAACAACAAAGAGAAAATCTTGAAAGCAGAAAGAGAAAAGTAACTCTTTTTCATGTACACAGAAACAGTACGAGTTCTTGCTGACTTTTCATCAGAAACAGTGGAGTCTGAAGGCAGTGGAATGACATTTTCAAAGTGTTGAAAGAAAGAAAAAATGTCTAAATCCAACAAAACAATTCTTCAAAAATGAAGGTGAAATAAAAACCCTCCAAGATAAGCAAATATGGAGAGAATTTGTTGCTAGCAGACCTGCCTTATAAGAAATACCGTAAGAAGTTCTTTGGGCTGAAAAGAAGTGACAGCAGACAGTAGCTCGAATTCACAGAAAGAAATGAAGAGCTCTGGAACGGCAAATGTTTGAAAATTAAACAACACTCTTCTAAATAACCCATGGGTCAAAAAAGTCATCAGAAAAGGAAATTGGAAAGTATTTTGAACTGAATGAAAATAGAAACACAATATATTGAGGTTTATGGGATGAAAAGAAAGCAGCACTTACAGAGAAAGTTACAGATCTAAATGCCTATTCAAAAAGAAGAAAGATCTCAAATCAGTAACCTAACTTCCTCACTAAGAAATTAGAAAAGGTAGTGCAAACTAAAGCCAAAGCAAATAGAAGGGAGTAAATAACAAAAAGTAGAGTCGAAATCAATGGAATAGAAAATAGAAAATAAATGAAACTAAAAGTTGGTTCTTTGGAAAGATTAAAGAAGTTGAGAATATCTGTACTAGTTTTCTACTGCTACTGCGACAAGTTTCCACAAATCTAGTGGCTTAAAAAACACAATTTCGTTATCTTATAGTTCTGGATATCAGAAGTCTGACATAGATCTCATTGAGCCAATATCAAGTTGTTGGCAGATTGCATTCCTTTCAGGAGACTCTAGAGAGAATCAATTTCCTTGCATTTTCCGACTCAAGAGGCCGTCTGCTTTCCTTGGCTCATGGCTCCCTTCCTGCATCTTCAAAGCTAGCAACATCAGGTTCTTCTCACACTGCCATCTCTCTGGCTCTTCTTCTTCTGCCTCCTTCTCCCACTTTTAGGGACCCTTGTGATTACATTGGGTTTACTAGGATAATCCAGGATAATCTTCCTATCTTAAAGTCAGCTGATTAACATCTTTAATTCCATTTGCAACTGTAATTCTTCATTGCCTCCTAACATAATATATTCACAGGTTCCAGGAATTAGGATGTGGACATACCGGGGGGCCCATTATTCTGCCTACCACAAACCCTTAGCTTGGCTGATCAAGAAAATAAGAGAAAAAACCAAATTACTAAAATAGCAAATAAAAGAGATGAAATCATTACTGACCATACAAAAATTAAAAGGATTATAAGGGACTATTATGAATGACTTAATGCCAGCAAATTAGAAAATTTAGATGAAATTAAGAAATTCCTAGAAACACACAAATTATGAAAATTGATTTAAAAAGAAATAGAAAGTCCGAGTAGACTGGTAACAAGAAAAGGAATAGATTTAGTAATTAAATGTCTTCCCACTGAGAAAAGCCTAAGTCCAGATGGCTTTATTGGTGAATTCAATCCAATATATAAAGAATTCACAAACCTTTAAAAAAATAGAGAAGGTAGGAACGATTCCCAACTCACTTTATGAGGCTAATATTACTCTAATACCAAAGCCAGACAAAGACATAAAAAGAAAAGACATAGCCCTCCCAAACATAGATGAAAAATCTTTAATAAAACATTAGCAAACTGAATTCAGCAGTATATAAAAAGCATCATACACCATGAACAAATGGCATTTATCTAAGATATGCAAGGTTTGTTTAACATCTACAAATCAATTAATGTAATACGTCATATTAATACAGTCATGTGTTGCTTAATGATGGGGACACATTCTGAGAAACGCATTAGGTGATTTTGTAGTTGTGCGAACATCATAGAGTGTACTGAAGGGGAACAAAATTTGTCACCACAAAAATGTGTCTCTTTAACATGAAGATTATTTTAGGCTGATTATTTTTAAGAAACCAAAGACTCAGAAATTTTTTCTATTACCTCCTCCTTAATTGGCTAAAAGAATTCAGATAAAAAAATCCTGTCTCAGGAAACGAGCTATCACCTTAGTGTAACGTGAACTAGGTGGTAGATAGGGAGGAACCTAGAAAAGCCTGTTTGTTGGACTCCCCTCTGTGTTCTTCTGTTTCTGTGTGGCCAAACACTTGTTTTCCAAATGTTTCCTCCTTTTCACCTACCTGTTAGTTGCCTTCCTTCCCTTTAAAGTCCCTCATTCTCCTGCCCCCAACATCTTCTTTTGTCTTTAGCTGAGGACGGTATGGGTGTGGGCTTCAGCCATTTTGGTGAGTTACTTAGTTTACCTGGTTTCTCCTATACATACATGTTATTAAACTTTTGTTTTTCTCCTGTTAATCTGTCTCATGTCAGCTTAATTCTTAGACCAGACAGAAGAACCTAGAAGGGTAGAAGAAAATTTCTTCCTCCCCTACAGTACTTACACAAACCTAGATGGTATAGCCTACTACACACCTAGGCTATATGGTACTAATCTTATGGGACCACCGTTGTATATGTGGTCTGTCATTGACCGAAGTGTCATTATGTGGCACATGACTGTAGAATACAAGACAAAAACCAGATGATCATCCCAGTAGATGCAGAAAAATTGTTTGTCAAAAATCCAGCAACCTTTCATGATCAAAATACTCAAAAAATAAGGGAACTTCCTCAAGCTTATAATGGGTAGCTACAAAAAACTTATAGCTAACTCCATAGCTAACTCTGTAAGACTGAATGCTTTCTCCTAAGATTGGAACAAGACTAGGGCGTCCACTCTTGTCTATTCATGTTGTACCAGAGGTTTTAACCAGTGCAATAAGGCAAAAGGAATGAAAGAATGAATGAACAAACGAATGAATGAATGAAGGCATCTAGATCGGAAATGTAGAAGTAAAACTGTTTTTATTCACAAGTGACATGATTCCATATGTAGAAAATCCTAAGGAATCCACAAAGAAACTACTAGAACTAATAAACAAGTTTAGCAAGGTTGCAGGATATAAGATCAATATATAAAAATTAATTGTATTTCTATATATGCTAGCAATGAACGATCCCAAAAGTGAAAATTTTCTTTATATCATTCACAAAAGCACCAAAAAGGATGAAATACTTAGGAATAAATTTAGCAAAGGAGTACAGTATTTGTTCAATGAAAACTATAAAGCATTGCTTAGAGAAATTAAAGCATATCTAAATAAACAGAGAGAAATTCCATGTTCAGGAACTGGAGGTTCAACATTGTTAACATCTCAGTGCTCCCCAAAGTGACCTACAGATTTAATGCAATTTCAATTAATAACTCAGCAGAAATTTGGAGAAATTGACAAGCTAATCCTAAAATTTATATGGAAATGAAGAACCAAATTGGAGGACTTACACTACCTGATTTCTAGACTTAATATAAAGCTACAGTAATCAAGATAGTATGGTATTGGTATAAGAACAGGCATATAGATCAATGGAGCAGAATTAAGTCTCCTTACATTTATAGCCAATTGATTTTCGAAAAAGGTACCAAGATAATTTAATAGGGAAAGAATAGTTTTTCCATCAAATGCCACTGGGACTACTGAATATTCATCTGGAAAAATAAAAATGAACTTAGACACTAACCTTACACCATACACAAAAATTAACTGAAATGATCAAATACCTGAAAGTAAGAGATAAACTAGAAAACTCTGGAAGAAAACATAGGAGAACATTTTTGTGATTTTGAATTAGGCAAAGAGTTCTTGGATATGATATCAAAAGCTTAAGGCAAAAAAATCCCCAAAAATGATAAATTGGATTTCATTAAAATCAAAACCTTTTGCATTTAAAAAGACATCATTAAGAAAATGCAAGGACAAGCTACAGACTTGGAGAAAGTATTTGCATATCACATATTTGAGAAAAGACTTCTATCTACAATATGTAAAGAACTCTTAAAACTCAATAATGAGAACAGAAGTCAATTAAAAAATGGACAAAAGACTTAAATAGATATTTCACTAAAAAATATATACAAGTGGCTCTTAAATACAAGAAAAAGTGATCAACATTATTAGTCACTAGGGAAGCACAAATTAGAAATACAATGTGATGCCTCTATACAACCACTAGAGCAGCTACGATCAAGAAAACAGATGATATGAAGTGTTGGCCAGGATGTGGAGAAGCTGGAACCCTGGTACATTGCTGGTGGAAATGTAAAGTGGTATAGCCACGTTGGAAAACACTTCGGCATTTTAAAAAGTTGAACAAAAACTTACACTGTGACCCAGCATTTTCACTTCTAGGAAGTGAAATGAAGAGAAATGAAGACATGTGTCCACACAGATTTATATGAGAATGTTCATAGTAATATTATTCATAATGGTCCCAAACTTGTAACAATCTAAATATCCATCAACTGGCTAGAAATGAATGGATAAATGAAAGTGGTTTATCCACACAATGGGCTGCTATTCATCAATAAAAAGTAGTGATGTACAATGTAGATGAACCTCCAAAACATGAAGTGAAAGAAACCAATTGCCAAGGACTTCATATTGTATGATTTCATTTGTACGACATGTCCAGTTAAGGCAAATTTATATAGGCAGAAGGCTGATCAGTGGTATCTGGAGCTGATGGTGGGAATGGGGATTGACTGCAAATGAGTTTGAAGGATTTTCTTTTGGGTGATGAAAATGTTCTAAAACTGGATTGTGGTGATGGTCGCAAAACTCTGTAGAGTTACTAAATATTATTGAATTGTACGCTTACAATGGGTGAATTGTGTAGTATACAAATTATACCTCAATAAAGTGTTTTTTCTTTTAAAGAATTCCTGTCAAAGAAAAAATAAGGATGGGGGAAATGAGATAGTGATATACAAAACATGTTCTATGAGAGCCTCCACCTCAGTTGACCAAATGTGTTATAGTTTCTACTAGTCAAAGTGTGATCAAAGATCTATAAAATCAAAGCCATTCAGAAACACAATATTCCTGTTTTTGAATCCTGAGATAAATTTCTTTTGTTAAATTAATTTTACTCATCTATTCATAAATATTCACTGTGCATCTGCTATGTGCCAAGCACTACGTTAGGTTCTGGTTGTATAGAGGTGAACAGAATAGTCATGGTCCCTGCCCTCCTGGAGCTTTGGGTCTAGTGGTTCTTCCTAGGAATGTTCCTATGCATTTTGAAAACATCCCAGTGATATCACTATATGTTTAATTTTGCATTTTCGTTTTTTACTTAATATTATATCATAAGCATCTAATCATGCCACTGAAAGCTCTTCACAAACCTTATTTTTATTTGCTGGAATCTTTACTACAACATGCCTCTATGTTGAACATTTAAATTATTTCCAGTTTATTGCTATTATACATAATGCTCTAAAGAATTTCTTTGCAAATGAATCTGTGTTTCCCTTCTTTTTTTTCCAACCAGAATCTCAGAGGAGATATTGGATCAATGTTATATATATAGGTCTTGCTATATAAGGCCTTGATACCTATTGCCAAATTATTTTCTGGAAAGGTGGTATCAGTTTGCAATCCCACTGGAAGGGTAGAGGGCTTGTTATCTTCTGAGACATTGGGCTAGGTTGAAGGATGAACCACAGCCCACAAAAGTGGGCCATGCCCTTGGCTATGGAGAGTGGGCCCTGGTTTTAGGCATTTAGTGGTTTCTCAGAAGAAATCTTGGAGCATAGATTCTTCAACAAAGGCTGAACTAATTCCTGGCTGAGCTCTGTCCCCTTTCTGGCTAAGGAAAAGTGGCTAGACCAAAAACACTCAGCTCTCAAAATGAAACTGAGTGGGGGAAGGCAAACTGGTCTCAGGTAAGGAGGGAAGGGTGTTAATGGACTGAGCTGCTCATATTAACCATGAACAGGATGAAAAGAAATGACAGAGCAACTAGACAAACATACCACAGGAAAATCAATTGGTTAGGTGTGGCTATGGAAAAGTCAGGCAAAGAACCCAGTCTGGAAGAAACATAAATCAGGCGACAGAAGTGGCTTCCCATGAATGTTTCCCTTTAGAGAATAAATTAGTAGGAATATAAATGTGATAAAACAAGAGCTGAAAGATGAGATGATAAAACAACAGAATGAGTTATAAAAGGAGACTGCAGACCTAAGGAAATGAATTGAAATAAAGTAACATAAAATAGCAAGGAACAGAATAGACATAGCTAAAAACTGAATTAATGGCGTGAAGGGAAAGCTAGAGATAACCACACTGGATGCAGAGGAAGAAGGAAAAAAGAGATTAAATAATTAGAAAGAAGAGGAAGTGAGACAAAGGTGATTCAAAGTAAGGTAATGGGTGTCCCTGAAGTAGAGAATCCAACAAAGAGAAAGAATCCAGAGAAGATTAAAACTTGCACATCTGCATGTGGAGGGGTATACCACATACCAAGAAAAACAGAGTGAGAATAACCGACATCAAGGATTTTTTGAGGTTAAATTATTGAACTTAAAGAATAAAGAAGGAATTCCTTGGGCATCTAGCCAAAAGCAGTCCCTGACAGTAAAGATCAGGCTGTCCTCCCATGCACTATGGTAACTTTCTATTTTCAACGATAGTGAAGCCATGTGTATAAAGTTTTGAGGTTTGGAAAGTGAGACCTAAGAAAATTATATGCAGCCACGGAGTTGCCCAGGTATAAAGGCAGCAGACAAGCAGTCTGAAACATGAAATCACAGTGGGAATGGAGTACCCACTATACCTGCTTGCATAAAAGCAGAACTCTTTGGTGATGAGATTGGGTTTGCGAGGCTGTAAAAAAGAACTGGTGGTGAGTAATGAATTCATTTGAATAAAAAACTATTTTCGCAGGCAAATTATGGTAGAATAGAATGCTACTATTATAAACTCTGGCAAAGTAAAGCCAACCTAAACCGTAGACACTGGGAGTGGGGGAGGGGAGGTGGGAGGAAGTGTGGAGGCGTTATCATCTCCATGCTGCTTGGAGGAGCAAGTTAGTCAGTACTATTTAAAATTCTAGTTAAAAAATATGACTGCAGCCTCTTAGAGGTTTTTGTAATATTTTACAATTTTCTTTAACCTTAGAGTAACTTTTAAGGAGTTAATATCTCTCGAGGAGAAGAAACATTTGATGTACTATAAATCTTTCAAATTTCCTTCAGTTTCTTTTTCTTCTGTTAAATTCAAGTAAAAAGTTAAATTTACAAATAGCATTCATAGAATCATCTAGTTTTTAGAAATCTCTCTCTGTCTCTATCTCCTCATCTTTCTTTTCTTTCTCTTTCCTAACAGCTGTATAAATATCAGAGAGTGGATGCAAGGATGATCACAAAATGTTCTGATTGGTGAGACTTCCAGTGATTTGTTGATTTCTTCTTTGTACTTTTCTGTATGTCTTGCATATTTAAAATAATGAATATGAATCATTATATAACATGTATCATTGTTCCAAAATGTTATACATGCTCTTTGCAGAAAATTTGAAACATACAGATAAAAAAAGGAACAAATCTGCCATCCAGATATATCTACTGTGGTAGCCACAGTGAACCGTGGGCTTTAATGGTGGCTCCCAATGAACAGCACTTCTGGGTATTCATGCCCTTCTGCAGTCCCCTCCCACATTAACTCTGGGCTTGGCCTTGTGTGAGGGTTAATTTCATGTGTAGACTTGGCTAGGCTATGGTGCCCAGTTTTTGGGTCAAACACAAGTCCAGGTGCTGTGGTGAAGGGATTATTTTTAGATGTGGTTAATATTTAAATCAGTAGACTTCAAGTAAAACAGATTACCCTTCATGTTGTGGGTAGTCCTCATCCAACCACTTGTAAGCCTTAAGAACAAAGACTAAGGTTTTCTGAGGAAGAAGGAAGATTTGCAACATAGAAACCTTGCTTGAGTTTCCAGCCTGCTGCCCTGTGGAATTCAGACTCAAGACTACAACATCAACTCTTACCTTAGTTTCCAGTCTGTTGGCCTGCCCTACAGATTTCAGACTTGCCATCTTTGGCTAATGGCACATTAGCAAATGTAACACAAGCAAAGACTTAAAAAGTACTTGCATATTAGGGGTTACTATTTTGGAACACTCTCCCTTGGAGCCCTGAACCACCATGTGAAGAGATCTGGCTGTCCTGCTGGAGAGGCCATGGAGAAAGAGAGGAAGAGAGAGAGGTTCAGGCAGTCCCTAACTGTTCCAGCCAGCCAGCTGGGGGGCCAGACAAGTGAGTGAAGCCCTCTCAGATTTCTAGTCTCAGTCATGCCACCAGGTGATTGCAGCTGCGTAACTGACCCCAGGAGAGACCAGCAGAAGACCTATCCAGACTGTGGAGTTGTGAACAAATAAGTGGTTGTTGTTTTAAGCCAGTAATTTTTGGGGTGGTCTGTTACTTAGTAATAGATAACATATAACTACATTGCCATTTTGAAATATGCACTTCTGGTCTTTTAATGTAATTTAAACATTTTAATGAAATTGGAATCATACTCTATTTATAATTTTACATCATGCTTTTTTGGTGACATTATGAGCAGTTTCCCACGTTACTACAAGTTTTCCTTAAACCTCATTTTTTAGCAGGTACATAGATTTTTGGCCATTTCCTATTGTTGCAAATTTAGATTGTTTCTAATATTTTGCTGTAATAAATAACACTATGATAAATGTTCTTGTGTGTATTACCAGAATCACCCAGCTAAGCAACTCCTGTATTCCAGATTCATGGAAACTGTGTAAGATAACAATAAATGTTTATTATTTTAAGCCACTAAGTAATGGAATAATTTGTTATGCAATAATAAGTAGCTAATACAGGTCCCCTTGGGATTTTGGTTTTTTTTTTAACCTTTAAAGTAGAAAAATCTACCAAAGGTTTGGTTTCTTGTAACACAACTCTTAGCACTGACTAACTCGATCAGTATTTATGGAGGGAGAATTTGGACAATTTACACCACATATACACTTCTTGGGATTTTTCCTTCCCAACAGGGTGTTTGTTGACCTCCCATATCCTAACCACTCAGGAAAATATATTGGCACTCCAGCCCTAGTTTTTTCCCTGCATGGACATCAGGCTCATATTTCCAACTACCCACCTCCTATCACCTCCTCTTGGATTTTCATCAGCGTATCCAAAATAAAGTTTATCATCCCTTGCTACAATCTTTTCCTCCTTTCTTATTTGCCTTAATTGAGAGGTGGGGCTAGGCTGGGTGGGAAGTGGGGATGTGACACTGTATTAGTTATCTATTGCTGTGTAACAACTTACCCTAAAACTTAGTGGCTTAAAACAACAAACATTTGTTATCTCACACAGCTTCTGAGACTCAGGAGGCTAGGAGTGGATTATCTGGGTGGTTCTAGCTCAGAGTCTCTCGAGGTTACAGTCAAGATGTTGTCTGAGACTGCAGTATTCTGAAGACTTAACCTGGGACTGAAGGGTCTGCTTCCAAGGTGGCTCACTCACATAGTTGTTGGCTGGAGGCCTCAGGTTTTTGCTGGCTGTTGGAAGAAGGCCTCCATTCCTCACCACATGGACTTCATCAGAAAGCTGCTTGAGAGTCCTCACAGTATGGCAACTAGCTTTCCCTGGAGAAAGTGATCTAAGAGCAAGGCAGAAACCACAATGTCTTTGATTAGCTAGCCTTGAAAGTTCCATGCCATCACGTCTTTCATATTGTATTGGTTATACAGACAAACCTTGAAACAATGTGGAAGGGAGTTATACAAAGCTGTGAATATTGGGATGGAGTAGGGGTCATTGGGAGCGATCTTGGAGAATGGCGATCACGGATACCATTCTTGTGCTAATGGTTATGTAGTTGAGACTACGGCAACAGGGAGGGTCCTACGGGGCTTCCAGGTCAGTTGTGCCAAAATAAAGTGTTTGGAGCCAGATCACTTAATTGAGATAGGATAAAATGAGAAGAGGAAGCCAAGATGAGACCCAGAATGGTAAAAGGGGGCAAAGTAAGTAATTTTGTATGTTTAACCTGAATGTGTATGTATGAGTGTTCCTTGTGGACATGCACAAACAGAAAAAGACCTTAAGAGGGGTCTGTGGTTGTGGCTGTCACTCCTACAGAGACTAGCTCTTCTCTTACTCACCTCTAAGTTTCAGCCTTACCCAGCTAACTATTTGCAGTTCATAACTACATCCTGCCTCTGTCTGAACTTTCCCATGTTGTTCTCTGTAACTGGGGCACTTAGTTTGAGATGGCCCAGATGCAGACCATGAAACAAGCACTTTTAGTCAAGTAGTTCATTTAGAAAGTGATCCCATGAGATACTGGTAGGAGATGAGGGACGTGCGTTGGTAAGAGTTAGAGAAGTAAAGGCAGTCGAGCAAGCAGGTTATTCCTATGGGTGACTGGCTTAATCCCTCTGGAGAACTCTGGAAATAGTGTAGAGCAGTGAAGAACTGGCCTCTGAGTTATCCTACCTGAGAGATGAGATTCCTGGAGTACTCATCCACCAACTTCCATCAGGCACTGATCGAGGGCTGTTCCCTGGAGGAGTTAGTTCTCTTGTGCTCTGGCTCTCTACTCAAGCAGGCGGAGCTTATACAGCAGCTGGAGGAAGCCCTCAGCCTCAGAGCTGCAGGTGCTGGCAGTTGGCAGTTGGCAGCTGTGCCTGCAGGGACCTGTTAAATACAGAGGAGATATGGGAGGGGCACCAATAGCATTTTCTGTGAGTTCCTTTAGAATTCAAGTCAGCCATTACCTCCCATGAGAAGCGCTCTGTGGCCCCTCATTTTCTCTCTCCCAGTGGGTTGGGTGCCTCTCTGCTTTGCTCTCATCCCACCCACCCTTCACTGTACTGTATCTGTCTGTATCTCTCCCACTAAACTCTGAGTTCACTGAAGATACAGACCAGGTCTTCCATATCAGCATCCCTGTGGTACCTAGAAAAAGACCTGGCCTAGAATCTAGCACATGCTGGGTGCTCAATAAATCTTGAATGAATGAATGAATAAATAAATAAATGAAGGAATGAATAAGGAATTCTCTTCATCATTTGGAATAGCATTGGTAATGCTCTATGTGTTCCTATATCTAAAAGCTTTAACATAAATTATTACCATTTCTACTCTTATGGGCTTATTTTATGGGAATAATTTCCTTCAGAGGGGTCTTGCAGGTGCAGGAAAAGCACTTACATGTTTGCGGTATATCAGCTGGCACACCAGGTCCGGGCTGATTCACTACTGAACATCCCCCTGAATTCCTGGAGAAAAGCTGGGGAAAGGGAGTGAGTGGCTGCCACACAGCAGCTTTCTGCCTAGAAACCCCTTACATGGAGTGAGGCAGGGGGAGGAGGAATGGCAAGATTTCTACACAGGCTGAGAGCGGCCCCCGAGATCCCATCTAGCCTCATTTTAGGTAGTCGTGATTTACTCATTGTCACAGCCGCTTAGCACTCCGGGAAGGATGCACTGTCTGAGCAGAGAGCAGTAGTGATGATTTGGCTGTTATTAGGGATAATAATTGTGTTTGCTGTCTGTGCTGCCTGGTCTTATTTGGGAGCTTTGTTACCACTGCTATAATTTTAAATATTTTAATTAATGATACTTTGCTGAGCTCATGCCTTGAGGCTTCTTAAGCAAAATGAGCAATTAAAAAAAAACACAAAAAGCAAATGAATGAAAATGAAAGATAGGGCATTTAAAAAATCATTCTGTTTCTATGATGTTTCAGGCTTGAAAAATGTATTCAACTGCCTGCTGCAGGCAAGAGAAAATTCTCACTGCTTCTGCCTGTTGTCTTTTGCTTCCATAGTCATCCATCTCCTGCAGCGGCTGAGCGACATGGAATAGACATAAAGTATCATCAAAAAGAACAGGAGAGGAGGAAAAGGAGAAAACAGAGGCCTAAAAGGGTCCAGCCAACTTGGAGCCTCATGCTTTTAAAAGTATGTCATCCTCATTGATCATCACCATCAATCACTGCCATCAATTATTGTCATGCTCTTCCAATATTGTGGATATCACTGAGAAGATATCAAAGAACTGGTCTCTATCTCTGGGCTTTTTCAATGTAGTAACTAGAAATGGTTCTGGTTGAGCCATCGCAAGCCTCAGAATGTGTCCCCATCATTAAGTGACGCGTGACTGTATTAATATGATGTATTACATTAATTGATTTGTAGATGTTAAACAAACCTTGCATATCTTAGATAAATGCCATTTGTTCATGGTGTATAATGCTTTTTATATACTGCTGAATTCAGTTCGCTAATGTTTTGTTAAAGATTTTTTATTTACGTTCATGGGGGTATGTCTTTTCTTTTTATGACTTTGTCTGGCTTTAGTATTAGGGTAATATTAGCCTCATATAGTGAGTTGGGAATCGTTCCTATCTTCTCTATTTTTTGAAAGGTTTGTGAATTCTTTATATATTGGACTGAATTCACCAATAAAGCCATCTGGACTTAGGCTTTTCTAAGTGGGAAGACATTTAATTACTAATTCTATTTCTTTTCTTGTTACCAGTCTACTCAGACTTTCTGTTTCTTTTTAAATCAATTTTCATAATTTGTGTCTTTCTAGGAATTTCTTAATTTCACCTAAATTTTCTAATTTGCTGGTGTTAAATCATTCATAATATTCCCTTATAATCCTTTTAATTTCTGTATGGTCAGTAATGAGCCTCAGAATGTTCTGTGAAGCTGAAGGGTGAATGCCCAAGAGACAGGCCATTAGGGTAGGGCAATCTTCCAATATGTTAATATTTTGTTTTCATGATGTAGATGATATGAAGGACTAAGAGGCAAAATTTCCCTCCATATCTCATCACAAGAGTTGTCTGGCCCAGGCCAGGATTCCAAACTCAGGGACTCATGGGCCTGCACAACTTTAACCTTCAGAGTGTTTTTTAAAGGTTTGAATTAGTAGTTGATATTTAGAAATGGAGATCAAACACAAAAATTAGATTTCCAGTCTCTTTTGAAAGTTCAGAAGATCTTCCAACCCCGGCCCACATGGTGACATTGGGCTGGAGCCAGCAGTTGCCCCTCTGTGGTGAGTTGAAACTGGCTCCTACCAACTCGTGAGAGAGATTGTGTGCATGTCTTTTCAACTCTGTGTTTAGTGACTTCACACTGGTGGATAGAGATCATTGAGATCAGCCATAGTGGGAGTACCTGTATCATGAAAACTGGCAAATGCTATGAGTTAGTTTATTTTTTCCCTCAGAGAGCCCATTGGTAAACATTTACCAGCATGCCACTGTGCCCTCCCCACCCCCCCCTTTCGATGGGTGTGCTGGGTGTGATTCTTCATTCCTTCAGCTCCCCATCATCTCTCTACAATGAGGCTGAGTTGCCTGCCTTGACCTCTGGGTTTAGGTCCCGAGTTTAGGATCTTCTTACATCACTTCTTTGTGCGTCTTCTATGAAGAAAACCCCCTACTTCTTTTGGAAGGATAGACTCATCAAAAAAAGTCTCTGAAAGGGAGGGTTGACTTTGCGCTGGAAGAGGGAGTGGCCCCATCTATGGGGATGAAAGACTCCTGTGAGCCAGGGAAGCGAAGAGTTCCTTTTGGGAGGTGGGAGGTACGAATTCCTTGTGTGGCAGACATCCAGCCCCTATCTATGCAGTGTCCCGCTTTTATGCCCATAAGGGTGGACACTGGTCACTGGGGCCTGAGAGCCTCTGGAAAGTTAGGTAAGAATGCAGGAAAGTCACCTGATACTGAACAGATTACTCATGCTCTGCGGCTGGGAGCACCGGAGAGATGCGCACTGGCAGGGCAGACTTCATGGGCACGTGGCCTGTCAGTTGCACTTGGTTTAATGCTTTGCTGTCACCGTCTTGAACTTCTTAATAATTTTTGAACAAAGGGATCTGCATTTTCATTTTGCACTGATTGGGTGCTGCAATGATGTAGCTGGTCCTGTCCACTGGGAGCTGACAACCAGAGTCCTGCCCCAATTATTCTGGGCTGCAAAACCTTTCACAAGTCTTCCTGTGCAAACCCAAGAAGCTGGGAGAGCAGTCCTTCAAAATTTCCCACCAACCCCTGTGGGTGGGGCTGAACTAGATTTGCATGGTCAGAAACACTGAGAAATGTGTTGTTTCTTGGACGAGTATAGAGCTGTCTTACTTATTGCATTAGATTGATTTTTTTTTTTAGCCCTTGCATGAACTGGGGGCACAGTGTTGAATTTTGGTAATATAGGAGTCAATATTACAAGGCTTCTTCCCAAAGGAAGCTCAGAGTCTAGTGGGAGACGTGAGGAGGTAACCCCCAGCTCTTACCCCTGTAGCACATTAGAACTGAAATCTGTAAAACATGCCATGGGGGCACAGAAGCAGGAGCAATCGGTTCTGCATAAGTAGGATCAGGGGAATTTGTGGTAAAGCCCTGAAGGTGAGTGAGAACTCTCTGGGCGGAGAGGATGGAAAGGTACCAGCCAGATGCTTTACTAGAATTCTCTTGCTTAGGGGTCTGCTGTGTTTTGATGGCGCTGCAGCTTTTAGCAATAGTGAGGTCCATCTAACAGCGATGTACATACTTGAATAACCGCCTTGTGCTGTGACTGTGATGGAGTCACAAGACCATTCTGGAGGCTGGTTCAAATGACCATTTAGTAAGCAGGTCTTTCTTGATTATGTGATGGCATAACATTTGGAAATACTAGAAGATGTGTTTTCCCTAGTATACCTTACCTGGTGACCCCGACCCTCTCTGGGGAGCTGGACTCTGGAGCATCCTTGTCTCAGGGAAGGGAAATGACAGCAGAAACATTGGCCAGGCTTTGGCTGTGAAAAGCCCAGACTGTGAGGAGTCTCGGAGAATAGTGAAGTCACAGGGAGTCACAAACAGGTCTTCTGAACCCTAGAGTTGGGTAGGTTTTCCCAGCCTGGGGAAGGGAGAGCCAGGAAGGAAGAAGGAGTGAAGAGATGGTGAGGGTCCCAAGAATGCAGATCTCCGTGGCCACCCTTCTTCAACTCATCCTGGCAAGAGGCAGGGAAGATAGGTAGTTGAAGGCAGTGATCTTCAGTCCTACTAAAACTAATGACTCCTTTATGTACTAAATATTTTGTGAAGTCCCCTTTGCTATCCTGAAGTAAAATGAAATTCATGGGTAATATAACTCCCATTATTGTGACAACTGATTAATATATCCACAAACTTCCAAAATACCCCATGGGGAATGGGATCAGTCCTGGTTGAGAATCACTAGTTTAAGGGTTTTCTTTCCTGGATAGGAACGAAGGAAGGGCAAGACCCCAGACCTGGAGCAGCTGTAGGATGGGTTGGGAAGAGTCTAGGGATGCTGGCAGAAAGCATCCATTCACGAGGGTCCTCAGAGCTGCTGAATGCAGAGGTGGGGGTGGGGAAGGGCCACACTGAGTGTCCTGGGCATCGTCATGAAGTACATGCAGTAGAGGGGCTGGGAGGTAGAAGAGAGAGGCCAAATCCAAAGGAGCCTTGTGTTGGGAGTGAAGAATGGCTCAGCAGTGACCTACATGGTCTGACCACCCAAACCAGAAGGAGCAAGAATGTCTCAGCAGATGTCAGCATAGATATACAGCTGCCCCCAGCCCCACCCTGCTCAAAGATAATTAATAGAAAGACAGTCATAATTCTTCCACACATGGAGTTCGTAGATCGACATTCTTACTTGCTACAATTATGTGCAGAAGAATCCCTCAGTTGACTGTGTTTAGTCTCTCTCCCACCTCCTCTAATGTGGAGGGGTAACCACAGCTTCTAGTGCACTGCCTGAGCACAGATCTCTGCTGCTTACAATCCAACTATGCCCATCTCTTAGAAGATGAAGATTCTGTGCATTCTAAAGACAGTCTGTGGATTTTATGAAACAGAAAGAAGAGAAGAGATCTCAAGTGTAGACCTCTGGAAGGTAAAAAGTAACTGCCCCTTTGGGGGACAATGATCACATAATCTTGCTTTCCATCTTTGCTAGGAAATGAAGGGGGATGGCAGTGAATATATTTGCTCTAGTGACAAGAGGATGGGATTTAGAGAGGGAGAAAACCCTTGATCTGAATCTTGGTTTGATTTTTCAGGCCATTCACTGAACTTCTTTGGAACTCAGTTTCTTCATCTGTAGGATGGATGTGAGAATCAGATGTGATACTGTGTGGAGAGCTCCTTGTCGTCTGTAAGGTCATGCTGGTTAATCATATCACGAGCAGATAATTTTTGCTACCCAGTGACCAGATGGAAGTAAGTGGATTTCCTTTGGTCTCAGTAGTTTCTTCCTCAGATAATTACTACTTAAGAGTTCTTTGATTGGCACTTGAAGCTGAAAAAGTTTCTTTGAAAGCAATTTAATCACTGTGAATAAACTGAGAGATATATTTCATTACACAGATGTGTGAAATGTAAACTACTAATCGCATATAGACTATATCTGTAGGAGTTTAATTTTGATCACTAATTCCTTCACATTGGCCTTTGGTTAGTTTTTGAGTTGGACATGCATTTGTTAAAGGCTTATTTGAAACCCATCCATCCATCCATCCAACCATCCAACCAGTCAAAGCATGCTTGTTGGCGTGTTTAATTTGCACAAGTGCCTGAGAGAGGTGCCTTGGGATGCAGCCATGAATCAGGTATAGCACTATTGTGGAGACTGAGTGTCAACCTGGAGTCTTGACTGTTTGCTTTGTCTATTTTTGGTGCTGCTTTTTGAATCTTCATTAAAAATTGTATACTTTATTTAGTTCAGTTTTTTTTTTTTGGTAATTTCTAGCTGCTTTTTTTTTTTGGAGGGATGGAAGGATCCTTTGTTTGGGCTGAAAGGGACCAGATTATGGTACAGTGATATCAAGAAGCCCATATCTCCAAAAATAAAGTAACTGATCATGTCAAGGTCTATCCTATTTCTTCATTTTATAGATTTACCAAAGTAAAATTAAGAATATTTAAAAAACCCTCACAATGTTAGAAGAATGTATACCCATAGTGTGGGGGAAGATCTTTAAAAATAAGCCAAGAAACCCATAATCCAAGGAAGAAAACATTGACATATTTGATGAGATAAATATTTAAAACTTTTATACGTCAAATGATGCCATAAACAAAATCTAAGGAAACAAAACACTGGGGGAAAATACCCACAACCTATATAAGAGGCAAGAGGTTAGTATCTCAAGAGTCCTCTAAAATGTTAAGAAAAAGGCATACAGCCACTAGAAGGAAGCACAAAGGCAAGTCATACTTGAGGAAACAAAAATGGGAAGTAAACATATGACAAGATGTGCAACCTCATCGGAAATCAGGAAAATGCAAATTAAAAGAGTCGATACCATCTTTACTTAGTCAACCAGCACAAGAGAAAATGATTGAGGATTACCAAAACTTGGGGTGATGTGGGGAAATGGGCTCTTTATTCCATTGTTTGTAGGAATGTGAGTAGCTGTAACATTTTTGGGAAGTAATTTAAACATATTTTTAAAGATAAAAATGCACATATTATTTGATCCAATAATCCCACCATTTCAGAGAAATGAAAGAACTAATATATCAGAAGAAATATACAAAGGTAGCTATTGCAGCAGTGATTGTAAAAAATAGGGTCAGAGAGTTGAGGGGACATGAATGTTCATCAATTCAGGGATTGAATAACTTACAGTACATCTCTAATATGGAATATCATAAAGCCACTAAAAGGCATGGTGTGGATTTATATTTATCACCTTGAAAGGATCCATATCATAGGGAAAAATTAAGTCTAACAGTAAATACGTGTATATAGTTAAGGCCTGGGAAAAGTTATGGGAAGAAATATCTGAAACCACAGACATTGATTACTTCAAGGGATCTAGAGGGTAGGAGGAGACTATTAATTGGCGTTTTTATACATTTCTGTTTTGTTTGAATTGTTACAAGTAACACCTTCACGATGAATGATTCCATTGAGGTAGAAGTGGAGTTAAAAAAATGAAAAGGAAAAGAAAGGAGAGAGAGAGAGAGAGAGAAAGCAGGTTAGGGCATTAACATTTTAGACTTCAGTCTTCATGGGAGAACAAAACAATGATTTCCTGACCACACACAAAAAAAAGGGGGCATAAGTCAAAGGCAGTTAGAGCTAACAGAAATGCCACCATAAAGTTTTGGCTCTTTAATCTGACAATGTTATTCTTATAAATTACAGATACAGACTATTTTGGGGTTAGCGTTCAATATTATAGTTGTGAGGCTCTTTTTGGTCTCTCTTTTACGTTGAAGAATTTGTGCCCTGATTTCTGTTGTTGTTGTTAATATCTTAGCAGTTTTGTTTGTTGAAGGCTTATTTGAGACCTTAGTTGTTTAAAAAGAAAATAAGAAAAGATAAGACTGAGGATGGGATAAGGAAAAAGTATTATTTGTGTGCCTCAGTAGTTTGAAGGTTGCTGTAGTTCATCTTCAAATACAGAGCCATGAAAGATTGATTTAACCACATTTCTCTTAAGGTCGAAGGAGTTAAGATGATCACTCTCTCATCCAGGATCCCTTTCTTCACCTGGGTCCTCTTATTTATTTCTCTCTTCGCCTGAGCCAAAATTTGAGCTGCTGTGAGGGATTTTTAGTCAGTTCCCAATATTTGAACCCACTTTCAGCAATACCATCCATCTCCTCCCACTGCAAGTGGCATTACCTCCTCATCCTTGGAGATGAGCTGCCTCCTCCCTCTTTATCACTCTGAGCTGTGCATGTTTGGTTACAGACGCCCTGTTAATGTTCTTGTTGGTCTCTCACAGTGAAATAACAGATGACCACACTCCCAGTGATGGCGATGCTGTCATCCCATACCCAGATAACCAGGAAAGGAGGTCTCCACTCCCATTGTGTGCTGTGATTAAGATCTCACTGATGAAGATACAAGAGAGATTGCCTTTATAAAATAATATCTGTGCTCGGATCATTTTACTCAGCTCAGATAGCAGCTAACATCATTTCTTGGGGCCCTCCCCCTGTATCAATCTGCACTGGCTTTCAAACATGTATGCTACCACCTGCCCTACTGGTGAGATAAGAATAAAAGTATTAGATGGCATATTAAATTGTGCAGCATTTTTCATATTACTCATACAAATGAGATAACAGCTGCAGGATAGTCTGTTTCATTCTTGGCAGAACTCCCAATCATTGTACTGCTGAAGCGAGGCAAGCCTTACATCTCAGCAGTGTGGGCTCTGGTCTGTGGGTTCTATTCAGCAGGGCCAGAAGGCCACCCTCCCCTATGTCCACCTTCCCAGCCTGCTTGATGTGAGTTAATAAAGGACAAATCCTTTCATTCCCAACCAGATTTCGACTTAATGTGCGGTTAGCTAAAAGAGGTAATCCACAGAGTATTTCCCAAATTTGTGTTATTAAGTCCCACTTTTATATGGTTTTTGGTATACTTGAGTATCACCAATAATATTATTACTTAAAACTTTTCTTTAAATTAATTTATTTTAATTTCAACTATCTTAGCCTTATCTTAGCTAATGAGTGAAGAAATCACAAGTTTGTTATGCTACTTTTATTTTGTTATACCTAGCTGATATTAAAATACGTATAACTGTTAATATTGTTTTCTGTTCACCATCTAAAATAATTTTGAGTGATACCCACAGATGTTTCTATTTGAGAAACACCATTAGAATAGTTCTCACAAAAGTACACACCGCTGGTACAGATCATTTCTACTATTAGAATAGTTCTCACTAAAGCATATACTAGCACAGAACATTTCTTGGTGGCTGCTTTTTTTTTTTTTTGTGAAGAAGATCAGCCCTGAGCTAACATCCACGCTAATCTTCCTCTTTTTGCTGAAGAAGACCGGCTCTGAGCTAACATCTATTGCCAATCCTCCTCGTTTTTTTTCCCCCCAAACCCCCAGTAGATAGTTGTATGTCGTAGTTGCACATCCTTCTAGTTGCTGTATGTGGGATGTGGCCTCAGCATGGCCGGAGAAGCGGTGCGTGGGTGTGCGCCCGGGATCTGAACCCAGGGCCGCCAGTAGTGGAGCGCGTACACTTAACCGCTAAGCCACAGGGCCGGCCCTCTTGGTGGCTGCTTTTGATGGGCGATCCCAGGCCTGAAAAGGGTAGGGAGGAAAATCTATGGATACAAAAAGACTCGGAAAAGAGACGTTGGAGGGAAGTGAAGAGCAGTCCTGTCTAAGGCACCATCTCATCCTGGCAGGACTTGGATGAGTAAGATGGAGCCAGGGACATCTTGTCTATAATCTTTCTGGATGGGCTCTAGGACTGAAGGGTCGCCGGGATCTCCGTGAGCCCCTGAGCCGTAACACACGCCCAGGCACACACGGTTTTAGCCACTCATGACTCTGGGATGAGAGTTCTTCTCCCTCTTGCCCTTCTCTGGCTCACGGCACGGACCCCTCAGAGAACCAACCCTTGTGGGGGATATCCCAATAGACACCATGCACAGGATTGTGCTCAACCCAGTAGTGTCCAGAATGGAGCCAGGAACACCAGTCAATCAGCATCGTGAGGAGGAGCAAAGATGGCACAGATGGCAAGTGCCAAGTGTTGGCGAGTTAAGCTTTCTGTCAAGACTGCCTTGTTTATCCAAGAAAAGTGGCTCCATTATAAAGGCACTTTATTCGTGTTTATATATGTTGTTTCAAATGAGCAAACAAAAACCAAAATGAGATGAATGGGACTGCGAGTTTAGGGCTGGAAAGCATTAATTGAGAGGTAGCAGAGGCCCCTAGCAGCTGTCAGAGAAAGTTCTGCTCCAAGCTTTTTGAGTGCCTATAATCCCAGGCTTCTGAGAACTCTGCTATAGTAACCCCTTCCATGTCAATTCCCGGCTCCACGCTTCCTGGTCATCACCCTGAACAAGGACTGCCAGACTTCATGGTGATGATCTAGGCTGCTCTGCCCAGTCTCTTAGCGTTCTACTGTCTTATAACCAAGCAATGACCTCTGGCCCTAAATGCCATAGAAGGGCTACCTTGGACATGTGGCCTCTTCTCTTGTAGAGCTTTCAGGAAGCCTGCATGGATACGGAGCTATAGGACATATGGATGGCTGATAGGCAGATGGACAGGAAAGAGTTAATCTCCAAACCAACCACGGTTTAGTTGTGGGCTTATCCAGCACCCAGGCTGAGCCTGTGGAAGCACCACGAGGGAGCGGTTAATCAGAACTCAGCATCCAGGCGTGGGGATGACCCAACTGATGACAAAAGATTGAACTAAATATCTGGGAACAGTTCATGCGTACAAGCCTGAGACTCACAAGAGACAACAATCAATCCCCACTTCATCCTTTAACCCACATTCGTCGCTAACAACAATCTAGCAAAATTCAGTGGGGGCATTTTTGGTGCTCTGGTTAAGTAAAGCAGGAAGGCATCTGTAGTGTTTTGTAAATAGTATTTTGCCCAGTTGTTCAGTGCTGATTAGCCTGTGTTTTCTTCAAATTAACTTTTGCCATCATCTTGCATACCAATAAAACTTGGTTTCCACAAGACTGCTGTTTGCTGCATTTCCCCAAAACTTGCTGATTCTTCCTGTGCCCACTGGCCACCTCCCTGGACAGTCTTGCCTCTGGTCCTCTCAGTGCCTGTTTCTCTCTAGATTCCTTCTTCACCTTTGTTAACAGAAAAGGGAAAAAGAATTATTCCAAGAATTTACGCTTGTAGTAAAATAGAATATTCTTCTTTCTGATTTCTTAAACTCAAATTTTTCTTCTTTGCCTCATTCAAGAATGACAAAAGGAAGGAAGGAAAGAAGGAAGGAAGGAAAAAAGTGAGTAAGGACAAAGGAAAAAATTTCTTCTCTTCACCAGGATTGAATCTTTTCCTAGTTAAAAAAAGAGTTTGAACATTTATGTGTAATGTAGTTCGTTATAAAGGTAATAAAACCGTATTACAGAAAAGTTGGAAAAGAAAAGAAAAGAAAAAAAACCCCATAATATTAACACATAACAGAACTGCAGTTAGCAGGTTGGTATATTTCCTGCTAGTCTTTCTGCTAAGCACTCACTTTTAAGATCTAGTTGTAATTCTACTGTATATACAAGATTTTCTCTCTCTCTTTTTTTTTTTCCACTTAACATTCAGCCATGAGCATTTTTCATGGTGCTATGTGGCCTTTATAACTATAGTATTTAATGACTGCGTAATGTTTTCTCCAGTGAAAGAAACAATTTATATAACCATTCTTTGATTGTTTTGATATTTAGATTGTTTGCAATTGAGCAATTTTCCCTGTATCGTTGAAATGATACTGTTCAAGCATATGTTCCCACCTACCCCTATTTTTGCATAATTTTATTAGGTTCTATTTCTAGAATTTAGATGACCAGACAAAGCCCATGGACATTTTAGGGTACCTGATTCATAATTTGAAGTTGGGGTTCTAAAAGCACCTGTGCCCATGGAGTCCTCACAGTCGTGTTGGAGGGCCCAATGCGCACCCTCACTGAGGTTCTCCCCCTTGTTTGGTCTCCTCCCACAAAGGTGGACTTATCGTATCCCTTATAGTGGAAAAGAGCCTCCCCTCACAGATTTCTTACCATTTGCCCACAATTTGAAGCCAAAGAAACTTCATTTATCTTGTCAATGGTCTCCATGCTGTAGCAGATGTCTTTAAAAGAGGTAGTCTTTAGTACCTCACCTCAGCTAAAGTTTGACAGATGTTGAAGGCAGGAGAATAACGATGAGAAGAAGGATTGTACGCCCAACCAGGGTCCTAGGAGGGGGATTTAGAAAGTGAGTGCCCACAACTGATGGAGTCTGATTGACCATAATATATCCAAAAATAATTTATTGAGTACTTAAGTGTATTATCCACTGTGATAGGTATGAGGGGATATACAGAGGTAAATGCTACTATCAAAGAACTTACAGCTTGTTAACGAAATGACAGGCCTACAAATAACTGATACAAAGACAGAAGGAGGGACAAGAAGGAATCAGGATAAGCCAGCAGTCTAAGACCCTCACAGAAGAATCTCTATACAACAGGCTCCGTGTTTTCAAACTTCATTTTAGTATAATCAAGGAGGCAGGGAGGACAGACTAGGAAGTCAATTGTAGTAGCTTCACTGAAATAAGATTAATTCTGGTTGCAGGAGAAGATAAGATCCTGTGGGGAAGAATTTGAGTAAAGTGTCTCCCTACTCATTGACCATTCCTGACAGAGCGTGCATATGTGTTGAAGGGGGATGGATGCATTGAGCACAAGCTGTTAGCTTTTGCTCTACAGCATCTCTGTGTTCCAAAGACTGAGCAATGATGTTGTGCCTACCCTGGGAAAATTTCTGACCTAAGAGCGAGTTTACAATGAATGGCTGAATATCAGAGATTAAGTAACAGATGACAAGCGGGGAATATTAAGGGGAACTGGGCATTGTTTATACCCAGGTAGGTGTGGTTCTTTAGATCTTGCTAAATAACATATCTCTTCTTTTTCTTGTCTCTTATAGAGTACTTAATTAAAATTGTAGTTTTAAAATAGGAAGTGACCTTAATCACTTTAGAGGACACTCACTAACAAGACAAAGTTAATGGAATTGATCATCCCCCTTTAACTTCAAATACATAGAAATGCTGGTTAAAAAAAAATAACAGCAAAATTTTGGTGAAATTGCCTTGCTGAACTTGAAAGAAGGAAAAAAGTAACCTCAGACATAGGGGGAAAGATAGGGAAATGGAGGCTATTGTGAATGGGTGGATGAGGGAGAGTAGAGGCCAAGAGGACTCATAGGGGTTTGGGTTCCCCATGAGAGTTGGGCCTGGGCCTATAATGTCGACATGACCATCAGTTAAGCGGCCTCCAGACCACAGGTAGTGGAGGGAGGAGGAACACTGTGCAAAGCCTGGAAAGTCAAAGAGCTGCCCTGCCCATAAAATGTGGACTGGAAAATTATACCCCTTGGCCAAGGGAAGCAAGACGGAAGCCTGTAATTTGTCCAGAGACTTAGGTAGAAAGAAAACAAAATTCATCTGAGAAACCTAATCCCCAGGCCTGAACTATATAGAGGTAGGTGATCCAAATTTACACTACCTGTCTGGTGTGAGACGGCCAAGCTGAGAATTTATCATATACCTGGTCAAGGACCATTGAAACCCTATAGGCTCCAGTAAAAGCAAATATAAAACTTCTCAGCAGGAATTCTTTCACAATCCAGGGCCCACAGAATTCCATAGACCTAACAACCCTGATGCAGAGGGGCTCACAATAAAAACCAGACAAACCTGATGAATCAAACCACCACACATCAGGGTCAGGAGACACACAAACAGGAATTCCACTACCAGCAGGAGTGTCAAACGGTAAAACAATACCAGAGAGCAATTTAGCAAGACCTAGTACATCTGAAGACAGGCAAACAGTATACCCAGCAAGCTCATGGTTAGCATATGCTCTAGAAAATTCTCTTACATGTATATAAGAAGATGTGCCCGAAGATGATCACTGCTCCATTGTTTGTGAAAACAAATTATAATGATAATTTAAAAAACTACAGATAGTTAGTCAGAATGGGAATGGATAAGGAAAGGTGATTTATCCATGTATTAGAATACTATCAAGTCCTTGAAATGAATGAACATATCCAAATGTATAAATCTTAAAAACATAATGTTGAATGAGAAAGCCAAGTTTCTCAAGGATAAGTATAGCATACTATTTATGTAAATTTAAAAAATATAAATAAATATTATATATTATTTATGAACATGTGCAAAGGTAGTAAAAGTATAAAAAAATAGAAAAAACATATTAATCTAAGAAAAGTGGTTTCCTTTTGTGTAGGAGGGAAGGCAAAGGACTTGATTCTAACTTAGGTCTGACTCTTAAACCAATACGATACTAAAAAAATTACCATATGGACTCCCTACAAACCAGTACACTTGATTTTTTACTATGAAAAAAGAAACTCTACCCAAATATTCTTTTTTCCCTACAGATTTTTTAAAAAAGAAATACTGCGGGATAGATTCTGTTGAAGCCCCATTTATATATCAATCCTCTCCCATCTCCCCTCCACTGTCTCTGTATGATGTGCTGCCTCTTCAAATGCAAACTAAGGTCAAATCATACATTTAATCACACCCAACATACCAGGAAGGAATGGTGGAGGTAAAGAAGGTAGCCATAGTAAGATACTGCTTTTTGGGAAAAAAATAGGGTGTAGGGGAAAAGTGCTGTTGCTACTAGTGAATATCGTGTACCATAGCCTCCTGTGTGAGCGTTCCAAGGACACCCCGAAGTGGTAGTGGAGGGAGTTCCTTATTAGGCCAAAATGTCTGTCCTTGTTCTGCTTTGAGGGCATTTCCCTTATCTACTGTTCTCCACAACCACATTGAGATGGGCAGTGGGATATATTTCTTTTCTAAGAGCTGTATTTATTGTCATAGTTTACTTCCTGTTGCAGGGAGTCTAGCGCATTGGGGCTGACCTTAGGGACTGAGCAATCACAGGCCTTTATTTTCAGGACCTAAAGTTGGACCAATTAGCCAATCACCTTTCCAGAACCTTCAAGGGATATTAACCAAAGCCAGAGATCTTATGAAGTCATGGTCCATGAATTTTGACCCTGTTTTTACAGTGTCTGTCTCTTAGCAACAAGCTCAAGAGCTCTGTGCGTATTTCTAGCCCTGGGCTTAACTGCTTCCATCTTGTCTTCTCAAACAGTGGGTTGAGGCAAGGCTAACATGCCTTTCACTCTGGAGCTCTTTACAATGGTGGGTAATTGTATATTTTGAGCAGCAAGTGAACTGTAGGAGGTGTTGGAAGGGGCCTGGGCCATTAGGCTAACTCCACATTCCTGGTTTCTTCTAGGTCTTGTAGGGGGAAGAGAGAGAATCTCCCTCTGCCCTTTTCCTTAAGGTTCTTCTGGCTGGCCAAATAATCAACAAGACAGGTTAGCAGGAGAAAATAATACCAAGTTTAATAACATGTATACATGGGAGAAAGCAGGAACACTGCGTTTCTCAACACAATAGCAGAAATTCTCGTCTTAAATATCATTTTCAGCCAATGACAAAGGAGGATTTTGGGGGTGGGGGGAGTCAGTTACAGGAGATTACCACTAAAGCACAGTAAACAAGAGTAAGGTTTATTATGTAGCTCAAGGCCTCACCTTTTACATTGATAAGTCACTAGAAATGAGCTCATCCCCCTCTCTTCTCCAAACAGAGAGGGAGATACCTTTACAAATGGAGATTTCCCTTATAAATGTAAATGACTGTCTGGCAACTCTTCGCAGGGTCATCCAGAGAATGTGGCCAGAGAGACAGAACTTCTGATAGGGGCTTGTTGGTGCCTTTCCTATTGTAACATTTACCCTACGTTATCTTTACAGCCATAATGATAGATCTGTTCTAGGAAGGAGCTACCATGTCAAATTCTTTAGGCAGTTAGTGGGGGAGGTCCAATGTCCCTAGAGAAAACAACCAAGGTAAAGAGATAGATTTCAGGGTGGTCAAATCTTGATCTCCCACAGTCTCAATCCTAATTGCCTCTGTGTTTCTCACCTAACTACCTTTACTTACACTAACTGTAGCTTTGGGAAAGTAATATCTGACTCTTAGCCCTCTTAGATTGCTGGCCACTAGTAGAAAGACAATATTTGACTTTGCCATCTTAGGTTGTTGGCCTCTGTCTCTTAGCAAGGCTCTATCACTTTCCCTTTCTGCTTTTAGATTGGTCAGGCTGTACTGAAATAGCAACTTGCTCTAACATCGTATTTCTTCTTTTAAGCTGAATCCCAAATTATAACAGGTGATAGTTTAACCAGCTCTTTTGCAATCCCATAAGAAGGGTTACCAACTTGAATGTAGGAAAAGGCAATCCTTATTCTATGTCAGTCCACCTAAATTCAGCCACTTCCATGTAGGTCTGTCACTCATAACATCCCACTCCTAGTACAGACTTACATTAGGGCCTTTTGGTTGTAAGAGAAAGAAAAACAATTGAAACTAGCTTAAAATAAAAAAGCCCACAGAAGGTATTGGCCCATATTCAGTAAGCACAAGGTGTAGGTGGTCTTAGGTGAGGCTAGATCCAGAAGTTCAAATAGCATCATCAGGAGTCTGCATATTTTTCTCTATCTCTTGGCTCATTTTGTGCTCAGTGTTGGCTTCATTCTCTAGCAGATTCTCCACAGGGTAGAAAGATGGTCACCTGTAGTTCTTGGCTTATGTTGTTCTTATAGTTGGTATTCCAGCAAATGTAGAATGCCTCTTTCTAACAATTCCACTAGAAGTGCTGGGACAGGCTCTGATTAGTCTGGCTCAGCTTGGCTGTGTACCCATTCCTGAAGGAACCACTGTGGCCAGGGCCTGGGGTTCTCGGATTGACCAGGCGAGGGCCATGGGCCCAAATCTGAAATTTAGGGTGGTGTCAACACCACTTAAACCACAAGGAGTACAATGAGTAGAGGGATGTTCCTTAAAGAGAGACCCCAGGCGGACAAAAACAGGGGTCTTCCAAAAGGAGTGTTCTGAATCGTCTGCATGGTTTCTTTGTCTGAGACCTTTGGAAGGTCTCTGTATTTGCCTGAGTAATTATTTTTTTAGTTCACTTTGAGAGCAAAGACATTTGTATTTATATTTAAAACCAAATTGTGGCAAGTGGTCCCTGAAGTGAAAGTGTTTAACTTTTAATGCAGTGGCTCTCAAACTAGATTTTGAGAGTATCCTAGATTTTGGGACTACACATATACTTTTGTTTATCTTAATGGGGATTACTTCATACATTATTCACATTTGGAAAATACTTCAGACAGCCCCACATTTTGTGGATTTCCCACAAAATAGTAATTGATCTTATAGTACCTTAAGAAAAATACATATGAAAACAATCACTATGTAGTCAGCGTTTTATTAAGCACAATAGCATCAGTAACACTTGAAAAATAACAGAATGTATACACAGGAGCTAGACCTATAATTTAAGCAGGCTGCAGAAAATTCTAGGGCATGTGTGAATTTTTTTGGACTCCTCATGAGATGGTACTTAAGAGAATTGGGCCCATAGGTTAGGGACCACTGGAGTAGTGAGTGATTAAGAACATCGTTCAACCCCAGCTCTACCACTTGTGAGCTATTTGACCTTGGGTGTGTTATTTAACCTCTTTAAATCTTTAGTTTCCTCAGATGAGAATTGGCAATAACACCACCTGTCCCCCTAAGATCACTGTGAGGATAGGAGATAATACAGGTAAAGCACTTGGCAGAGGCCTTGACACGTGATTAGCACTCAATATGTGGTAGCAATTATTGTTACTACTTTATATTATAATTATCTATTTACTGTACGCATCTTTATGTTCTCAGTGCTTAGCAACATCTTAACTTAGTCAGAATATGTTTATTGAGTGAATAAATAAAGTATTGGAAAATTAAATGCAATAATATATCTAAAGTGTCTAGCCCAGTGGCCACAGCATGGTTAGTCCTCCTTAGATGTGCCTTTCTTCTTCTCTCCGTCATTCGGGCTCAGACATTGTCTAGCCCAGTAGCCCTCAAACTTGAGTATGCTTGAGAATTTCCTGCAGGGCTTGTTAAAACAGATTGATAGCCCCACACCAAGTGTTTGATTCAGCTTGTCTGGGTGGGACCTGGGCAGTAGTATTGAGTGTTGTTTTAAAGACCCCCTCCACCAAAGCTCTTTAGTATGAGGTGCAAATCACTTGCCTTACCACTGGACTTACACAACCCAGCTCAGGGCACCATTATCGTCTGCCTCTTGCCAGTTGGCAGCACTGTAGGAACCATCTCCAATAGGAAATAACCAACATCAGTTAGTCTGGTCTCATATTTCTAAATTGATTATGTAGATATCACACATCACACAAATCAGCCAGTAAATTGAGACTCTTCACAGGTAAACTATTATTTCTTGCAGGCCAGTGCGTGCTTGCAAATCTCTTGGACAGTCCTTTTTGTTTTATTCACTGGGGATGTGTATATGTGAGTATGTGTATGTGTGTGTCTCATGCAGTGAACTTGTCTCAAGTTGTTTCTTATAATCCATTGTATACTCAAGGGATTAACTCAATGGAGTCCTAAGGGTAGGGAGGGGAGAGCTGCTTTTCATTTTTAGAAATCAACCACCTCTTCTCAGTTATAAAATCTTCTCAAGACCCCAAATATGCAGTTGTGGGCTCAATAAAAGCAAGTTGCAATTACAAGCATACTCATCTGCTCCCCTCCCTCTTGGTGCCTATGTCTGGTGCTCGTTTTTTCTTTGTGAACTTTAATAGATGTTTAATGTGAATCTTAATGATTTGATTACAATGGCATAATTACATAATTGGAATGTATTGTGCATGCTGGTGGGAAGGAGTCTGGAAGGTGCTCAGCGAGTGATGTTACATAAACAGAATAATAATGATGGTGAGATTGAGAATGAGGCTAATAAGAAAATGATTAGAAAAACTTGGAAGAAACGAACATGTGTGGAAATGAGAGGGTAGCATTTCTTTTTCTTTAATGATTGGGATTCATTTCACCTCCGGAGACTGAGGCTCCTGAGAATCAATGCTATTAGAGGTGGGGTTAGATGGTGGGTTTTTGGGAGGCCACTTTGGAGCTGTGTGATGGGCCCAAGCCCTACCTATCTGGGCATAAAGCAAGTCAAACTCATCAACAAGCTCTGATACACTGCTTCTTAAGATCATTAAGGCAGAAGCAAGCTCAGTTCTCTTTCTCACCACTGTCCTTGCCTGGGAATGCTTTATGTGGCATATTTGCATATCATCAGAACATTGAGAGCTTCATTAATGTGGAATGGAACCATCTTCCCCTCCCTAGCGCAATTCCACCATCTCTCACTGGTAACATATTGCTACTGAAGAGGAATGGCACTTAGCCAATCGTTTTGTGCTCCCAGTTAATGACCACCATTACTGTGTCATTTGGGCTAAAGAAACATGTCGCCTGCCTAGAGCTCTTCCCATAGTAATTGGCTTGTGCAGTGTCATCCTTACTTGATGTTTACTGCATGTTGCTATAATCACAATGATTATTTCCCCAACTTATTTTGTTATTAACATAAAACATATTTGCTCATTGATTCAACAAACATCTATATTTATTAGACACCTATACAAGTGCTAGTTGCTATGTGTGATACAGAAAAATAGAAGACATAGCATTTATGGTTCAGGAGTTGAAGCCTGGACAAGGCATTCACGAATAGTTAAATATTGCAAGTCCTCACACAGTGGGTCAGAGAAATGATTCAGAATATTTTCACTATAATCATGTACTCTTTCATATATCAACTTAAAAATACTTATTGGGTACCTACTATGTGAACAGCTCAGGTTTAGGGACAGAATACCGAGATGAACTTGACCAAGATCCTGCCTTCAAGGGAATTTTGGAAGGCAATCTGGTGATATCTAGTAAAGAAAAAAAATAGACATACTCTGATTCCGTGTTTTTATTTCTTGGTTTGTACCCCAGATGGACATTCATTCATGTGCACAGACAGGGCATATACAATTATGGTAATTGCAGTATTGTTTATAATATCATAATATTGCAAACAACCTAAATGTCCAATAGGGGAGTATCTAAATAAACTGAGGTTAAAGGCATACAATGAAAATTATACAGAGGTTAAGAGGAGTGAGGTAGATCAATCAATAGATCTTTAGGACACCCTTTTGAAAAAAATAAGTGCAAGTAATTATGTATGGTATCTTATCTTTTATCAAAAATGTAAAGCAAAAGAAAAAAAGTAACAAAATAATCTTATACATTTTCTAGGGGTCATAGTTATGTATGTAAAATACAAGACAATGAAAGGCCAGAAGCTCAGAAGGCTACAAACCAAAGTGGTAACAGTGGTTACCTCCGGGTAGGTTTGGGAGGAGCTAGGATTGAGGATGTTTGCAGAAGGAAAACTTAGCTTAAGTTTGATATTTATTTTTTTAAGGAAATATATTTATGTTTTGTTTGTTCTCTTGAGCGGCAAATGCCACAGAAATAGGTAGATAAAATTCCATGGGAATCCCCAGTGCCCAGTACATAGTAGGAGTTAAATCAATATTTATTGAACTGAGCTAAAGTAAATTTAGAGAAAGGGGAGAGTATCTGAGGCTGGAAGCATCACGGCAGGTTTTAACGAGGCAGATACATTTGAGCTAGTCCTTCGAAAAGGAAAGGTGTTGGAGATGTGGAGAAAGGGGGTGCCACGCAGGTTCCACAGTGTGGACATGGGCGGAGAAATTCCAATGTAAATAATCATGTCATCTACGAGTAAAGATTTCCTTCCTTCCCAATCTACATACGCCATTTATTTCTTTATCTTGCCTTATTGCACTGGCCTGGATATCCAGTACAACGTTAACAGAAGTGGTGAGAGCAGACATTCTTGCTTTGTTCCCAATCTTAGGGGAAAGGGTTTTTTTTTTGGTGGGGGCAGTGTGGTGAGAGGTCTTCTTTTCATTCATTCATGAACGGGTGTTGAAATTTTTCAAATCCTCTCTCTGTATCCATTGAGATGATAATATGGGTTTCCTCTTTTATTCTTTTAGTGTGGTAAATAATAAATATATATTTATTTATTTCACTCTTGTCTGTATTTTCTGTTTTTATCTCTCTCTGTAATTACATCTGAATATTTTAAGCTGATCTATCTTTTAGATTATGAGTTCTTCTTTTGCCAAGGTGGAAGACTGAAACCAAGCCTCTAAACAGGTTAATCCCTGACTGGATTGGCCCCTAGAATTCAGCCCTTCATGCATCTCAGTTGAAAGGAGTTCCTCAGGGCTGATCTTCCTCACAAAAAAAAAAAAAAAAAGGAAAAAAAAAAAAGAAAGGAGCTTCCTCTGTGGAGGGATCGTGACGTTTAGTCTCCCCTCCCCTCCCTGCTTGATGAGCCTGTCCAAAGCTCTGCTTATCTTCTTAGCCTCTTCGATGTCCTTTCTGCCCAGTTTGCCTTCCTTAGGAATCAGCAAGGCCTGGAGCGGGAAAGTTGTGCTTGATGTCGGGTTCACTCACTGCATTTATTTTCTCTCTAGGTTTCTGGAATCATGTGTCCTGGCTACCTTGGTAGGCCTGAACTCCAATTTTTATTTCCCCATATCCATGACACTCTCTAAAGGTCTATTTAGATTCTCAGGTACTTAGCAGTTGCTTTTTGCTTGACTTTTAGCATCACTTAAAAGGTGGCAAGTGCCTTGAGGGAAAAAGTGGGACAGAATATTTGGACTCGTCTCAATAAATTTCTCTTCTCTCTGGTATCTTGGGCCTTTAAGTCCTAGGGCCTGATGGGTCTTTGGTGCCTTAAAACGGATTTTTTTCCTCCATTTTTTTTTAGTTGCTCTTGGCAGGAGGATTGCTGTGCTACAGGAGAAGCAGATGTTTCTTTAAGTATCAATCTAGTGTGGTTTTAAGATAGAGCCTGGAATTCTGAGTGAGGCCCAGCTCAGGGATAGTCTCCTTGTAATATAGCACCCGACTGTATTCTGTGGTAGCCACAGCTGTGTTGTTAGCCAGCCATTTTCCCTTCAAAGTAAGTGTTTCTAGGCCTTTCTCAGGCACCAGGCCTTGGCTTAAGCCACTGAGGGAACTGCTTCTCGGAGAAGAGAGTGTGCTCCATACGTGCTGGTGCCTGAGGTGTGTGCTAGAGTCCTAGGATCTGAGTTCTTTTGTCCAGCTTTCAGGGCAAAGCTTGGGTACGTCTTAGCAAAAAGTCTACACATTATACTGGGGGAATTCTCCTGTGTTTCAAAGTATATCTCTCTATAAGTGACAGTCAAGAATTTATTTATCAAGATTTTACATTTATCAAGATTTTATTCTATGTCTTCTATTCTTGAACGTCAGATTTTAGCCAACATCATTTCCTGAATTATATTCATTTAATTCAGTCCCTGGACTCTTAGATCCTTTCTGTTAATTCAGACTCACTGTGTTGGACCCTCAAAGAATCAACTATGTGGAGGTGTGGGTGAGTGTGAACATGGCCAGAGGAGGGCCACTACAGGTCACGGCCCTGCAAACCAGTTGGCCGAGAAGGTGATGCTTGGTCTACTCAGTAACAGAAGGGTGAAGTACCTCCTAGGATGTGGTGGTAGGAACTAAGGGTGGGAGATAAGGGGATAGACTATAGACTCTTTACAAGATGGGGAAATTTAGGGAGACATCATGGGGTCACTTCACAGCTTAAGACCTCAGTTTTGAGAATGATTTCTTTTAGAGTTGGGACAGCAACCCTGGGCCTGGGTGTGTCTGAGGTCAGTGATGCTGCAGGCTTAAGCTGTTTTTCATCCTTAGCTCCTGCACTTTATTATCATCTTAAAAACCATCCTTGGATACCTACTCTCTGAGAAAGGTTCAATTTTCTCCTAGTTGAGATGCAAGGTATATGTGAATTTGAGCATTTGACCCATTGAGACTGGATGTGAGGGATGATTAAAGAGCTGTAGTATTGAATGTCATGAGGTACTGAAAGCTTACAAACAAGGAGGGCCTCTCCTAGAAAAACACTCTTTCTGGGGTTGGAGGTGGTGGTGATGAGGCCTGATAGATCCCTTGGATATGCTTGAAGGGGTCTAAATTGAGAGAGGACTGACAAAGCTTGTCCTGAGGAGAGGGTATTTCTATTTCCTATGTAATTTTAGTTGGAATATTTATTTTGGAACTCAACAAATACATCCGGTGTCCCATCTCCTATATCACCAGATGAACACCATGATATTAATAAAATCTCCTACAATTCTAGAAGCCAGACATGTTTTTTCCTTTTTAAAATTTATTCCAGGACCCCAAAGATTATGACTATTGGAAAGGGGGCTGGCATTAATAATGACTCAGGAAGGCAAGGCACTGACATTTATTTAATGCAGCCTATGTGCCAGGTGGGTATTAGGCATTTCGTGTGAGTTGCCTTGTTAAACAAGCCTAGGTCTTTGACATGTATGCTTTGCGTCTGTACCATCTTGCTTCATGCTTGTCTTAAATATTGCCTTAAAAGAGCTCTGTGTTCTGCTCTTTTCAAAGCTGTGTGTTTCAGATACATGTGTCTGCAAAATTGTAAGCTGGCTTCTGCTGTCTTCCTGTCCCCCACTGCACCTGGCATGGGTGGGGTACACTGTAAGCCTTAAATGAATGCTTGATGAATGAATGGATCTCCATGGAAATGGAGCTGACAATGACAGAGAACTCCATCCTTCTGCCTCCCAGCTCCCTGGCCCTTCAGATCCCAATTAGGTTGTGTCTGCAAAGATAAGCATATTGGGGAGGATCTCAGCCAAGTTTTTTCCAGGCACATTCTACCTGCATTGATGTTTGGAGTCACCATGGAAAATTATCCTGTTCCTGTGAAAATCACAAACACTTAAACCAGAAAGATAGTTAAATGACAACAAAATTTAGACTTTGTCGTTTAATACTTCAGTGGCTTCCATTGCCTAAAGAAGGGATTCTCAAACCTGATCATCAGATTAGGGGGAAAAATGGGACTTTTTAATAATACAAGTTTCTGGTTTAGTCTGGTTAATTGGGTGTGGGAGGGGGTAAAAGCATCTGTGTTTTCAAAAATGGTGCCTAGGAGATTCTAAATGATTCTGATGATCAACCTGATTTGGACTACAGTGTAAAGTAAAGCTCCTCGGCATGGCAGGCACAGACCTCTGTAAACTGGTTTTCCTTGCCCCCCTCTATAGACTTATCTTCTACTGCCTCTTGGCACACACTTCTGCTTCTGCATATCCCTCTGCCCTTCCACGAACACACACACACACAGGCACAAAGACCCACTCAATCACACATACACACACTCACACCAACAGGCACAGTTCTGTTGCTTCCCTCTGTGCCTGTGTACCCATTGGTCCTTCGCTTCATAATTTCCCTTCCTCCAACCCAACTATGATGGTTAGTTTTATGTGTCAACTTGGCTGGCCTATAGTACCTAGTTATTCAATTAAACTGACCTAGGTGTTGCTGTGAAGGTGTTTTGTAGATGTGGTTAACATCTACAATCAATTAACTTTAAATAAAGGAGATGATCCTTGGTAATCTGGGCAGGCCTCTCCCAATCAGTTGAAAGGCCTTAAGAGCAAAACTGAGATTTCCTTGAGGAAGAAGAAATTCTGCTTGCGGACTTGAGTCTGTGTATTAGGTTGCCATCAAATGCTCCAATTTCATCAAACAAAGGATTTTGGACAGTGAAAAAAATTAAATGTATATAAATAATTTATTCTATTAATGATATTTAATTACCAATAATAATAGCTAATAACTAACAGCTATCATTTATCGAGTATTTACCATATGTCAAAATTTCTTCCAATGACATGAACTCATTTAATCTTTACACAACTCTATAGGTAGATATCCTTATCTCCATTTTATAGATGAGAAAAACTGAGGTACAGACACATCAGCTAAGGTCCGGATTTACACTCAGGCAAGCTGACTCTAGAGGCCCCATGGACTTAGCCACTCTGCTATAATTTTAAATAACATACTTATACCCTTATATCTTATCACATCTTCTTTCTTCTGTATCTTTGAGAGTAACTTCAACTATAAGCCTTTCTAGAACAACTTCGGATAAGGTAAGTTACTTACTAGAAAATCCATTTGCTTTGTTTTTTCAAAATTCTAAACCAAACATTAGTTAAAATGACAGTGATGTATGGTCCTAATGCTTCTGTTTCTGAAAAGTTGCTCTAAAACTTTTACATAATCCTGGACTTAGAAACTTGCTCTTATTTTGCTCTGTTTCTATCTTCATAATTTATTGGAAAAAACATGTTATGTCTACTTTTTGCTCTATAAGTTTTGTAGTAGTATTTGGCTGAAAACGATATAATTCTGGTCTGACCTTATGAATTCATATTGGAGCCCCCAAATGGGAGAGGCTCCAGTGGAAGTACACTAGGCTTCAGACCAGCATGGCATCCAGCCCAGTCATTAGTTAATCCCCAAAGACCATGTATGAGAAACATACCTCAAGGTGACTTGGCGCCTAAAGACCCAGTAGAAGAAGCAACAAACACCCCAGCTGTCTGTGTGCCCAACTCTGCCTGTAGGCTTGGAAGCCCGTCCCATATAAGCTCAGTGCCCCAGAAGCAGGAACTTGCACGCAGGAAGCGGGACTTGCAGGCAGGCTGCTCCCCTCCCCATTCAGATGGGACAATGGCCCGAGGTGCTCCCTGTATTAGTCTTCCAGATCAGCCTTGATTTAGCCATCATGAACTGTGCACTGGCCTTTGCAAGTTTGACATCTTTACCATCCCAGCTTGGGGTGTTGGGCCATCATCCCAATTGTGCCCTAGACTTATGAGGTGGATGCTACAAATGTGGCCCAACGTGGGGAATGAGCACACATACTAGGATTGACTCCCAGCTCTGAGAATTGATGGTGTGCAGTGTTAGGCAGCTTCCTTAATCTTGCTGAGTCTTAGTTTCCACATCTGTAAAAAGAGGGCTGATGTTCAGTAGCTGGGAAGTCAGATTCAATTTAGATTGGTGCTCTGGTACATCATGGCTCCCACGAAGCAGTAGAGAGAAGCACAGAGGGTGGGTATCTCACTCGGCCTGGGGAAGGGTATCAGAAAGCTCTTCCTGGAGGAAATTATACCTAAACAGAGTCTTAAAAATAACAAATATAATTATCCTGGCCAAAAATGTGTGTGTGTGTGTGTGTGTGTGTGTGTGTGTGACATCAGAAAGGGGATGGTGCAGCCTGAGATGAGGAAGGACTTGGATACAAAAAATGTAATGACATTTACACAAGAAAGCTATGCCTGGGTCTGTGGGCTAGAGGGTAAAAGTGTGAGGCAAAGAACAATGAGGGGTGGGATTGGAGAAGTACCCAGGGCTCTGAAAGACAAAGGTAAGTAGAGAGGCTGGGAACACTCATCAATTAAGTTTAGTTCTGATAAAAGTGAAATTATTGTTTAATTAGAATCTTTGAATATTGGTGTTAGAGGGACCTTAGAGATGACCTTACCTTACAAATAGAAAAACTGAGCCCCATAGAGGTCCACTTGTGAAGGTGACACCACTAATTAGTGGGGGATCAGGAACCACAGCTTCCTGCCTCCTCACAGTGTGGACTTCCCATGTCCATTTTCCCCTCTCCCTTCCTCACTCAGACACGGTCTCTCCACTTTGCACATCCCCAATCTCTGTTGTGTCTGTGCAGTTTGTTGACAGCTCTCACTAAGAGCCTGTATTCTTCTTTTCTGTTTTTTTTTTTTTTGTGAGGAAGATCGGCCCTGAGCTAACATCTGCCAATCCTCCTCTTTTTTGCTGAGGAAGACTGGCCCTGGGCTAACATCCATGCCCATCTTCCTCCACTTTACATGGGACACCACCACAGCATGGCTTGACAAGCGATGCATCAGTGCGCGCCCGGGATCCGAACCAGCGAACCCCGGGCCACCGCAGCGAAGCGCGTGCACTTAACTGCTTGCACCACCGGGCAGCCTCTCTTCTTTTCTGTTTAATCAAAGTAATACATGGTCTTGGTTTTAAGAGCCAGATAGTGCCAAGATGCTTGTAATGAAACATAGAGGGGAAGCCCTCCAAGGGGAGTTAATTGGCTGTTAGCCTGCTGACATGCCTTCCTCCCAGGAAGGGAGTGCTTGGGAGGAAGTTGGCGAGTGGCACCTCAGATCTGAGCGGCTGCATGGCATTAGAGTGCAGTTTCCGGGGCTAGACTTCCTGGGTTCAAATTCTGACCTGCCACTTCCTAGTCGTGTGACCTTGGGCAAGTTGCCATCGACCCACGATCCCCATGTCTAGTGTTCCCTGCACCGTGCAAGGTGCTGCAGGGGCTACAAAGAGGGCTCCAGGACAACCCTGGCCCTCAAGGAGCTTTCAGGCCACAGGGGGAAGAAACTAAGAGGCAAACACAGAGACGGTCCCTGACAAGTGGAGAGAGTACCTTTCCCACCACCTGGAGTCAGATGACCCAGGGTTCAAGTCCCAGCACTGCCATGTTCTAGCTGTGCCACCTCTGGGAAGTTAATCTAACCTCTCTGAGCCTCAGTTGTCTTTCTGAAAAATAAGGTAATAATAAATATCTCTTTCATTGAATCATTGTGAGGATTAGATAAGATAAACGGATGCAAGGAGGGAGACGTAAGGGAATCCACCACGGCACTGTAAACAAGAAAGGGATCTATCCTCAGACAGATTTTGAAAAATTCCTGGAAGATAGAAAGCAGATGGGATCAGATTGCAGAAACATAAGGGCAGAAAAAAGCCGTGGCCTACAACACAGACAATAGAAAACTACCGCAGAAGTAATAGAAATTCCAGAAATATTTTAAGCTCAGACTTAACAAATAGACCAGAAGGTGCTTTGGGGCAACCATCAGGTTAATTAATAAGCCAGTGTTCAGAACAGGGGAGCCACTAGGCCCCTTTCCCTTCTGACACCTAGTGAAGAGAGAGCACGGGTGATGTTTAGACCCAGGATAAAAACCTCCAGAAGAGAAGAAACAACCTGGAGAGGCAGAACAGAGCCGGAAGTAATCCCAGACATCCAAGGAAGAAAGAAAGAAAGAAAAAAGAAGGAAGAAAGAGGATGGCTGATTGATGAATAAACTGAGCATAGCTGTCTGAGGCAGGAGGAATCTTGATGATTCTGAGGCAGGAATCTGAGGAAGGAAACTCGGATGGGCAGTTGGGCCAGAGAAGGAGAGAAATGACGTCAGTCAACTTACACACGCTCCTGGAGGGGTGAGCCCCACCTTCTCAGAAGGTGAGCTAGCTTGCAATTCTTGCCCTCTGCACATACTCTGCCCTCTAGTCACACAAGGCAGCTGGAATCAGCACTTACATACTCAGGCAAATAGAGTTTCAAATTCAAAGGCAAACAATAGTTAAGAATGTCCAAACATTTAAGGAAAACAAACATCATTAAAAAGAAGAACCAAAGTCAACAAATAAAATAGCTCAAGTCTATGGGAAGGGAGACACAACTTTAAAATAAGTGTAATTACTATTCAGAGATGAGGGGCTGGACCACCGACAGTTAAGAACAAGTGGTATGAAAAAGAATTAGTTAGGATTCCATGATCACCAACTATTTTTCAAAATTTAATAGATGTGCTGAAGAGCATAATGGACACTGATAAAGAATCAATTCATGAACTAGAGAGTAAAAAAAAAAAGAAAAGAACAAAAAGGAGAGACCAGAGAACATGGAAGAGGGAAAAGAAATAATCTGAGAAAACTTAGAACTAAAGAAAACCCATAACTTTTCAGATTGAAAAGGGTCACAGATAGTCAAGCAAAATGAGCGACCAAAAGCTCACGACTGGATACACGTTGGTGAAATTGTAGAACCTCAAGAATAAAAGGAAATACTAAATGCTTCCAGAGAGCAAAATAACAGTTTACCCATAAAGGAACAGGATTCAGGTGGGCGTTACGTTTCTTTGGTAATCCTTGAAGCTCAGCGTCAATGGTATCATATCTTCTCGTTTCTAAGGAGAAAGCGTGTTGAAATTGCAATTCTGTGCTGTGCAGATGCCTGTCGCCACGTCCTCTCTTGGTCCACCTCTGATTTCCCCCTGAGACTGCGGTGGACTTTCCTCTTCGAGCTCACTGACCTCCTGCTAACAGCCTCCCTCCTCAAGCTCAGGTTGTGAGTCTTCCTTCTTCCTGCCCCAGGATCCTCTCTGATGGCCACCCCTGAAGCTCACCTGGAGTAGGGGGAGTTAATGTCCCTGGAGGTAACCCTCCAGCTCTTGACCAATTGGTGATGGGAGCTGATGGAAAACCACCCAGCCTAGTGTCTTTCAGGGGGACAATTCTAGAAGGGGTGTTCTACACACTTCTCGGGTGGTCCCGGCACAATGGAACCTCCAACCTGCGGGCACTTCTTCAATAACAAACGCTTATGTTGACTTTCTCCTTTTCCCTGTCTGAGTATCACTCCACCCTCTTTCCTGCTTCCTGGAATCACCCTAAAGATAAACTACCTATGCCCAAATCCTTATCTCAGGGTTGGCTTTTGGAGGAACCCAAACACACACATATGCTACTTTTAGTTGCATTCAAGTGTAAGGGCAACGTGGAGACATGTTCAGCTGTGCAAGGACTCTGAGTTTTTTCATACATATTCAGGTAGATCACCTCCTCTCCCCCACACCTGCAGGGTGGCTAAGCCTGCCCTCGACACACTGGCACCATTTTGGAGAAAAGCAGGGGGAGAGTTTCTGCTCATCTTCCCCACAACAACCCAACTATTCCACAATGAGGAGAGTTCTGTGGAGATCGGAGAGTGCTTCTCCAGGGGAGTGCTAGCAGCTTTTGGGGCAAAGCAGCTCTTCGTTGTGCAGGACTGTTCCAGGCATGGCAGGACATTTAGCACTCGAGGCCCTCCACACTAGATGCCAGTAGCACCTCCCAGTCATTGTGACAACCAGAGCACCTCCCCTCCCATTTCAAACTACCTCCTGGAAGATAGGATCTCCTGGAAGATAGGACCTCCTAGGGCCTATCGCCCTGGAATAATAATAATAATAGTTTTAATAATTATTCAATTTAAATAATCAAACAATTATTTAATTATTCAAATTGTTAAAATAATGATAATTTGAATAATAATTTAAAAGCAATAGCTGGTGGAGCTGAGGACTCTCTGAGAGAGGACTGGGAATCAGAGACCCAGCTCAGCTGTGTGTGGGCTGTGCACACGATGGTGACTGCTCACAGCAGTGGAAGAGGCTCAGATCCTGAGTGCCTGGCAGACTGGAGGGAGCCACCTCTGAGAGCAAGCTCTGCAGCTCTGCTTTCAAGGGACATGCATGACAGGGCTGGGGTGGGGGGAGGTGACACCAGCCATGACAGTCTTTCCTTCACTCAAGGGACCAGGGGAAAGGGAGGAGGTAGTTTCTTGTTATGAAAGAGGCAGGCATCACTGTCTCCAGCTAGGTCATTCTCTTGTCTTCTGGACTGTAATAAACATTTATCCATGCATTCATCGAACAGATATTTTTCTTTTTGCCTTGTGTGATTATAGGTATTGTAAACTATTATGACACACCATATTCCTGCCAGTGTTGGCAGTTTAGGTGTTCTGAGTAAGAAGTTATTCCAGCTAAGTGAAAGTTTAGCCCTAGGATGGGTTTAAAACATGGACAAATTTTTTGACCCTCCTCCCCTTGAAAGGTGGGTTCTATATTCCCTCACCTTTAGCCTGGCTGCTTCGACCTATAGAAAGAACAGAGGACAGTGGGCATGGATGCTTTGTGACTTTTGAGGCTGGCTCAGAAAAGGCCATGTACCTTCTGCCTTGTTCACTGGAGGCCTGAGCCACCACATAAGAAGTCTTTCTGCTCTGGAGCCGCCATGCTGGACTGCTTGGGTCAGTAGACCCTTGGATCAATAATCCTAGCTAAGCCCAGCTTCCCATCCATCCATATCAAGGTGCCAGGCATGTGAGCAAACTGTCTTGGACACTCCAGAACCTCCCTAAACTGATATCACTGAGTAACCTGTCATTGCCTTGTGCAACAGAAGGATCACCTACCAAACACTGCCCAAATCCCTATCCTTCAAAATCGTTAGATATACTAATAAAATGGTGCTTGTTTCAAGCCACTAAGTTTTGGGATAATTTGTTATGCAGCAAGAGATAATTGGAACAACTGTGGAAATAGTTAAGCCTTTAGATGTTTGCCTAGGAACTATTTTAAATCACTTTTGGCCCTTCCTTTTCTGTGGTGGTCATGGAGGTGTGCCATTTGGATCCCCTTCAAGAGAACCTGCTGCAGGGAACATAGATAAGTGACAGGCACAATCTACTGCTCTTGTGAATGCAGTTAGCAGTCTGGATGGTGGGGTGCCCTCCTTCAGGATGTAGTGTGTATATTTAATCAGAGACTCCTAGATAGTGCTGTGTCCTCCATAGGAAGGACACATGAGTCTAGGAACCAAGGTGAGAAAGCAGGAGTGGCTCCACTTACCATCAGTCTCAATGATCCCTTGGGGATTTTGTGCTTCTGGTGCTTGGAACTGTGGGCACTGCAGGATTGAAGACTTTATCCCCAGTGGATGCGTGTGGTTGTCAGGGAACAGAGTAAGGATCCCATTAGACTCTAGGTTATGCTGTAGCCAGAGCACTCTGGACTCCTTGCACCCAGGGACCAGCAGGCAGGAAGAAGAGTCTCTTGGCTGGGGTAATTGGCTCTGACCAGCAGAAGGGCTGCTTTCACACAATGGGGCAGGAGCACTACTTGTGGAACCCAGGTGACTCAGTTAGGTCATCCCCGTTGTAACTGTGAATGGACATGTGAAGCAACTTCAGCTTGAAAAGGGTATGACTCCCAGTGGTTCAGGCCTCTCCAGAATGAAGGTTTGGGTCATGCCACGATACAAGCCACCAAGGCTTGCCAAGACAATAGCTGAAGATGAGAAGACTTTAGAATACATAGTGTAGAAAGGGAGAGGATGAGTACCAGTTATGGCTTTGAGATCAACTGTAGTGTTGGGGGCTATGGTTCATCCCACTAACCTTCCTCGTCTAAGTTTTCTCTTGTAAAAAGAGACCCATGGGGACCATGGAATAGTGGCTCCTTGAACATGAGTGGAGAAATGAATCTGTGTGGTGTAAGTTATGGACTGCGGTGGCCATGGGACATGCCATTCAGATTTCCTTCACGTGAACCTACTACAAGGGGCATAGTTGACTGACAGCCTCCAGCTGCTGCCCCTTGAAAACCAATTCCACGCTTCCCCTGCACTGCTCCTAGCCAATGAATGGGCATGGCAGGCTCATTCCTGTCAATACGGAGTTGTGGAACAGAAATTGTGGAATATTACCAGCCCATTGCTGTCCAACATCGAATTCCTCTGATGGGCAGCTTTGCTTGGAGACTCTTTATTGGCCTGATGAAGATTTTCTCAGAAATGTGCTTTGGTCTGGGACTCCTCCAAACCAATACTTCCTTCCCTCTCTCCTTACACAGGCGTTAGACCTGCACTGTGGTCTGAAAGTTCTCCCTGCCTTCTTCTGCTCCTCCGCTGCTTTATCCTTCACAGGTATTTCCCCTAGTGAATCTTTATATGTCTATTTCATCTTGGTGTCTGCTTCACGGAGGATGTGAAATGACACATTGTGTTAGTAAACAGTTATTATAAACATCATTTAAGCTTTTCTTGATGACTTGGTGTTGTTACGAACATCAAAGTAGCAAACTTGAAAAAACGACAACTGCATTGAGAGCGACATGTACTTCTCCAGTTCATCAGAGGCTTCCCATATTTCTAATGTCTTAAACCTTCCTCCACACCAACCAATAAGATTTTCTTTTTTAAGAGATTGGGAATCTGTTGGTGGTTGTTTCTGGAATGGGAAGGTCATATTGTAAAAGGGGCTGGAAGGCCATTTGGGTACATGTTAGTATGGGTAGAAAGAACTGCTATGAATTAAGAAACAATAAAATGGAGCAGTAGGCAGTGATGAGAGAGATAGAGAAAGAGAGAGAGAGAGAGAGAGAGAGAACCTGAGTCTGATATTTATATAGAGAAATCAGCTTTCTTTCATTAGTATGATATTTGCTCATTTTCTATCTTTTTAAAACTTTCAAACTTCTGTCTTACATTTTGTGTGCCACTTGAAAAAGCACAGAGCTCATTAAAAAAATCCAATTTCATAATTTTTTCCCTTTAACCGATAAATTTAAAATGATTACATCTGTTGTCATTACTGATATATTTGGATTTATTTTTACAATCCATTTATCATAATTTTTCTTGGCATCATTGTTTCCCCTTTCTCTCCTTATTTAGTATTGAATTTTTTCATTCCTTCGCCCACCAAATTCCTAGGGTCTATTTCTATTCATTTAGTGGTTACTCTTAAATTTTAACATCCATCTTGCCTTAACAAAGCCTTATAGTTAATCAGGATTTCTACCTTCTTCATTAATGAAAGGATCATAGAATGCTTGTCCTGATTAGTTCCCTCTGATCTTACATATTGCTCAGAACTGCGTTTCAACCTTATTTTTTAACTCCTTCCATCACTTGTTATTGTTTCACACTGTTAATGTGAGTTTTGATTTATAGCTGTGATTACCGATTCCTGTGTCACCATTCTTTCTTACCTCGCATTCCTTCTGGGTTTAATTTCCTACTTCCTGAAGTTGTAACCTTTAGAATTCACCTTCAGTGAGGGACTGTTAGTGTCATACTCTCTAATTCATTCTTATTTATTTCATCCTCATTTGTGAATGGAAGTTGAGAAAGAAAAAAAAAAACCAGCTCCCGACGTCTGGGACTGATCTAACTTCACAGTCAGGTCTCAATATTATTACAAACTGATCTGACGCTTACAGCTAAGCCATGTGGTTTTCTTGTTGGACATAAACAGTTTCACAGAACCTCCACTCACACAAGGTCGCCGTATAACTCACAAGATACCAAACATCCCCCCTCTTTTGCTAAATGAGTGACCACAACTTTTTTACCAGTTACAGCTTATCCTCACTCTAGTCTTCCTTCCCTATAGATAATCATTGAGATACCCAGTTGTAGAATTGCCCTCACTTTCTCATAATACCCCACCCAGAATGAGTCCTCTGGTTCCTTAGGCCCTCTTCCAAATTACCCAACCAAAGCCCAAATCCTATAATAGATTATTTCTAGCACCCTCTTACTGAGACACACCATGGTTCCTCCTTGCTGTAACAAGTAATAAACCCAACTTGTTCAACTACAGGTATGTTTCCTGAGGTCTTTGGCTGAAGGGCATTGACAAAGTTTAACATGGTCCAGGATTTTAGACTGATAATTATCTTCCTCTAGAACTTTGAGGACACTCTTCTATTGTCTCTGACTTCTGTTTTTGCTTTTGGGAAATGTCAGTGTATTTTTGCTTGCTTCTGTAGGTAACCTGTCTTTTCTTTCTGGTTGTCTTAAGATCTTTTTTCTTTTGTTATACAATTTCCCTTGGATATATCTGCCTGTAGATTCATTCTATCCCTCATTTCTCTTAACTTCACTTATGATATTTCTATTTGTCAATTCCTCTGTGCTAGCTTCTGGGTAATTTCTTTAAATTTATCTTCCAGTTCATTAATTCTTTCTATGTCTAATTTGTTGGTTAACCCATTTAAAAAATTTTTAGATTAAATGATATTTTTCATTTCTAAAAGTTTGTTTTAATTCTTTAAAAAATTTAGTATTTTCATAGAGTCTTGTTTTTATCTCTTCTTAAAAGTTCCATTTTATTTTAAACATGCTTATTCTGTAAGTCTATAGCCCACAATTCTTTTATCTGTATTAATAGCTTGGCTAGTTCTTCTGTTTTTTATTTCTTCTGATTCTTGCCAATGGTGGGTTATTTCCTATGTGAGCTCCTGTTTGGCAGCACTTTGTATGTGGGACTCCAGCACTGCTGCCTGGGTTAAGAGTGTGTTCCTCCAGAGAGTTTATATTTTGCTTCTGCAGTCTAGGGTCACTTTTTTCCCTGCTGACTCTTGTAGAAGAAATCTCTTAACTATTTCTTTCAGTGCAGGTTTGATAGCCATGATTCCTCTCACTTTTGGTTTGTCTAAAAACATTTTTATTTCATATTAATTTTTGAAGGATATTTTCTCAAGGTTTGGAATTGTAGATTGGTCATTATTTATGTGCTTTTTTTCCTGGCGTAATTGAGAATAATTCCATTGTGCTAACTTTTATCATTCCTGTTACAAAATCAGATGTTCATCTTACTGTCTGCTTTTGTCCTTACTGTCTCTTGACTGTCTTCTTTTCAGGCCATTCTTAAGATATTCTCTCTTTCTCTCCCTCCCTCTCTCCCTCTCTCTCTCTCTCCCTCTCTTTTCAGCAGCCTTGCTCTGATGTGTCTGGGTGTACTTTTCTTTGACTTTTTCTTGTTAAGGTTTAATAGAGCATTTAGAGTGTGTGGATTTGTCTTTCATCATTTTGGAAAAATTTTGGTCATTATCTCTACTTCTCATATTGCTCTGTCCCATTCTCATCATTTCTCTAATGGTCTTCTCTGCATTTTCTTATCTTTTTTTCCTTTATGTACTTATAGATTTTCTATTGACTTGTGTTCCAGTTTCCTAAGCCTGTGTCCTTTCTTTTCTCTTCAAGCTTTAGTCTTATTTTATACTACTTTATCTTGTAGTTCAGTAATACTCTCTTCTGCTGTGTTTAATCTTTGGTAAGTCCATCTAATGTGTTCATAATATGTCTAAATACATTTTGAGATGTTGTATTTTCTGATTTTAGAATTAGTTTCCATTTAAATAGTCTCAATAGATTATAATATTCTGACGAATGTATGTTGATGTTGTTTTTTCCAGAGAGGATTTACTTTCCCTTCTGAAAGGAGATAAAGTGATGGCTGATCACTGTAATAAAATCAGAGACTGCTGAGTTGCAACTGAGTAGCAAGTATTTTCTATTAAAAGTAAACTTAAATAAGTATATTAACCACAGTTTAGTCCTTAAAAATTTTAATTATTAAAGAAAATACTATTTTAAGTAATATTAAAGAAATATACTAAATATTTAGGTATACATTTATATCTTTTTATCTAATCATGCACACATTCACTGTCTATATAACTTGGGGTTTTCTATCATGCTAAAAAGCAATTGATTTATATTCACTCAGAATATTCACTTATTAATTAATTCAGTCAAGTATATATTAAACTCTAGTGCCACACACTCCTCAAAATACTCAAAGTTTAGAGAAGGAAATGACATACACACAATTACATATCAGAGTAAAATTCAATCAGTGCCGAAAGACAGAGCTTTCAACTTCTCTCTTTTTTTTTCTTTCTTTCTCAGCATTGGCTTATGACCTGGACATATGTAAGGTAGATACAGCATATGGGTAATTCCATAGTAGCTGGCTGTCAGTCCACATTTCTCTTGCTCTTAGGAGAACATACTGGATCACAGATGTTGCAGAGAACATTTGGGGAACTGCTTATCTCACAACGGTTATCTCACCTCTGGGGCTGGCCTGACAAAATAAAGACTGACCTCCAAGGGCCATGTCTGTGCTATGTGGCTCCAGACATCCCCCTCTCTGCTGTCTGGATGAAGCCAGTCTGTAGTAAGAGAGAAGAAACCAAAGAATTCAGCATGCAAAGGGAAGCAGAAAGTCCTGGCAGTATCTGAGTCCCTACTTACCACAGTTACATAAGCTATCCCAGTGTGGTGGTTTAAAAACATGTCTGCAAATTATTTTGACATTCTTCCCACTGAGATGTAGGGTATATTTCCCCTCCCCTTGAATCTGAGTGGGCTTGTGATTTGCTAGTAACCAATAGAGTACAGCACATGAGACATTATGTGTCTTCCAACAGTAGGTCATAAAAGGTGAAACAACTTCAACCTTGTTAGCTGGAAAAATTGTTCTGGAGCCCTGAGCCACCATGTAAGAAGCTCCATTACTGTGAGACTGCCATGCTGTGAGGAAGCTCAGGCCATATGGAAAGGCCATGTGTAGATGCTCTGGTTGACAGCCCCAGCTGACAGCCTCAGCCCCAGCTGAGGTCCCAGATGACAGCTGACATCAGCCACCCAGGCATGTGAGTGAATAAATCTCCAGATAATTCCAGTCTCCAACCATAAAGTCATTACCAGCCATTGAGTCTTCCCAGCTGAGGCCTCAAACATTGTGGAGTAGAGCCATTCCCACCGTGCCCTGTCCAAATTCCTGACCCACATAATTCATGAACATGATAAAATGGTTGTTTTAAGTCACTAAGATTGGGGATAATACGTTACACAAAAATAGTAACTGGAGTATTCAATAATCTCCCAATAAATCTCCCTTTTGGCAGAAGCTAGTTTGAGTTAGGTTTTTGTCTTTTCCAATCAACGAGAGCTGACAAACAGAAAAGGGGAGACAATGATGTTATTGTGGAAATAAGCTTGCTCTCCTTTAATTTATTTTAAGAAAACATATACGCTTAGGTACTTTAATATTAGTAGCAAATGCTTTCAACTCCCCTGATAACTGACAGTACCTATTGGCGTATGGTGACACAGGTTGAGAATCACTGCCTCAAAGAAGAGACAAAGGAGAAAGTTTTGCAGGAGAGTAGAGGATGGGAAGAGGGATCGTGTCCTGTGGGCCTGGTGGAGAGGGTTGTATATTTGATGCCCAAACAGTCAGAGCACCATGGTCTTCCTCTTGCCAGCCTGGCTTTGTGTTCAGGCTCATGCTTTCGCCCTGCTCTCCTGCTTCCAGCTCTACAGGGTCCCAGTCTCCAGGAGGCAGGAAAGTCCTGCCTGTTTGCCCCAGCACACAGAGGACCCTTGCCCCCTGCTGCTGCTCTCATTATTTTTCCAGGTTACCTGCTTCCTGCAGGTAGCTCCCATTCCTCAGACGGTTTCCAAATTGTTCTTTTATCTCTGATCCTTCCTTGTCCAGAAAAGAAGACGTAATGGAGAAAAAGATCATGCTGTATCTCTTTTCACCATTGTGCCAACTTGTCTGCAACCTGTTGA